>NC_081552.1:53718285-54318285 GCF_963082655.1 Stomoxys calcitrans | reverse complement strand
TTCTACTATGCACCGCCCTACAAACGATTGTTACAAGAATTGCGTGATTTACGGCTAACACAAACTTATGGCCAAAAAGTTTACCTTTTTTAAACGGCAGCTTGGCAAACGGTTAGTTATCTAGGAGAAATTGTCAACCATGGATAAATTCGCTCTCAAAGAATCCCTGGTTTCTTCGTTTTTTTTTTCTTGGGCAGAAGAAAAGCAATGCCAAAAAAAATCATTTTGCTCTAAACACTGCGATGGCAATCGCGGTAGAAAAAAAGTAATGAGGATTGTAAAGACAAAGCTTTTAGTGCGATTATTGTATAGAAGGTAGATTCGAACTCTTAACATCAAACAGAGAGTTGCTTTGCTGCCAAGTATGACAAAAACAGTACTCTGCCATAATTGGAAAACAAAACCAAAAAAAGATGTAAAAACAAGTTAACAAAATATATAGGCTACCATTCCATTTGCTAATGGAATTATTTGGAGCCTTAAAAATTGAAGCTTTCTCTCCTATGAGACGCATGACAAATCTCCACATTGTAATACCCAACACGAAAGAAAGAACACCCACATCTAAATACTGTCATAGAAGGTATAATGCATTCAAACAGATGAATTATGACACCCATAGCGCAGAGCAATAAAACACTGTCCAGTTTAAAAGAATAATCAAAAAAGTATAAACGGCCTACATGTCAGTGAGGGTAACGAATACATTTTTATTTGAAGGTTTAAAAAAGGGACTATACATTTTATGGTGTTGAATTTGACCTAAGAAAACTATCAATGACTTTTTTCAAGAAAAGTTACCAAGTTTTTGTAAAGTATATGTTGAGGATCTATAAAGACCACCCAATAGTCTATGGCATTTAATATATCATATATCATCTTAGTTCGAATAAAATCTGTTGGAAATGGTAAACAGCTACTACTATATTAACTTCTAAAACTAAGACGAAAGCATACATTTTTCAAAAAATGTTTAATGGAATATTCTTAAAAAAAAAATACCTAAATTTTTTAATATCGTTATTGATGAAATAAAGATTTGACAACCTGGACAATTTTCGAAAATTTACCAAGGTGGCCAAATTTAGGGGCTTGCCAAGAGGCTCATTTCAAAGAGTTGCCTTTATCCATTCTCGAACGGCATATATATAATCTTTTTATTTTATCCCACTGTGTGATGGGACCCACCGAGACAATGAATTTGATCGAAGGCTCAACGAACTTTAAGGTAAAGGCAACCTTGAGGAGCTTTCAAGCAATTTAATCACCCGGACTTCATGACATATTTCTACCGTTATCACATAAGGAAGCGGGCTACCTGGCACTGCGAACATAGAGGCAGTTGGCCACCATATTTGTAGCTTGCATAGGACTAGCATATGGTCTGAAAGCCTAGCAGGAGGCAAGGGTGGTATTTATATCGAAGCCCGGCCAGGGAAGCTGTGAAACACCAACGGAGGGATAAAGTGGAGCAGGGTACGTCAAGAGGGGGTCATTTAACCGCAACTCCAATGGGTGACCGTCATAAAGAGGTAAATTCACGTCTGTTAAAAATACGATGTTATAATACTCCTGGGGGGTAGGGGGTCTAAACCTGCTATGTGGAAGGACCGAAAGAATCTTGGAAATGGCATACGACTGAGCTAGACCCAGTAGTCTGCATCAGATATCTGCAGAGGACGAACGCAACTTGTGTTCCACCCTCAAAATGAATTTGTCGAAAGAAAAAATTTAAATTCAATTTATTCGAAACAAAAAATGTCAGTAAAATTTTTTAAAAAGACAAAATTTCATAGCTAGACAAAGACAAAATTCTTCCGAGGCCGAGGCCGCCTTAAAATTATTTTGCGCAAGGACAAAATTGTAATGCAATTTTTTCTAAACAAATTTTAATGAAATTAACATTCTCTTATGACAAAATTTCACCACGAGACCCAATCCTACAGCATTTTTATAAAAAAATTTAATAACATTATTTCTAAAGACAACATTTTAATGTATTGTTTTTAAGGACTAAATTTATGCGAAAACTCTGTAAAAACAACCTAACTTCGAGATTATTTTTTACAGCCAAAATTTCAATAACATTTTGCGACACTACATTTTGCATAAACATTTTTAATGCCTTTTTATTATGCTTATCTCTCCCAAACACCATTTTCCTAAAATTTTTTCTACAGACAAATTTCAATAAATATATTTGAAAACAAAATTTTAACCCACTACGCTTGACCCTCGATTTTAAGGAAATTTTATATTATCATAATTTTGAGAATTTACATTGACGTAGCAATTTTTATACCCTCACCATAAGATGGGGGGTATACTAATTTCGTCATTCTGTTTGTAACTACTCGAAATATTCGTCTGAGACCCCATAAAGTATATATATTCTTGATCGTCGTGAAATTTTGTGTCGATCTAGCCATGTCCGTCCGTCTGTCCGTCCGTCCGTCCGTCCGTCTGTCTGTCGAAAGCACGCTAACTTCCGAAGGAGTAAAGCTAGCCGCTTGAAATTTTGCACAAATACTTCTTATTAGTGTAGGTCGGTTGGTATTGTAAATGGGCCATATCGGTCCATGTTTAGATATAGCTGCCATATAAACCGATCTTGGGTCTTGACTTCTTGAGCCTCTAGAGTGCGCATTTCTTATCCGATTGGAATGAAATTTTGCACAACGTGTTTTGTTATGATATCCAACAACTGTGCGAAGTATAGTTCAAATCGGTCCATAACCTGATATAGCTGCCATATAAACCGATCTTGGGTCTTGACTTCTTGAGCCTCTAGAAGGCGCAATTCTTATCCGATCAGAATGAAATTTTGCACGACGTGTTTTGTTATGATATCCAACAACTGTGCCAAGTATAGTTCAAATCGGTCCATAACCTGATATAGCTGCCATATAAACCGATCTTGGGTCTTGACTTCTTGAGCCTCTAGCGTGCGCAATTCTTATCCGATTAAAATGAAATTTTGCACGACGTGTTTTGTTATTATATCCAACAACTGTGCCATGTATGGTTCAAATCGGTCCATAACCTGATATAGCTGCCATATAAACCGATCTTGGGTCTTGACTTCTTGAGCCTCTAGAGTGCGCAATTCTTATCCGAATGGAATGGAATTTCGCACGACGTGTTTTGTTATGATACCCAACAACTGCGCCAAGTATGGTTTAAATCGGTCCATAACTTGATATAGCTGCCATATAAACCGATCTTGGGTCTTGACTTCTTGAGCCTCTAGAGGGCGCAATTCTTATCCGATTTGAATGAATTTTTGCACCAAGTATTTCGTTATGATATCCAACAACTGTGCCAAGTATGGTTGAAATCGGTTTATAACCTGATATAGCTGTCATATAAACAGATCTGGGGATTTGACTTCTTGAGCTTCTAGAGGGCGCAATTCCTATCCGATTTGGCTGAAAATTTGCATGACGTATTTTATTTTTACTCTCAACAACTGTGTCAAATAAGGTTCAAATCGGTTCATAACCTGATATAGCTGCCATATAAACCGATCTGGGATCTTGACTTCTTGACCCCTAGAGGTCGCAATTATTATCCGATATGTCTGAACGGATATGTCCGACGGATCCTCTCTGAATCTGAATCGGTCTATAGCCCGATACAGATCCCATATAAATCGTTCTCTCTATTTTATTTCGTGAGCCCCAATGGGCGCAATTCTTATACGAATTGGCTGAAATTTTACACACGTCTCCAACATATAATTTATTCGTGGTCCGAACCGGACCATATCTTGATATCGTTTTAATAGCAGAGCAACTCTTTTCTTATATCCTTTTTTGCTAAGAAGAGATGCCGGGAAAAGAACTCGACAAATGCGATCCATGGTGGAGGGTATATAAGATTCGGCCCGGCCGAACTTAGCACGCTTTTACTTGTTTTAAATATTTTGAATTTTAAAGTTTTGAATAACAAAAAAATTTGTTCTTAATATTTTATGGCCATTTAGCGAAGAAAGCTGGATTTAATAATTTTGGCATAAAATCGCACCTGCTGTCAGAAGAAGTAGGATAACTGCCTGTTCAAGCAGGGATCGACCTCTTATTAATTTGCTTTGGTGCTCATCACTATTGGCACATAAATAGTACTAGAGGTCAATCAACTCATCACTGTACTGCTTGAACGTTTCTTTTGTTATTGTCTCTCCACTCGTTACATTTATTGTAATCTAGTGGTTCAGTGGCAGAGACAAGGAAAGTTAGAAGTTTTTGTTTGTCAACGAGTGCGCACGCGCATTAAAGAGCCAAATAAAATATTATTTGAATATATGTAAGTCAAAGTCAGTGTTGTTATTATTTCTCGGGGAAAGAGACAAACTGAAGTGTTTTGTGGAAAAGCTTTTGAGCTTTATTTTGGTTCCGATTTAAAATCATGCTCGTTTCTTTGCCTGTACGGGCTGTGATCGTTTGGTTCGTCACAACAACAATTTGCTTGTCGTCTGGCTGCAGGTGGCCGTGGATCAAACGACAAAAACAACAAGAATTGGAGATTTGTTTCTTCGCCTTCGACTCTAACAGCAACAGCAGCAGCTTTGGTGGTAATTTCTTCCGTGTGGCCAGATACAGGAGTTTTGGAATACTACATCATCAGGGTGCCAGGGAATATTCGGTTCCATTGGGGTGTCCCTAAAAAGAGGTTGGTGAGTGCATCAACACGGCCATAAATTCATTTTTTAATATAGAAACCATCAAATTCATCAAGACATTCAATCGGATTCCAGAAATCTCACTCCTAAGAATTTTGAAAATTTTTTCTTTGATTTTTGGAATATAAAAAATTGTCGACTTTCGACAAGCCAATTTTCTCCCAAAACGTGACGGGAAAAATTGTTGTAATTGGTTTCAGTCGTTGACTCCACCAAATATCATTACGATACCTCTTTCCGAACTTGAGCTAGAATTTATATTTTTTGTCATTAATGAGTTAATGCAAATTTTTTTAAAGACCGAATCGCAATGTAATTTTTTTAAAAGATACAATTTTTTTGATTGTTTTAAACGGAATGTTATTAAAAGTCTTGCCAAAAATTTTGTTTATAAAACTTGTTCCGAAGGGCAAACATTTAACAAAAATCCTATGTGAGTTTACACTTAATTCTCGTTTTATTATTTTAATTGAAACTTGATCTTTAAAAAAATGTTGCTAGTTAGCTTGAAATTTTTTTAAATTTTTTTATTTGTATTACATCAGCAATGAAATGAAAAATATGGACTCGGAAACACAAATCGAACCCATGTTCGAAACCCGGCCGGGCTCTGCCGAATTTTTTCAAAGGCATAAAAAGACTTTAAAATGAAAAACAAGTAAAAAGGCGTTAAGTTCGGCCGGGCCGAACTTTGGTTACCCACCACCTCGGCAATATACATAAACCACCTTTCATCAAAATCCGGTGATTATTGCATATCTTCTGTCCCATAGCAGTTATGTCAAAATATGTTATGTCAAAATATATGTTTAGTAGCTATATCTAAAAATAAACCGATCTGAACCATATAAAACACGAATTTGAAAAAGCCTTACATAAGTCACTGTGTCAACTTTCGCGCCTTTTATGGGGCCAAGGCTTCTAATCGAGTTATCGGTCTACATGGCAGCTATATCCAAATCTGAACCGATTTGGCCCAAGTTGCAGAAAAATGTCGAAGAGCCTAACACTACTCACTGTCCCAAATTTCGGCGAAATCGGACAATAAATGCGCCTTTTATGGACCCAAAACCTTAAATCGAGAGATCGGTCTACATGGCAGCTATATTCAAATCTTGAAGGATCTTGGCCAAATTGAAGAAGGACATCGAAGAGGCTAACACAATTCACTGTCTCAATTTTCAGCGACATCGGACAATAAATGCGCCTTTTATGGCCACAAAACCTAAAACCGAGAGATCAGGACCGATCTGTGCCATATTGCAGAAGTATGTCAAGGGGCTTAACTTAACTTAATGTCCCAAATTTCGGCGATATCCAACAATAAGTGCGCCTTTTATGGGCCCAAAACCTTAAATCGGACCGATCTGGGCCAAATTGAAGAAGAATGTCGAAGGGCCTAACACAACTCACTGTCCAAAATTTCAGCAAGATTGGATAATAAATGTGGCTTTTATGAGCCTAAGACCCTAAATCGTAGGATCGGTCTATATGGCACCTATATCCAAATGTAAACCGATCTGGGCCAAATTAATGAAGGATGTCGAAGGGCCTAACACAACTCACTTTCCCAAATTTTAGCAAAATCGGATAATAAATGTGGTTTTTATGGGCCGAAGACCCTAAATCGGCGGATCGGTCTATATGGGGGCTATGTCAAGATATAGTCCGATATGGGCCATCTTCGAAAAAGAATCTGTGTAAAATTTCGGCTCAATATCTCTATTTTTAAAGACTCTAGGGTGATTTCAAAAGACATACGGATGGACATGTCTAGATCGTCTTAGATTTTTACGCCGATCAAGAATATATATACTTTATAGGGTCGGAAATGGATATTTCGATGTGTTGCAAACGGAATGACAAAATGAATATACCCCCATCCTTCGGTGGTGGATGTAAAAAACGGTTGGGTCCGGCCAGGATTTGAACCTGTGCACACGGAGCAACAGCGAGAGCGGTTGCAATTGTCAAGCGTTCGAAGCCATCAATACAACTTCTAACAGATGCACAGAATCATGTGTATACCATGGGAATAGTGTAATTGTGTAAAGAAAAAATCTGTCATTACACAAAAACGCATGCATTATGGAAAGTAAAGCTAATAGACAGGGTTGTTGAGCGTGGTTAATATGGTATTTATATCATTGATTTGCTTTCGCAATAAATTCGGTGGAAGTTCAACATACCAATGTACGGCCCTTGAAGCCTTCACACCTAATATGGCTGATGTGAAATTGCAACCAAATTACGAAACACGTCCCATAGTGGTTGGTGTGTGTTACGACCTTTGTTTTTCCTCTTCCATTTCGTTTTTTTCCTTAGAAATCCATAATTCCCAATACAGTTTATAAGGCAATTGATACAAAGGGATGAAAATTCAAGTAAAACTTTTTTTAGTTCTGTTAGGTTTGACCGAAAATCTTTTTACAATGAAAAGAATTTACAAATAATGATTTTCTTATGTGTTATGTGCGAAAATCTTTAATGAAATTCGACGAGTCAAATTGTTTAAAAAAAAGGTTGGTATTAAGGTCGTGTTTTATAGTTTTTCACGATTACTTTTTTGAAATATCACTTACTACATAACACTTTTATTAAAAAATTATCGCAAATAATGGGAAAGCCGTAATGCATGAAATCAGAAAGTCTTTTTGCTACAAAATCTATGATCAACAAAAAGTAATCATGAAAAATATTAATTTTCACTATGAAACACGAACTTAATACCCACCTTAATTGAGGAAATGTGTTAAAATAATATTAGTAAGCAGATTCTTTGCTATGAGAGCAAGTTTTATATTACACTAACATTTGCCGCTAGGTCATTTGACATCAATTAGTAGACAAAAAAAAAATAAAAAAGTTTCCAACTGCAATAATGTAAAGATCTCTTCGTGTTTCACATTTTTAGTTCTACCACCTGTTCTTTTTTTATCTCCAATAAATTAGGAAATCTTTAGGACTTATAAACCATGATGGAAATTATAAGCCTTTAATACAATATACATCTTTTGCATCAAAAACGGATTTTTGATCGATTTTAATACAGTTCGAAGAAGAAGTTAGCAACATCATTTAAGTAGAATGTTGATGGTTCTTCGTAAAAATTGGTCAATATTTATTTTTGAAATATTTAACATAAAATTTCATGGAAATAAAATAAAAATAACCTGCAATCATAAAACTAGTTTGAGAGCAAAAATGAGCGCAAATGAAAAAATTTCATCAAAATACTGAAACTGATTCGGCGAAACTTTCACTATAAAACTAGGATATTCGCAAAGACAACCACACTTTTAAGACTTTGAAAGATAAGGATCGGCCTATAAATAGTGTTCTGGCAATCTGTACATAATTCAGTTCTGTCTTTATGACCAAATATCATCGCTGATGGGTCAGTTCCTCCAACGAATACCGATCATAATTTTAAAATTTTTTTTGAGATATTTTTACCAATTTCACAGTAACAGAAGAATTTTGGCAATTTTCGATTTTAAAAAAACTTTAGACCCCCCCCCCAAAAAAAAAAAAAAAATCCTGGGTACGTCCCTGGCTGCCATATTAACCAATCATCCGATTTGATTTCTTGAGCCCCTGGATATAGCTCCCATATAAACCGATCCCCCGATTTGACTTCTCGAGCTACTGGAAGCCACAATTTTTGTTCGATTTGGCATGTAGTGCTCTGCTATTACTTTCAATAACTGTGCTGAGTACGGTCTTTAACCTGATATAGCTTCCATATAAACCTATCTCTCGATTTGACTTCCTGAGCCATTGGAAGCTACAATTTTTGTCCGATTTAGCCAAAAGTTTGTACATAGTGTTCTGTTATGACGTTCAAAAACTGTGCCAAGTACGGTGCAAATTGGTCTATAGCCCGATATAACTATCTTATAAACCGATCTCCCGATTTGACACCACTACTGTGGTACAGGGTATTATAAGTTAGTGCATTTGTTTGTAACACCCAGATGGACGAGAGATAGACCCTTTGATAAGTATACCGATCGACTCAGAATCAGTTTCTGATTCGATTTAGCTATATCCGTCTGTCTTCCTGTCTGTCCGTCTGTCTTCCTGTCTGTCCATGTTAATTGGTGTACATACAAAAAGTAGCAATTTTCATCCGATCTTCCTCAAATTTGGTAGAGGCATGTTTTTCGGCCTAGAGATGAAGCCTTTTGTCGAAGTCATTTGTTAACCGATTCTCTGGAAATTTTGAAAATATTGCAATAAAGTGCTCATTTGTTAACCGACTCTCTCGAAATTTGGCAGGAAGGAGTTTATTTTGACATTACTGGTGCATTTTCACTTCTAGATTTAGATGTAGCTCCCATATGTATGTTGGTCAGATTTTGGGTAATTTGTAATTATGTTGGCATTTGTCAATCGTATGTATTACAGTTTGAACATAATTGCCCGAATTGTTTAATAACTTATTTGAAAACCTCCGCCGAGGTCCATCAAAATTGGTTTGGAATTAGATAGAGCTCCCACTTTATACCTATAGGGTAGGTGTAGGGTATTATGCAGTCGGCACCGCCCAACTTTTGTCTTTCCTTACTGATTTTAAAATTAAAAAATTGGCAAAGTTAATCTGTTTCTGTAAAAGATAAAGATACCTCACATTTTCATTGAAAATTGTGGTCGCTACTGGGTGCAGGATTATATTATAAAATTTTATTATAAAGTAAGAACTAAGAGTTTTACTGCTTGCCAGCACATTATTTATAGAACTTACCTACTGTTTCAAATCCTTCCAAATGTGATTTCCTTCCGAATATCTTCGTTTTATAGTGATAGTTTCGGTAAATAAAATTGGTTTTAAGAATGTCGATAAAGTCTTCTTCGAACTTTAATAATAACGGTCGAAAATCCGTTTTTTGGCCCATAGATGCATTTATAAACCAATGTCGCTGAAATTTGGAAAAGTGAGCTGCGTAAGGCTTCTTAAAAATGGTTGTAAATGAAAACGACTTGAGGCGGCAAATTCTTTCTTCTTTGGTTTACTGATACACCTCAGAGAGATATTGAACAGGGTTAGAGAAAGAGTAAATAATAAATCCCAAAAAGGCTATGTAACCACTGTCTCTCAATTTCCCTGGGAAGAATTTTTTTACAAATTCAATTATAATTTGGTACAAAGAAGATGGTATTTCTGATTTCCCCCCACCAACATATTTTCAAATCACTAATTTCTGCTATTTGCCAGTTAACAACTAAAAGATGATGGCAGTTATGACGTTGATGATGTTGATATACCAACTTAGCTCCCCTTCTAACAATTTCAATATAACTTATCTTAATGAAGAGAGGTAGTAAAACGAGATGTGTAAGAATGTCTTAGAAGGTCTTAAAATACGAAACAAACAACTATTGCCGGAATGTTGGCAATAGTGCTTATGTTACTGTGCCTAGCAAGTCGGCTGGTCGCGTTGCCCAGTTAATAGTGGTGCCGGGTCTGGTTTAATAATCGTATTAAACACGATTGTGTTTTCCTTTGCTTGTTCATTCATTTCAGCCGCCAACCAAGCATTCACATTCTAACTCCGAAACTAAAATCTTCAAACAAGATGAAATGTTGCAAGACATTGTCTTGGTCATGCCATCCAAAAAAATGGAATAAAACGGAATTGTTATGATCACTTGGGCGTAAAATAACTGTCTGTACCAACATGCCATTCATGAATCCCTCTGTCTGTCCCTACATTCATACGTTTGTCTTGCCTCGTTGTCGGTAGTTATTAACTTGGCTTTTAATATTTTTCTATATGCATGAGAAGGCTTCAGCAGCGATATGGTATCTAGACTCTTGGTCCGTCATGGCATAAAGTGTTAGGAGATAAATTTCTATTTAATATCGCTACATGCTCTTCACTCTAAACTGTATTGCTTAGAACTCCTCTTTAAAAGGGTGAACAAAACTTCGAGCTGTTGCCTACGGTTTAGCCATTAACGTTATTGATGTGTTGTTTCTTTTTTCCTAAGCATTTGGAATTGATTTTGCTTTAAAAAGGTTACTAAAAACCATAACCGTGGTAGTTTGTTGCTCTAGTTTGTGTTTTGAATGGTGGTATCATGAAAAGGAAAACAAGAAAGCATGCATTGCATTCCTCATCTTGGGTGGCAAGAATTTGTTTTTGAGAATGAATGTAGGAAATAATAATGCATGATTATCCACAATTAGGGAATTTATTAAATGAATGGAAAGTAGTCTCTTAGAATTATTGGAAATTGTCTGCCAGACTTTCAAGAAAAGTCTCCCAGACTTTCAGGTAAAGTCTCCCAGACTTTCAGGAAAATTCTTCCTGCCTTTCAGGAAAAGTGTCATGGACTTTCAGCGAAAGTCTCCCATATTTTCAGGAAAAGTCTTCTAAACTATTTGGAAATTTGTCCCATTTTTTTGGAAAACCTCCCACACTTTTGTTTAGAATTGTTGGGAAAGTCTTTCAAACAAAATTTTCCCAAACTTCCATGGAAAGTCTCCCCGACTTCCATGGAAAGTCTCCCCGACTTCCATGGAAAATCTCCCCGACTTCCATGGAAAGTCTCCCAGACTTCCACGGAAAGTCTCCCAGACATTCGTGGAAATTTCCCACTTCAGGGAAAGTCTCACAGACTTTTATGCAAACTCTGGCAGACTTTTAGGGGAATTTTCCCTGTTTATTTGGAAAATCTCTCAGAATTTTTGGAAAGTTTCTTCAACTTTAGAAGTTTCTCAGATTTCCTCTGGGAAAGTCTGCTAGACTCTCTGGGAAAGTCTCCTAGACTTTCTGGGAAACTGGGAAAGTCTCCTAGGCTTTCTGGGAAAGTCACCTAGACTTTCTGGGAATGTCTTCTAGACTTTCTGGGAAAGTCTCCTAGACTTTCTGGGAAAGTATCCTAGACATTTTGGGAAAGTCTCCTAGAATTTCAGGGAAGGTCTTCTAGACTTTCTGGGAAAGTATCCTAGACTTTCTGGGAAAGTCTCCTAGCCTTTCTGGGAAAGTATCCTAGACTTTCTGGGAAAGTTTCCTAGAATTTCAGGGATGGTCTTTTAGACTTTCTGGAAAAGTCTTCTAGTCTTTCTGGGAAAGTCTTGAAGACTTCATAGAAAGTCTTGGAGACTTTCATAGAAATTTTCTGAAAAAGTCTCTCATAAGTACCAGGCAAGTCTTACATACTTTCAGGAAATATCTCCCGATGATCCAGAAAAGTCTCCCAAACTCTCCAGGTAAGTCTCCTAAACTTTTTGAGAATATTTCCCAGACTTTTTGCAAAAGTCTCCCAAATTTTCTGGAAAAGTCTCCCAGAGTTTCTGAGAAAGTCTATCAGGATTTGTGGGAAATTCACCCAGGCTTTTTGGGAAAGTATCAGATTTCCAGCCACTTTCGGGAAAAGTCCCTCAGACTTTCGGAGAAGTCCCCTATACATTATGAGAGGCTTTCCAGATATTCTCTTAAATTCTACAAGATATTTTGGGATGGAGTCCCAGAAATTCTGGTAAAGTCTCTAAGACTTGGTTAGAAAGTTTTCTACAAATTAAGGGAAATTTTCACAGCTTCTCTGGGAAAAACTCCAGATTTGCTTACTACATCTCCCAGATTTCCTAGATTTATCGAAAAGTTTTCTAGGATATGTTCAAAGGTTTCCTATACTTTCGAAAAATCTTCTAGGCTTTGTTAAAAAGCTTCCTTGACTTTTCTAGAAATTAGGGAAAATTTTCACAGCTTCTCTGGGAAAATCTCCCAAATTTGCTTACTACATCTCCCAGATTTTCTGTGAAACTACTTAATAATTTCCTAGATTTATCGAAAAGTTTTCTAGGCTATGTTCAAAGGTTTCCTATACCTTCAAAAAATCTTCTAGGCTTTGTTAAAAAACTTCCTAGACTTTTTGGTGAATTCTCCATGACTGTGACGAAAATTCTCCTTGATTTTGGTAAAAAATTCTCGACTATGTGCAAAAGTTTTCCAGTCTTTCTGTGATAGTTTTGCAGATTTTCTTGGAAAGATTCCCAGATAATCAGGGACGTTTCGTAGACATTTTGGGAAAGACCCCTAGTATTTTTAGGAAAGACCATTGAGTTTCTTAAAAAATATGCCAGATTTTCGGCTGTAATCTCCCAGCTTTTTTGGGAAAGTCCCATGACTTTCTGGGAAGGATTTCCAAAACTTTTTCTCAATCTTTCTGATATTGTGCATAAATAATAGCAACCAATACAAATTTATGCTTATATAATAATTTTTGTAGTTTAACAGCTGTTGGACTCTAACAAATACCCCAATTAATGTGAAATTAATTAATAGATATATGCCCAAGCTGTAGTAAAAGTGTGACACTATGGACGATTAGTAATTGCTAAAATTTCCTTCACACAAAATGGAATGACGATACAAGACTTTAATGGCAAATTGAATCATGTACATTTTTTGTGTTTTCTTTTGTTGTTGTTTGTCTTAAACATTGAAAACAAAACTTAAAGCAATTCAGCAAATATTCGAGTCGCTCAGCAGAGAATACGCCAAGAACTTTTCAACGCGTTTATTCGGAAATATTGAATGTCAATGTCATTGTCATTGCCAGTGTCACCCAGTATCAGTTACAGTTAAAATGTTAACCTTAATGGCATTTTTTCTAGCTGACTACAATGACTGTGTGACTAGCTGGTGGGCCAAGTAAATGCCTCGTAATCGTACCACTAGCTTAAGTTCACAGCTACCCTCCCTTCTTCCCACATTTATGTTTGCAAATCTAGAATGGAAGTTAGTATTTGTCATATCTTCCAAATTGTTTAATTGCGTGTTATATTAGGGTGGTACTAAATAAAATGGGACAGAATTGAATGATAATCTTCCATGCTATATTCAAGCCCGTTTTAAGGATAAAAAAGTAAAACTTTGTGTTGAAGAAAAATCTCCCTCACCATTTACCAAAGCCTCCCAGAAATTCCCACATTTAAGGGAAAATCTATCAGGCTCCTGGAAAAGTCTAAGAAGCTTTCTGCGAACGTATTCCAGATTTTCTGGGAAAGATTCAAACACCTTTGGAAAAGTCTGAAAAAACTTTCAGGAAAAGTCTACAAGAGTTTTTTGGACAGTCTTTAAAACATCCGGTAGAAGAAAGCTAGGTAGGAAATTCCCTACAACTTTCTAAAAAAGTCTCGCAACATTATTGGGAAAGTCTGCCTAACTCTCTGAAATAGTCTTTCAGAATTTCTTGTAATGTCTTCAAGAGTCTTCCAGACTGTCCTAGAAAGACCTCCAAATTTTTTTGGCACGTCATCAAGATTTTCAGAGAACCTCTTCAATACTTTCTGCGAAAGTCTTTAAGAGTTTTTGTGAAAGTCTCCTACAGCAATCTAAAGGTCTAAAAGACGAATTTTTAGAACCGTTTTTATGGTATTTGGGAAAGCTTTCTAGACTTTTTTGGGAAAGGCGTCTAAACTTTTTGGGAAGTTTTCCAGACTCTTGGTTAGTTTCCTAGACTTTCTGAGGAAGTCTCACGACTTTTCACTTAATTCTCCCAGACATTTAAAGACAGTTCACCAAAACTTTTAAAAATCTCGTTTAGATTTTCAGAAAAAGTCTCCAAGACGTTCATGCAAAGTCTAAAGAAGTTCTGGAAAAAAGGGAATGTCTCTAAGAAATTTTAGTAAAATCTCCAAAAAATTCAGTAAAGGCTTCCAGACTTCCTGGAAAAGTATCCAACACTTTCTGGAAATGTTCTCCAACAGGAAATGTTCTGCAAGCACTTCTGTGGAAGTCCCAAATAGTCTCTTTCCAAGAAATTCCGGGAAAGTGAATAAGACATTTTGGACTTTCTGGCAAAATCTATCCAATTAATTCGGAAAATCTCTCAGACGTTAGAAAAAATCGTCTGTGAAATTTCACCAGGCTCTCTGGAAAGGTCTTCTCAGAACTATCAGGAAGTCTCCCCAGACTTTTTGGATGTTTTAGACTTACTGACTGACTTTCAGGGAGAGTATTATTGATCTTCTGGGTCTAGTAGACTTTGCCTTCTTGATTTCCCAGTCTTTCAAGGAAAGTCTACTACACTTTCATAGCAAGTCTCCTAGACACTGGGAAAGTCTGGAAGGCTTCCAGATTGTCTGGGAGACTTTTGTACAATATTTAGGAGTCTCTCTTAAAATTTCTCGGAGATTTAGCCAGAATATTTGGGAATCTTTGACTTTCAGGGAAGGTGTCCCAGAGTATCAGGGAAAATGTCCCAGACTTTCGGCGAAAGTTTCCCAGACCTTCAATTAAAGTCTCACAGACATTCAGGGATAGTGTCCCAGACTCTAGGGAAAGTGTCCCAAACTTACAGTTAATGGCTCCCAGACTTGAAGGAAAAGTCCTCCAGATCTCAAGAAAGTCTCCCAGACATTCAGGGAATGTGTCCTAGAGTTTCAGGGAAAGTGTTCGAGATTTTCAGGGAAAGTGTCCCAGATATTCAGTGAAAGTCTCCCAGACCTTCCATGAAAGTGTCCCAGACATTCACGGAAGGCCTTCTAGACATTTAATTAGGTCTCCGAGACTTTAAGGGAAATCCAAAAGACTTTCTTGCAAAGTGTCCCATACATTCTGAGAAAGTTTGCAATACTTTCTGGTAGAGTCTGCCAGACTTTCTGAAATAGTCTTCCAGACTCCCATCTTTGTCTTAAATCCTTTCAGAATTTCTGGGAGAGCCTCTATTGTTATAAGAAATTCGGGCTAATTTTATTCATAGTTTTGAAATATCAATTTTATGATTGAATAACACATTTCATTCCCCCCTAATGTCAATAGATAAACAGACATTATTTCTGTTTCATTTCTTTGTTTGTTCATCTTCCCGAGAAAATTAAACGCTTAGAAATAGTTGTATCATTGGAAAGTGGGTCATGTGTGAGAGCTATGACAGTGTTGGAAGGCGAGCGCAAAAATGTAGCACCGTTGTTTGTTTTAATTGTCTCTTGCCACCAACGGCAGCTACGATTATGAATGCCAACTACGTACCAACCATAACTTAATATATTATTTGGCTCATATAGCGAAGATGTAGTCTACATTGGAAAAAGTTGTGGATTCTGAGAGAAAAAAATGCAACAGTTCTTATGTTATGTTTGGAAAATGAAGTGTTTTCCAATTCCTACAACGTCAATGATAATGGCGGTAGCCATACCCAACTAATGCCAGAGGCTGTTGTAGCGGAAAACCTTGTGAGTACATTATAAGAAGAAGGGTATTCCAGACAGCAAGGCAAACCCATGACATGGTACATCTTAATGGAAAATTATACGGTTTGGAAATTTATATAGATTGGTGTGAAAATGGAAACCGTTGGAATTATATTAAAGATTTTATGTACATATATAAACATTTTTTTCATGGCGATCAATTTGTCAGTTTCTGTGAAAATGTTGTCCAAACAAAAAGTGTAGATTTTTACAGAAAATTATGAAGTTCTTAAAAATTATGAAGTTCTTACAACCTTAGATTAAAAAAAACTCGTTGGCTTTTCTAGCTTTGCTTTTGCTTTCTGGTCGTTTTTGCAACACCTCAATTTTGTTGATTTGGTTGTCATCTAGCTCACGGTCTAGGCAATTAATCTATTTTTTTTTGCTATCGATTTTTGCCTTTCCATTGAACTAAAAAATTTAAATATCTTAATATTCCAGGAATCATTAGACAATCCTTGTGTTGTCTCTTTGTCATCTGTCAGCCTTTCATTGTTCCCTATGGTCGCAGGCAACTGGGCCAAGTTAATAACATTTCTTTTATGCCATCGTTAGCTCACGTTTTCTTCAAGACATGGCCTGAACTTCATGTTTTTCCGATGTGAGCTCTCCTACCGCCAACACCACGAAATGCGCACCACTTATATTTTAATAAGCTCAACATAGCAGACTCTAAGCAAAGGAACCATCCAAGCCATGTTCCTCTAGTCGCCATTCTTGTTTGCCTTAAGCTCCCACATAACACTTTTCTTGGACAAATTTATGTCCATAGTTCTTTTTAGATGCCGGCCTCCAAGTGCTCTGTTGTTTTTCTAGTTTCTGGGTAAAAATCGTGACAAATGAAAAAGCCATTTCCACTATAAGTCCCATCAAATGAGAATGGGAAAGCAGCCGCCTGTGCAGTATGAGGCAATTGAAGGTTGCGAAGAAAATAGTACAACTCCCTAGTCGGTCGATTGATATGTTAAAGAGTTTGATTATGAAAACCAAAACAAAATGGGGGTGGCGAGAAAAAACAACAATGAATGTTTGAAAAATGTTAGATTAGATACAAAAAAATTATATTTATATTGAACAAGTAAGAAGGCGTTTAGTTCGGCCGGGCCGAACTTTGGATACCCACCAGCTCGGGTATATATGTGAACCACATTTCGTCAAAATCCAGTGAAAAATACATACCTTTTGCCCCATAGCAGCCCTATAGATATCATCCGATTTAGACCAAATGCTTATAAGTACAAATCATTGTTCACCCGAGAGATCGGTCTATATGGCAGCTATATCCAAATCTGGACCGATCTGAGCCAAATTGAAGACAAATATCGAAGGGCCCAACACAACTTATTGTCCCAAATTTCGGCGACATCGGACAATTAATGCGCTTTTTATGGGCCCAAAACCTTAAATCAAGAGATCGGTCTATATGGCAGCTATATCCAAATCTGAACCGATCAGGGCCAAATAGAAAAAAGATGTCGAAGGGCCTAAGGCAACTCACTGTCCCAAATTTCAGCAAAATCGGATAATAAATGTGGCTTTTATGGGCCTAAGACCATAAATCGGAGGATCGGTCTATATGGCAGCTATATTCAAATTTGAACCGATCTAGGCCAAATTGACGAAGGATGTCGAAAGGCTCAATGCAACTCACTGTCCCAAATTTCAGCAAAATCGGATAATAAATGTGGCTTTTATGGGCCTAAGACCATAAATCGGAGGATCGGTCTATATGGCAGCTATATTCAAATTTTGACCGATCTGCACGAAATTGACGAAGGATGTCGAAGAGCTCAACGCAACTCACTGTCCCAAATTTCAGCAAAATCGGATAATAAATGTGGCTTTTATGGACCTAAGACCATAAATCGGAGGATCGGTCTATATGGCAGCTATATCCAAATTTGAACCGATCTAGGCCAAATTGACGAACGATGTCGAAGGGCTCAACGCAACTCACTGTCCCAAATTTAAGCAAAATCTGATAATAAATGTGGCTTTTATGGGCCTAAGAGCTATATCCTATATCCAAATCTGGACCGATCAAGGCCAAATTGACGAAGAATGTTGAAGGGCCTAACACAACTCTCTGTGCCAAATTTCATCAAAATCGGATAATAAATGTGGCTTTTATGGGCCTAAGACCCTAAATCGGCGGATCGGTCTATATGGCAGCTATATCCAAATTTGGACCGATTTGGGCCAAATTGACGAAGGATGTCGAAGGGCCCAACGCAACTCACTGTCCCAAATTTCAGCAAAATCGGATAATAAATGTGGCTTTTATGGGCCTAAGACCATAAATCGGAGGATCGGTCTATATGGCAGCTATATCCAAATTTGAACCGATCTAGGCCAAATTGACGAACGATGTCGAAGGGCTCAACGCAACTCACTGTCCCAAATTTAAGCAAAATCTGATAATAAATGTGGCTTTTATGGGCCTAAGAGCTATATCCTATATCCAAATCTGGACCGATCAAGGCCAAATTGACGAAGAATGTTGAAGGGCCTAACACAACTCTCTGTGCCAAATTTCATCAAAATCGGATAATAAATGTGGCTTTTATGGGCCTAAGACCCTAATTCGGCGGATCGGTCTATATGGCAGCTATATCCAAATTTGGACCGATCTGGGCCAAATTGACGAAGGATGTCGAAGGGCCCAACGCAACTCACTGTCCCAAATTTCAGCAAAATCGGATAATAAATGTGGCTTTTATGGGCCTAAGACCCTAAATCGGCGGATCGGTCTATATGGGGGCTATATCAAGATATAATCCGATATAACTCATCTTCGAATTTAACCTGCTTATGGACAAAAAATATATCTGTGCAAAATTTCAGCTCAATATCTCTATTTTTAAAGACTGTAGCGTGATTTCAACAGACAGACGGACGGACATGTCTAGATCGTCTTAGATTTTTACGCTGATCAAGAATATATATACTTTATAGGGTCGGAAATGGATATTTCGATGTGTTGCAAACGGAATGACAAAATGAATATACCCCCATCCTTCGGTGGTGGGTATAAAAAGTTGTTTTAACGAAATGTCACAAACATTCATCAAAGAGATTTTGTGAAAGGGCGCGAAAAAAGTCAATGAAAAATGGTACGGAAGAAAATTCAATAAATTATAAAAATGGTAATGCAAAATACTTAAGTATATTTACAATAAAAATATCGTTTGCCCTCGATATCATCGGAATAAGTCAGAAACATACTTAACCTTTATTCAAATGAGCTAAAGTTGTGAGCAAGCTGGAATTTTATACTGGCACAGAGCAAATAAAAAGGGCTTCCTTTATAAAGTAGGACTCTTTAGAAAAGTCTCTCAATCTTTTAGTGGACGTCAATCTGACACTCAGGAAAAGCTTCTATGATTTTCAGGCAAAGTCTCCCTGACTTTCAAGAAAACATTCCAGACTTACAGCAAAAGTCTTCCAGACTTTCAGGGAAAAATTCCTAGACTTCCGGGAAAAGTCTGCCAGACATTCTAAAAAAAGTGCTTCAGCATCTCCCCCGCCTTTCACTGAAAGTCTCCCAGATCTTCAGAAAAAGTCGCCCAGACTTTCAGGGAAAATCTGCCAGACTTTCGAGAGAAAGCCTCCCAGAATTTCAGAGAAAGTCACTCAGACTCTCGCAAAAACTTCCCCAATTTTCAAGCAAAAGACACCAAAATTTCCACGGAAAGTCTCCCAGACTTTCGTTCAAAGTCTTTTAGACGCTCATGTAAACTCATGCAGACTTTCGAAGAAAGTCCGGCAGACTTTTGTTGCGATTCTCCTAGACTTTTACGGACAGCATCGCAGACTTTTGTGGAAAGTCTCCTAGATTTTAGTGGAAAGTCTACTAGACTTTAGTGGAAAGTCTACTAGAATTTCGTGAAAGTCTCCTAGACTTTTGTGAAAAGTCTCCTAAACTTTTGTGAAAAGTCTCCTAAACTTTTCCCAAATTTTCGTGCGAAGTCTCCAAGACTTTCGTGGAGAGTTTCCAAGACCTTATTGAAAAGTCTCCTAGACTTTCGTGGAAAGTCCCCTAGAATTTCGTGTAGTCTCCTAGACTTTCCCCGAAAGTCTCCTAGGCTTTCGCGGAACTTCTCCTAGACTTTCGCGGAAAGACTCCTTGTCCTTCGTAGAAAGTATCCTGTAATTTCTTGGAAAGTCTATTGTACCGTCGTGGAAAGTTTTCTAGACTTTTGTGGATTGTTTCCTAGGCTTTCGTGGAAGGTCTCCTAGGAAAGACCAAAAGACTTTCGCCGAAAGGCTTTCTAGGAAAGTCTCACAAACTAGAAAAATTTTCTAGACTTTCTTGGATTGCCATTTGGAATGTTTTCTTTTCCTTTTGCGAATTCTTTCTTCAAAATAGTTTTTGAGAAAATATTTCAGGTTTTTGTAGAAATTTTTCCAGAATGTCGAGGAAAGTCTCCCAGATTTCATTGATTTTTATACCCTACTCCACTACTGTGGTACAGGGCATTATAAGTATTATAATTGAATTTGTCTCTAACACCAAGAAGGAAGAGAGTTGGACCCATTGATAGGTATACCGATCGAATCAGAATCATTTTCTGATTTGATTTAGCTATGTGCGTCTGTCTGTCTGTCCATGTTAATTTGTGAACAAAGTACAGGTCGTAATTTTCATCCGATTATTTTCAAACTTGGCACAGGCATATTTTTTGGCCTAGAGACGAAGCCTATTAAAATTGGAAGAAATCGGTTCTGATTTGGATATAGCGCCCATATATATGTTCGTCCAATTTCGACTAATACTGCAATAGTATCGTCATTTCTTAACGGATTTTTACGAAATTTGGCACAAGAGCGTCTGTGAATTTGATAGAAATCGGTTCAGAAAGATAGAGAGTGCCCATATGTATCAACCGCCCGATTTCAACTTGTAGAGCATTTGCAAGCGCATATATCAACCAATCTTCTGAAAACTTTACAATACGCTTTCTTCTACGACTACCACAAAACAAGCGGATTTTGGTCGAAATCGGTTTTGATTTGGATATAGCTCCTATATATCTGATCGCCCGATTTGGACTGATACTGCAATAATATAATCATTTGTAAACCGATTCACATGAATGTCGGAGGTCATAAGGGAATCCTTTGCTGTTGAATTTCATAGAAATCGGTTCATATTCAGATATAGCCCCCATATATATGTGTTTTACCCGACCTTCACTCTTAGAGCCTTTCTCACCTTATTTCTCAACAGATTTTTTCTACATTTTGCCCAATGTCTTTTTCTAAAATTTTAACTGTGTATACTAATTTTGGTTAAAATCTGTTAAGATTAAGTTATAGTTCTCATAAATATTTTCGCCCGATTTTGACTAATATTGCAATAATTTGGTCATTTGTTAACCGATCCTCACAAAGTTGGCCCTTACTTTTTTTTTAATTTCACCTTATGTTAATTATTCATTAAAATTTTTTTACTTATTTCAGCCTTTGATCTCCCTTTAAAACACCAAAATAATCACGAAAATATTACGATCATCGAGTAGTGTCTCTATTGGCTCCCAGTCTACTATGGTGATCGACCATAAAAAATGGCCAAATCGAAAATTGCTCTCTATGCTGCCGGTGTAACTTGTCTGGGATTCATTTGCTTCGCCTTAGCCTCTGCAGCCGTGGGCATACCCATTTGGGGTTACTATGATTCACAATCGGGTGGATATGATTTCGATCATGGCTACTTTGGACCTTTTAAAGTTTGCAAACAATTGGCCTACAACAGGGAGAAGTGTGGCAATGATGTATCGAAATTTCGTTTATCATGTAAGTTTTGATAGAACAGTCAACCACCTTATTTTGCAATAACTGAGAAAAATGCGTTTTGTTATTTCAGCGGCCATTTTCATAAGCGGCATTATGGCTGTGCTAAGCTCCTCGGCCTTGGGCCTCTTTTGTATATTGTCTGTTATACAGATTGCTATGATTTCGTCGCGCGAAAAGGTTGTTATGTCTTATGCCGGTTTGGTTATGACAAAAATGGTTTTGGCTTTAGTAGCTGGTAAGTGGAGCTGAAGTATTTCTGTGTTTAGAATTGGTTGTTATTAATTTTTACTTGGTTTTGTTTAGGTATTTTGGCGTTGGTGGCCACCGTCATGTTTGCTGTACAAATTGATGAATCGGAAAAATATGGTTTCCGCGTATCCAGAGGAATATCTTTCTATTTACAGGTATAGCCAATTTGAACAAAAACTAGTTTATCACCCAAGTCATCTAAGTGGAAAACAACAAGTAAAAGCGTGCTAAGTTCGGCCGGGCCGAATCTTATATACCCTCCACCATGGATCGCATATGTCGAGTTCTTTTCCCGGCATCTCTTCTTAGGCAAAAAAAGGATACAAGAAAAGATTTGCTCTGCTATTAGAGCGATATCAAGATATGGTCCGGTTTGGACCACAATTAAATTATATGTTGGAGACCTGTGTAAAATATCAGCCAATTCGAATAAGAATTGCGCCCTTTGTGGGCTCAAGAAGTAAAATAGAGAGATCGATTTATATGGGAGCTATATCAGGCTATAAACCGATTCAGACCATAATAAACACGTATGTTAATGGTCATGAGAGAATCCGTCGTACAAAATTTCAGGCAAATCGGATAATAATTGCGACCTCTAGAGGCTCAAGAAGTCAAGACCCAAGATCGGTTTATATGACAGCTATATCAGGTTATGAACCGATTTGAACCATACTTGGCACAGTTGTTGAATATCGTAACAAAACACGTCGTGCAAAATTTCATTCCAATCGGATAAGAATTGCGCACTCTAGAGGCTCAAGAAGTCAAGACCCAAGATCGGTTTATATGGCAGCTGTATCAGGTTATGGACCGATTTGAACCATACTTGGCACAGTTGTTGGATGTCATAAAAAAACACGTCGTGCAAAATTTCATTCCAATCGGATAAGAATTGCGCACTCTAGAGGCTCAAGAAGTCAAGACCCAAGATCGGTTTATATGGCAGCTATATCAGTTTATGGACCGATTTGAACCATACTTATCACAGTTGTTAGATGTCATAACAAAACACGTCGTGCAAAATTTCATCCCAATCGGATAAGAATTGCGCACTCTAGAGGCTCAAGAAGTCAAGACCCAAGATCGGTTTATATGGCAGCTATATCAAAACATGGACCGATATGGCCCATTTACAATACCAACCGACCTACACTAATAAGAAGTATTTGTGCAAAATTTCAAGCGCCTAGCTTAACTCCTTCGGAAGTTAGCGTGCTTTCGACAGACAGACGGACGGACGGACGGACGGACGGACGGACGGACGGACGGACAGACGGACGGACATGGCTAGATCGACATAAAATTTCACGACGATCAAGAATATATATACTTTATGGGGTCTCAGACGAATATTTCGAGTAGTTACAAACAGAATGACGAAATTAGTATACCCCCCATCTTATGGTGGAGGGTATAAAAACTTCTATAGTATGGCTGACACAGAGTGAGAAAAGTCAAAAACCCGAAAATGCACCATTTGGTGCTTCTTTTTTTTTGGAAAATTTAAGGGTCTAATTTATTTGTTTTTTTATCAAGTATAAATATTCTGTAAGTTTCCGGTTTCGTAGTATTACCATTTTCAAATTATAGCAACTATTGAAAAAAAAACGCCATAATAAAAAAGAACATTTAACTCAAACAAGTAAGAAGGCGTTAAGTTCGGCCGGGCCGAACTTTGGATACCCACCACCTCGGGTATATATGTGAACCACATTTCGTCAAAATCCAGTGAAAAATGCATACCTTATGCAGCATAGCAGCTCTATAGATATCATCTGATTTAGACCTAATGCTTATAAGTACATGTCATTGTTCAACCGAGAAATCGGTCTATATGGCAGCTATATCCAAATCTTGACCGATCTGAGCCAAATTGAAGATAAATATCGAAGGGCCCAACACAAGTCATTGTCCCAAATTTCGGCGACATCGGACAATAAATGCGCTTTTTATGGGCCCATAACCTTAAATCGAGAGATCGGTTTATATGGTAGCTATATCCAAATCTGAACCGATCAGGGCCAAATAGAAGAAAGATGTCGAAGGGCCTAAGGCAACTCACTGTCCCAAATTTCAGCAAAATCGGATAATAAATGTGGCTTTTATGGGCCTAAGACCATAAATCGGAGGATCGGTCTATATGGCAGCTATATCCAAATTTGGACCGATCTGAGCCAAATTGACGAAGGATATCGAAGGGCTCAACGCAACTCACTGTCCCAAATTTCAGCAAAATCGGATAATAAATGTGGCTTTTATGGTCCTAAGACCATAAATCGGAGCATCGGTCTATATGGCAGCTATATCCAAATTTGGACCGATCTCCAAATTGACGAAGGATGTCGAAGGGCTCAACGCAACTCACTGTCCCAAATTTCAGCAAAATCGGATAATAAATGTGGCTTTTATGCGCCTAAGACCATAAATCTGAGGATCGGTCTATATGGCAGCTATATCCAAATTTGGACCGATCTGAGCCAAATTGACGAAGGATGTCGAAGGGCCCAACGCAACTCACTGTCCCAAATTTCAGCAAAATCGGATAATAAATGTGGCTTTTATGGGGCTAAGACCCTAAATCTGAGGATCGGTCTATATGGCAGCTATATCCAAATTTGGACCGATCTGGGCCAAATTGACGAAGGATGTCGAAGGGCCCAACGCAACTCACTGTCCCAAATTTCAGCAAAATCGGATAATAAATGTGGCTTTTATGGGCCTAAGACCATAAATCGGAGGATCGGTCTAAATGGCAGCTATATCCAAATCTGGACCGATCTGGGCCAAATTGACGAAGGATGTCGAAGGGCCCAACGCAACTCACTGTCCCAAATTTCAGCAAAATCGGATAATAAATGTGGCTTTTATGGGGCTAAGACCCTAAATCTGAGGATCGGCCTATATGGCAGCTATATCCAAATTTGGACCGATCTGCGCCAAATTGACGAAGGATGTCGAAGGGCTCAACGCAACTCACTGTCCCAAATTTCAGCAAAATCGGATAATAAATGTGGCTTTTATGGGCCTAAGACCATAAATCGGAGGATCGGTCTAAATGGCAGCTATATCCAAATCTGGACCGATCTGGGCCAAATTGACGAAGGATGTCGAAGGGCCCAACGCAACTCACTGTCCCAAATTTCAGCAAAATCGGATAACAAATGTGGCTTTTATGGGCCTAAGACCCTAAATCGGCGGATCGGTCTATATGGGGGCTATATCAAGATATAGTCCGATATAGCCCATCTTCGAACTTAACCTGCTTATGGACAAAAAAGAATCTGTGCAAAATTTCAGCTCAATATCTCAATTTTTAAAGACTGTAGCGTGATTTCAACGGACAGACGGACAGACATGTCTAGATCGTCTTAGATTTTTACGCTGATCAAGAATATATATACTTTATAGGGTCGGAAATGGATATTTCGATGTGTTGCAAACGGAATGACAAAATGTATTCATTTTGTATTCCTTCGGTGGTGGGTATAAAAATATGATATTTTTATACCTACCACCATAGGATGGGGGTATACAAATCTAGTCATTTCGTTTGCAACACATCGCAATATCAGTTTCCGACCCTACAAAGTATATATGTATATTACTAATCGTCGTAAAATTCTATGGCGATTTAACGATGTCCGTGTGTTTGTCCGTCTGTCCGTCCGTCTGTTGTAATCACTCTACAGCCTTCAAAAATTGAGATATTGAGCTGAAATTTGGCACAGATATGTCTTTATGATGCACGCTGGTTGAGTTCTTGAACGGGCCAAATCATACCATATTTGGATATAGCTGCTTTATAGACCGATCTGCCGATAATGAGCATAATGCCCATAAATGCTTTATTTTTTATCCGATTTCGCTGAAATTTGAAACAGTGAGTTATTTTAAGCCTCCCGACATCTGACCTATACATGGTTAAGATCGGACTATATTTGCATATAGCTGCCATAAAGATCGATCTCTTGATAAAGGGTCTGATGCCCATAAAACTTTGTTTTTTATCCGATTTCGCTGAAGTTTGAAACATTGAGTAGATTTAGACCTCATTACATCGAATCCAAATATGGTTCAGATCGGACTATTTTTAGATATAGCTGCCACGTAGACCGATTTGCCGATAAGGGGTCTAAAACCCATATAACCCAAACGCCATCTGACCCAATTTTGTAAAGATCGGACTGTATTTAGATATAGTTGTTATATAGATCGATATGCCGATGAGGGGTCTGAAGCTCATAAAAGCTTTACTTAGTACCCGATTTCGTTGAAATTTGAAATAGTGAGTTATTGTAAGCCTCCCGACATCCGACCCAAATATGAGTCAGATCGGACTATATAAATATAGTAGTCATATATACCGATCTTCCAATTTAGGGTCTTAATCCCATAAAAAGCTGATTTATTGTTTGAAAATGTTACTTATATATGATCGAGACCAGCCCCTATTAAGATATAACTACGGATATAGTAGTGGAGTTATTATAAAATAGGATAATTATTATATCCTTTTTTAATTTGGTTCAGATCGGTCCAGATTTGGTTATAAGTATTATATAAATCAGTATCACGATTTGAAGTCTTGGTCCTATAAAAGCGCATTTATTATTCGATTTCAGTTTATATTTGGATATAGCTGCCAAAAAGACCAAAATTAAACAGTGACTTATATTTATTAGACCAATCAATGTCCGTGCCTAATTTGGGTGCATAAGTTATCCAAATTTCACCGGATTGAGACGAAAGGGGGTTTACATATATACCCGAGGTGGTGGGTATCCAAAGTTCGGGCCGGCCGAACTAAATGCCTTTTTACTTGTTGAGATTTAAAAACACTATTGGATTGTACACAGAAACCCCTATTAGAAAATAACTCAAAAGTTCGCCAGGGTTGCCACACACTGCGAAAATGGTAAAAATTCATTTATTTAATTTTTGCGAAATTGCAGCAAAGGGAAACATTTGCCCTTGTTCGAGGCTTAAAATTCTGTACGAAAAAGTGTATTAGAATTTTAAAACAATAACAACTTTGGTAAAAAACTTCAAACTTAAAAAAATATATAAATAAGATATTTTGTATGTTTCGAAACGCTATTGGATTGTAGACGGAAGAACCTCCATAGAAAAATTATATATAGATTAAGAATTTTAACTCCACATATAAGCTGGATTGTGAACACAGATAAATGAGAAATATCTAAGAACATGCCGCAAGCAGAATTCTGCTTTCATTGGCATGAATTTCCTTAATATGCATCATTTCCTCTCTGGTGAAGAGGTTCGGCAGTCTAAACTTCCAATATGTGTATCTTTCTTTTTTATACCCTCCACCATAAGATGGGGGGTATACTAATTTCGTCATTCTGTTTGTAACTACTCGAAATATTCGTCTGAGACCCCATAAAGTATATATATTCTTGATCGTCGTGACATTTTATGTCGATCTAGCCATGTCCGTCCGTCCGTCCGTCCGTCTGTCTGTCGAAAGCACGCTAACTTCCGAAGGAGTAAAGCTAGCCGCTTGAAATTTTGCACAAATATTTCTTATTAGTGTAGGTCGGTTGGTATTGTAAATGGGCCATATCGGTCCATGTTTTGATATAGCTGCCATATAAACCGATCTTGGGTCTTGATTTCTTGCGCCTGTAGAGTGCGCAATTCTTATCCGATCAGAATGAAATTTTGCATGACGTGTTTCGTTATGATATCCAACAACTGTGCCAAGTATGGTTCAAATCGGTCCATAACCTGATATAGCTGCCATATAAACCGATCTTGGGTCTTGACTTCTTGAGCCTCTAGCGTGCGCAATTCTTATCCGATTGGAATTAAATTTCGCACGACGTGTTTTGTTATGATATCCAACAACTGTGCCAAGTATGGTTCAAATCGGTCCATAACCTGATATAGCTGCCATATAAACCGATCTTGGGTCTTGACTTCTTGACCCTATAGAGGGCGCAATTCTTATCCGATTGGAATTAAATTTCGCACGACGTGTTTTGTTATGATACCCAACAACTGTGCCAAGTATGGTTCAAATCGGTCCATAACCTGATATAGCTGCCATATAAACCGATCTTGGGTCTTGACTTCTTGAGCCTCTAGAAGGCGCAATTCTTATCCGAATGGAATGAATTTTTGCACGTAGTATTTCGTTATGATATCCAACAACTGTGCCAAGTATGGTTGAAATCGGTCCATAACCTGATATAGCTGTCATATAAACAGATCTGGGGATTTGACTTCTTGAGCTTCTAGAGGGCGCAATTCCTATCCGATTTGGCTGAAATTTTGCATGACGTATTTTATTTTTAATTTCAACAACTGTGTCAAATAAGGTTCAAATCGGTTCATAACCTGATATAGCTGCCATATAAACCGATCTGGGATCTTGACTTCTTGACCCCTAGAGGTCGCAATTATTATCCGATATGCCTGAAATTTTGTACGACGGATCCTCTCATGACCATCAACAAACGTGTTTATTATGGTCTGAATCGGTCTATAGCCCGATACAGATCCCATATAAATCGTTCTCTCTATTTTATTTCGTGAGCCCCAATGGGCGCAATTCTTATACGAATTGGCTGACATTTTACACAGGTCTCCAACATATAATTTAATTGTGGTCCGAACCGGAATATATCTTGATATCGTTTTAATAGCAGAGCAACTCTTTTCTTATATCCTTTTTTGCCTAAGAAGAGATGCTGGGAAAAGAACTCGACAAATGCGATCCATGGTGGAGGGTATATAAGATTCGGCCCGGCCGAACTTAGCACGCTTTTACTTGTTTTATTTTTATTTTTTTTTTGCTATAAATATGTTTTGTTTTTTAATTTTTCGGCAGAGTTGCTAGCTTTAAAAAAAAAAACAAAATAATTGTCAAAACCTATAAGCTTGACATTTGTTGTTCTGTTATTTGAATCCTGTTTGTTGAACGTATCATTTAAGGGAACTTCTTAAAAACTAGGGGGGTATACTAACCAGGGATTCGGAACGGAGCAGGCCTATTTTTTCCGGAGAGGGAGCGAAATTTGCTGAACCCGGAGCGGAGCAGTTTCCAATCTCAAAATGACCGCGAGTTGTACTAAGCCCCCGATATCTGAACCTAGAATGGTCCATGTCGGGCCATAATTAGATATAAGATACCTACCGATTTAAGGGTGCGTTTATCACCCGATTTTGTTGAAATTTAGAACAGAGGGCCGAATATTTTATATGGAGCGATCTGCCAATTAAGGGTCTTAAACGTATAAAAGCCCAATTTGTTACCCGATTTCACCTATTTGGTCACTAGGCCTCTCGTTGTCCGACCTCAACACAGTCGGACAACGCTGTATTCTAGGTCGATCTGCCATAAAAGTGCTATTTGTTACCCGATTTCGATGAAATTTCAAACAGATAGTCGCACTGGGCCTCTCATTGGGTCTTATTCAGGGTCTTAAGCCCATAAAAACCGTATTTTCCTATTTCGATGAAATTTAGAGCAATGAATTGGACTAGATTTCCTGTTGGCCGAACCAAATTTGGTCCACATTGGACCATGCTTTGATATACATTTGGAACAGGGATATCCGAACCGTGTAGCTCCTCATTTATAACTTAATTTCCTTGAAGTTTTAAACTGGGTGGTGGTGGGTATCCAAAGTTCGGTACGGCCGAAATTAATGCGTTTTTACTTTACTTCTTAAAATATGGCAAGGAATTGATTAAGAAGTAAAGTCGGATGATTTGTTTTGTATAGGAGCGATGGACACGCATTCAGACCATAATTGGATACATATTGATGTTGTAAACGTAATGACAAAATTAATATATGACTTCATAGAGCACGGTCTGTATGAGAAGAAAATTTAAAAATAAATACCAATGGAGCGGGAGCGGAGCGGAGCGAAAAAAGATTGCCGAAGCTTGAGTGGAGTGGAGCGGAAAAAGGTATCCGCTCCGGATCCCTGATACTAACATCGTCATTCCGTTTGTAACACATTGCAATATTGGTTTAAGACCCCATTAAGTATATCTATTATTGATCACCATGACAATTCCAGTCGAGATAGCCGTATCTGTCCGACCGTTTGTGGAAAGCTCGATAACTTTCGAAGGAGTTTGAAATTTTGCACAAATACTTATTAGTTTAGGTGGGTTGGGATTGTAAATGGGCCATATCGGTCCATATTTAGATATAACTCCCATACAAACCGATCTCCCGATTTCTTGAGCCTCTAGAGGGCGTAATTCTTATTTGATTTGTCTGAAACGGCTATTTCTATGACCTCCAATATGCGTGTAAATTTAGGTCTGAATCGGTCTTAAACCTAATAAAGCTCCCATATAAACCGATCTCCCCATAATACTTCTTTAACCTGGAGAGGATGTAATTATCATTCGATGTGGCTGAAATGGTGCACAGTGACCCACAACATACGTATCAGATATGGTCTGAATCTGTTCATAATCTGATGTAGTTTCCATATAAACCGATCTCCGGATCATACTTCTTGAGCCTGTAGAGAGCGCAATTCTTATCCGATATGGCTAAAATTTTGCGCTATAATCTTTACTATGACCTCAAATATACGGTTTGGATCCGTCCATAACTTGATATAGCTTCTATATAAAACGATGTCCCGATTATCTTGAGCCTCTAGAGGGAGCAATTCTTTTCCAATGTGGCTCATATTTTGCACTATAACTTTTTCTATAACCACGAAAATACTTGTCAAATGTGAGCGAAATCGGTCATAACCCTGATATAGCTTCCGTATAAACCGTTCCTCCGATTATACTTCATTAGTCTCTAGCAAAAAAAATCAATATTTGCGTTTTTGACTTTTTCTTCGAGAGTAGCAACCCTAGCAAATGTTTGAATGTACCATTTAATGAAGGCTTTTGAGTAATTGGGAGTTTGTGCATTTTCAAATTATCTCGATTTTTTAGTTAAATATGCAGTTCTTAGTTTAAGCTCTTGTTCTCAAAAGTTACCGATGTTTACGATGTTTAATGTATAACACCCATTCGCTATTATAGCATTAAACTGTATACTTCATGTAGAAATTTTTCTTTGTAAAAAAAGTTTAAGGTATTGATTATCTTGCTGTTTTCCAGATTGTTGTTATTGTCTTAAGCATAGGCCTATTTGTTTTGGCCTTATATGATGTCCTTTATTCCAAACGTCCGGGGGGAGATCCCACCATGATGATAGATGCTGCTTCTCCTTCATCAGCGACAACGATAAATAATCCAGGCTTTAAGGAGCCTAAAACTAAAAATGGTAAATTTAGGTTTAAACAAATTTTAGAAACTTTAAAATTTCACATTGCTTTCCGATTGAATGAATTTAAAATTTTTTTCATTTTTCTTACAGGAATTTCCGTTACCGATGCTTCAGGCAAACCATATGCGGGTATACGCAATGGTTCGGGAAGTGTGGCCTCCATGAGTACCATGGTGACCAGTGTATCGAATGGTTCCACGGTGGAATCAGTAACCAGATCTCCTCTGCGATCGAGTCTTAAGAAACCTCGACCTTTACCCGATCCAACTTTGGGCATACAAAATCCAGGCTATTCGGGTTCAGGCAATTCACCGCCTCCCATGCGTCGAAATGGAAGTGTGAAAAAGGTTCGCATTCAAACCCACAGTACGGAAGTTTAGTTTAGTGGGGGGACCAATTGCCCAAAAAGAGGCCTAGGTATAGAAACATAAAAGCATAGAATTAGTTTTTTTTTAATTGTTTTTAAAATGTTTCATTAAAGACTGTGTACAGAGAAGTATAACAAAATAACTTTTTCCGATTAGAAACAAAGAATAAGAATCCCACAGTGGTTTCTCAAAATAAAGATTTCATATATATATATATATATATATATATATATATATATATATATATATAATTGTTTTAACTAAATTTGTATAAGATTATCTATATAAGAATAATACTTAAATATTATGTTGTTAATTAAGTATTTAAGCATAGATATATTTAGTATTTATTAAGTGCGTATGTATGTATTTGTCTTCCAGCAAATTTCAAAATTTTAAATTTTCGAAAATTACAGAATTTGGAAAAAGTAACAAAGCATTATTAAGAGAAAAGAAACAACTTGAAGAAATCAAAAAATCTGTATCTCAGAAAACCACCTTTCTTTTCTTCATAAAATGGTTCCTCTTTAAGCTGTTTGTATTGAAATTAGAATTTTGTTTAAATATATTATTTGTTAACAAATGTATATCACAAAAAATGTATTGGAATATTTTGATGGGGTCCCACATAGTTTTAAGCAGCTTAATTCTCTTTTATAACAGAAATAAATCTTTGGGATATGGAAACTTTGGTCTTTCTAGCTCAAATTTATCATACTATTGTACATACATATGTATATTTAAAAAAATCCAGGTGATTTCGAAATTGCTATAACTTTGTCAAATCTTCAATCTTTGAAGATCTGACGGCAAACCTGGCTTGCAAATTCTAAAAGGAATTATTTGCCAAAAAGGTTTTTCAAAAATTTTCACTTTAATATGTTTTGCAATTTTCAATTTTCGAAGCCCCAAAAGTAAAGCTAGTGGCTTAAAATACTATTTAATGCAATCCCAAGTGGTTTTCTTTAAGAAACAAGCTCATTATCGATTTTTTATTGTGGTACAATTCGAAAAATCCTTGCTAATTCAAAATTGCTGTGCATCCTTCATTCCTTGAGATTTCGAAATATGTTGGAAACCCTGGACTCCTAATTTCAAGTAGAATCATTTGGTTGATATGTTTTCCAAAAATTTTAAATTTTATATTTTTTGGCATCTTTCGATCCTTTGAAAATTTTCTATTTTCGAAACCCCAACTTTTTTTCAGTTAAGGACACAGAAGTGGAGTACATGGATTAAAATACTAATTGATGCTATACCCAAGGGTTTTCTTCAAAAAAGAAGCCCAAAATCGCAATATTTTGTACCTAAGTTCAAATAATCAGAGTACGTTCGAAAATGCAGTAACTGGTTGAAATCTTCGAACTTCGAAGAACTGATGGCAACCCTAGATTGCAAATTCGAAGAGAAATCATTTGTTAAAACCGATTTCACCAACGTTTTCCGAAAAATTTCACTTTGATATTTTTGGCATTTGTCGAGCAAGGGGGTCTTGAAAAATGTAAAGCTTCGAATCCCCAAACATATTAGAGTTAAGGACACAGAAAGGAAGTGTGTGGTGCAAAAAGACCATTTATCGCAATCTCCAAGGAGTTTCTTTAAGAAAACTAGCTAATAATCCTTATTTTACTGTTCTAAAATTCGAAAAACCTTCGTAAGTTCGAAATTGCTGTAACTATTACAAAACTTCGAATTTCGAAGAACTGATGGCAACACTGGATTGTAAATTCGAATAGGAATTATTTGGTACAAAAGTTTTCCAAACCTTTTCATATTTTAATATTTTTTGCATTTGTCGAGCAAGGGGTAAGCCTTTGAAAATTTTCCATTTTCGAAGCCCCAAAAATTTTCGAGTTTATGCCACAAAACTGAAGTTCATGGCTCAAAAAAAAATGTAAAGCAATCGCCAAGGACTTTTCTACAAAAACCATGCCCAAAATCGCAATATATTGTACCAAAGCTCGAATAATCCGAATATGTTCGAAATTGTTGTAACTCTTCAAAGCTTTGAATTTCGAAGAACTGATGGCAACCCTGGAATGTAAATTCAAAAAGGAATCATTTGGTACAAACGTTTTCAAAAACTTTTCATATTTTTGCATTTGTCGAGCAAGGGGATAGCCTTTGAAAATGTTGACTTTTCGTATCCCCAACATTTTTCGAGTTAAGACCCAGAAGTGGAGTTTATGGCTCAAAAATACTGACTTAATACCAAAGGGTTTCCTCGAAAAAAGCCCAACATCGCAGAATTTTGTACCAAAGTTCGAAAAATTTGAGTATGTTCGAAATTTCCTCGAAAAACAAGACAAAAATAGTAATATTTTGTAATAAAGTTCGAAAAATCTGAGTAAGTTTTAAAATGATATATCAACCAACACGCAGGGGATGTCCCCTATATATGTCGTGCATTGGTTGAAGACGATTGTTAAGGATAGGAGGGGGGAAAGAGGGAGTATTATTGATACTTACATTGAATTTCTGAAAGTTAATTCCGATTTTGGAGCTCATTGGTAAAAACGTTGCCCAAAAATTTTCGTTTTGATATTTTTTCGAATTTCTCAAACCTTTGAAAGTTTTCAGTTTTCAAATCCCCAAAATTTTTCGAGTTTAGGACGCAGAAGTGGTGTTCATGGTTCAAAAATACTATTTGACGCAATCCCCACGAATTTTCTTCAAAAAAAGAAGCCCGAAATCGCAATATTTTTAACCAAAGTTCGAATAATCCGAGTATGCTCGGAAATGATGTAATTTGTTCAAATAATTGAATTTCGAAGATCTGATGGCAACCCAGAATTGTAAATTCGATTTGGAGTCACGTTTTCCACTTGATATTTCTTGGCATTTACGAGCAAGGGTTACTCGTTGAAAACTTTAAAGTTTCGAATCCCCAAAACATATTTGAGTTAAGCCCACAGAAGTGAAGTTAATGGCGCAAAAAGACCATTTGTCGCAGTCCCCAAGAATTTTCCTTAAAAAACAAACTCAAAATACTAATTTTACTGTATTAAAATTCGAAAAATCTTCGTAAGTTCGAAATTGCTGTATCTTTTACAAAAGATCGAATTTCGAATAACTGATGGCAACACTGGATTATAAATTCGAGTAGGAATCATTTGTTAAGCACGTTTTCCAATAGTTTTTACTTTGATAAACACGTTTTCCAAAAATTTTCGCTTTGCTATTTTTTGGCATTTTTCGAGCCTTGAAAAATTTCAATTTTTGAAGGCCCAAAATTTTTTTTTTGTTAAGGACACAGAATTGAAGTTCATGACGCAAAAAGATCTTTGGTCGTAATTCCCAAGGGTTTTCTTCAAAATCAAGCTTCAAATCGCCAAATTATGTGCTAGAATTCGAAACATCTTCGTAAGTTGGAAATTTTTCAATATTCGAAGCCCCAAAATTTTTTGAGTTTAGGGCATCAAGGGAGTTAATTAATAACAACTTCACTAGTTGGTTGTCAGAACGGGAGTCGTTTTCTTTATTCAAATTTTTTCACAAGTACCAATAACTTAACAATAGAAATTACAGAATAGCTTAGCTTAACAAAAATGACTGTGAGAAAACTATTGCTAAAGATGCAGTTGAATGACTGTGTCAGCTTGTATGTATGTATGTAAAATGACTGTGAGAAAACTGTTGCAAAAAGATGCACCTGGATGACTGTGTGAGCTTTTACGTATGTATGTATGTTTGTGTGTTCTTAAATGTAGCAACCAGGTGTTGAAATGGAATGAAATGAAATGAAGTGACCTACATGTTCTTATATGAAATTTATTTGGAAATATTATAACGTAGGTGGATTAGGAAATGTTATTAAGGTTGGGATTGTGCTATCGTAACTCCTCCCTCCCTAAAATGAAGTGAGGGCCATAAGGGCTTGGGGCAATTTGTGGCCGGAACTTCATTAATTCGTTGCTCTAATGAATAAATAATTGAAGTTGATTTCTTCAAGATAATGATGATAACTAGTATGATAGTTAGAACAGTTAGTGAGCTGAATGCTGTATATGTCAATTTAAAATTTTTTGTAGAGCTTTTTTCCAAATTTTGTATTAATTCTGTGTTTTGAAATCTATATTCGTTTAATTTGGGAATTGTTATTTCTTCTTGTTTCGAAAGAATAACAATGTTGTTATTAAAGCTGGGTGGCATTTCAAATAGCTTGCCGTTGTCCCAGAAAATGTCGTTCTCATTGTTATACCATATATCATTGATGGCAATTTTACAATTTGTAAAATAGATTAATGATGAAGAATTTATTGTGTAGGTTTGAGTGAGGTTATTGCAATGTGTATATATTTGTTGTGTTGGGGGGTTTACAAGTATCAAATAATCATTCTCTGGACGTATAATGTCTATTTTTTGTCCTATATCTTTTAAATGGCATGATGCTGTTTGGTTTTTATACATGATATCCTTTATACAATTCGTATTTATATGTGATTTTAATGCGTTATTTTCATTACAGTAAAATTCCTTTTCTATTTCTTTACATCTAATTTTAATCATAACAAGTTCATTTTTATTTGCTAGTACATATTTTTCGCTTATGATTTCTAAAGTCTTATTAAATGGTATTGGTATAACATGGAAAAAATCAAAGACACTGTTGCACAAAATAGGGATTTTTATATTAAATATTATGTTCGTGTTGTTATAATACGCATTCAGTTCTAATAGTTCGTATAAGTGTTCTGAGGATTGTATATGTGTTGCATTGTATAAGGTCTTATAAATTGCAGTTAGCTCTAATGGGTCTAGAATCAATTTAGGAATAATATTTAACTTAGATAGTACTAGTGCTTCAGCCACATTGTTAAGGTGTTGAGTTAGTATGTCAATATTGTAGTTTAGTTGGTTTAGTTGTTGAATTTGCATTAGAGTATTTATTGTTGGGTTGAGGGAGTTTTGGGTCTGATCTTGAATATTTCTTATTGACTTTGTTATAGCTATTTGTTCATTGTTGATGTAATTAGTAATATTTTCGAATCTGGTTATCATGTTGGTGTTTAAAATTAGTTGTTGGGTAAGTGTGTTATTAATACGGTTATTACTTGTTAGTAAGTTGTCTATATCCTTGTTCAATCTCTCGGCATCTTCATTATCCATATTTCCCGTTATTACTTTAATAGCAGATCCCAAAACATTTACAAGTCCTCTTTTTTGCCTATATTTCGGTGTTAATATATGTAGTTTCGTTGATAATTCTTTTAATTTCAATTTAGTAGTTTTTAGTGCAGTTTCCGAAAATTTGGTTGTGTTAAAGTGATCTATTGTCTTCTCTAATTGTATTAAGTTATTAGCGTAGGCTTCCAGGTTTACTATATGTATTAAATGATTGTAGTCTGTTATAATTTTGCCTCTTCCCAGTTTCAGAGGAATGATGCCTTGTCCTTCTCCCACATTGACTATTCTTATATGAGCTTGCGTCCAAGCTAATCTAAAAAGAAAATTAGGTATAGTTTTTACGTTTCCTTTTTATTTTGGATTTATGTAACTTTTGATTATTGGAAGTAAGTAGGGTTACTTTTCCGTCCTGTTTTACTAAGCGTTTCGAGAACCTCGGGGTTATTTTATTGCGTCTACATTCTTTTCTGTAAATATTTTCGTCTTGAATAAAATTGTCAGGTGTGTCTCTATTGACGTTTAATTTGTCGATTCTTTTCTCTGTATCCTTTGACAACTTTTCTTTTACCATTGTGTATAGATGATTCTGAAAATCTTGTAACCTTCGTAGGTAATCGTGTTCGGTGTTATAAGTTAAATTCTTTTCGAAACTTTGAGTCCTACCATAAAATAGTTCAAAAGGGGTCAATTTAGTCGATGAGTGAATGGAGTTGTTATATGTCATTATGACTTCTGCTAGAATTTCGTCGTGGTCCAATGGGAGTTCGGAATTTTTATATTTCTGTAAGATGATCCTGTATGTTTCCGTTATTGTCGAATGCAGTCTTTCTACCGGGGAATTACCAGTGCTTTGTTGAAACGATGTATAATGAATTTCTATGTTGTTCATTTTGCAAAAATCTTTTATAATAGAGGCGCTGAATTCTGTGCCTTGATCGCAGATGATTTTTCGGGGTATGCCGTGCAGGCTAGTAAAGTGTTTTATACTCTTTAAAATGGATAGACTATTTCTTGAATCTAAGGAGTATGCTGCTGCGTATTTCGAAAACTTATCTATGAACGTCAAGATATTTCGCTTATTTATGCAGTAGACATCTATGTGGATTATATCCAAAGGGCTACTCGGAGTTTCGGGTTTTTCAAATTTCGGCTTCGGTGGTCTTCTATCATATTTAAGTGTTTGACAAGTCTCACAAAGGTTTATGTAACTTGCAATTTTGTTTTTCATATATGGGAAAAAGTATTCCCGTTTAAGGTGTTCGTATGATTCTTGTATGCCCCTATGGTTGTGATTGACGTGGTACTCACTAATAAGTCTATCCTGTTCGGCGATGTCTTTAATATCGGTTAGCATGACTTTACATCTCACTAGTTTGAAAAGTTTGTTATTGGAGAAAAATTTTGAGTATGTGCTTTGAAGTATCCTAAAATTCTCGTCGTCAGACATTATAGCACATAGCTTCTTCGAAGGTATGTGTTGTCTGAAGATCTCTGTCATGGTAGTCTCGTTATATTCCGGTCTACTAATTGTCTTCCTCATCTTATTCTTGAATATAGTCTCCAGCACCATGGCAGGTGCCCTGTCACGTATTTGGAGTATAATTTGGATGTTGAACTCGTTAATGGGTCGCTCCGATATGGGGATCCCATCGTCAAAATTCTCGTCCGCAGAATGAATCGTTGATCCATCCGTAACATTTTCAAGTAAATTGATGCCAATTTCGCTGGTCTTCGAAATCTCACAATTGTCTATCTTGATGCGGCTCAACGCATCAGCGTTTGTATTAAGTTTCCCTTTCTTATATGCTATCTCATAATCAAATTCCTCTAGTTTCAACCTCCACCTAACTAGTTTCGAATTCGGCTCTTTCAGACTCATAATCCAGGTCAGTGGCCTGTGGTCTGTTATAATCTTGAATTTTCGGCCGAATAGGTAGGGCCGAAAATACTTCGTCGCCCAGACAATGGCCAACAGTTCCTTTTCTATAGTGGAATAGTTAAGTTCAGTGTCGGTCAATGTCCTGCTAGCATAGCATATCGGTTTGTCCGCCCCAATTGTTCCTTGGGAAAGAATCGCTCCAAGAGCAAAGTCGCTAGCATCCGTAGTGAGATTGAAAGGTTTTGAAAAATCTGGGTATTGAAGAATCGGGTCATTAGTTAAAAGGTCCTTGCAGGTCTCAAATGCCTTTACATACCGTTCGTCGAAACGTATTCTCCGACCTTTCTTCAGACATTCAGTAAAAGGTTTCGTAATATTCGAAAAATTCTGAATAAATTTCCGGTAGTATCCCAATAACCATAAAAAGGACTTGATCTCCCTTTGTGTTTTGGGGATAGGAAATTTTCGTATAGCCTTAATTTTTTCGGGATTTGGCTTAATACCCTCTGTGGAAACAATATGTCCCAAAAATGCACACTCTTTGCATAGGAACTCGGATTTATCTAACTGAATTTTCAAGTTTGACTCTCTGAGTCGCTCGAAAACTTTCTTCAAATTCTCCGTGTGTTCTTGCAATGAGGTAGAGTAAACAATTATGTCGTCCAAGTAGACTAAGCAAACTGTTCCAATTAGGTCCTTCAAGACATTATCCATGACCCGTTGGAATGTTGATGGGGCATTTTTCAAGCCAAAGGGCATTCGTACGAATTCAAAATGACCTCCATCAACAGAAAATGCCGTTTTACAAACATCTCTTGGGTCCATTTCAATCTGGTGGAAGCCGCTTGCCAGGTCAAGTGTCGAAAAATACATGCTTCTTCCCAATTTATCCAATATATCCGTAATATTGGGTATTGGATATTTGTCGCATATAGTTTTTTCGTTTAACTTCCTATAATCGATCACAAGTCTCCATTTCTGGATGCCACTGGCGTCCTTCTTTTTAGGGACTATCCACACGGGAGCACTCCAGGGGGAGAAACTCGGTTTAATAATACCCTGTCGTAGCATCTTATCGATTTGACATCTTACTTCTTCCTTATGTATATAAGGATATCTATAAGATTTAGTGAATATTGGTATGTCATCCGACGTCTTTACTCGGTGTTTGATTTGGTTAGAGAAGGTAAGGGTTTCGCCTTCCTTGAAGAATATATCTTCGAAATTTTTGCCGAGGTTTATTAAAGCCTTCCTTTCCTCAACATTTAGATGGTTCATCCGAATGGATTTCCATACGTTATTAGTGAGGTTCGGGGTTCCCGCATCTATATTGAAGTTGTTAACTTCAATGAAATCCGCCTTCGCATATGGGATTGTCTTTATCGGTTGTTCAATGCATAGAATTTTTTCCTTGTCCGAGTTGTTCACAATTTCGACGAAACTGTGCCATTCTCTCGAGAAGTAAATACCTTCAGAAATAAATAAGTCGGGTTCCAAAAACGTTTTTCTCATAAAAAAGTCGCCGTTTTTGGTATCTACTGGGCATTTAATGACAAGTTTCGAACATGGCGGAATATGGAATTTCCCTGATGAAAAGTTTGGTCTAAATTTAAATGGGATTTCGATAGAGTTGGTGATCAGGGATTTCCTACCAAAATCTACTTTAGCTTTCAACCTATTTAAAATATCTACTCCAATTAATCCATCGAAATAATTGTGAAATTTGAACACGTAAAATTCTATTTCACCTTCGGTTCTGAATTCTAAAAACATTGGTAATTTAATTTTCCTATCCTACCGACTGCGCCAGTTAATTAATAACAACTTCACTAGTTGGTTGTCAGAACGGGAGTCGTTTTCTTTATTCAAATTTTTTCACAAGTACCAATAACTTAACAATAGAAATTACAGAATAGCTTAGCTTAACAAAAATGACTGTGAGAAAACTATTGCTAAAGATGCAGTTGAATGACTGTGTCAGCTTGTATGTATGTATGTAAAATGACTGTGAGAAAACTGTTGCAAAAAGATGCACCTGGATGACTGTGTGAGCTTTTACGTATGTATGTATGTTTGTGTGTTCTTAAATGTAGCAACCAGGTGTTGAAATGGAATGAAATGAAATGAAGTGACCTACATGTTCTTATATGAAATTTATTTGGAAATATTATAACGTAGGTGGATTAGGAAATGTTATTAAGGTTGGGATTGTGCTATCGTAACTAGGGCAATGTTTTGTGTTAAAATCCATCTAATGGTAGTGGATATGCGAATTTTAACGTATACTCAAAATCTGTGGGAAACAACAATCCAACAAACTCGGTGATTTAAACATCTCAAAGACCGTATTAATCTTTAAAAATTCAGCGTTTTTAACTTTGTGGGCTGACTTCTTATTTCAACACATACAGCATAACTATAAGTCCGTCCAAATGAAATGGCAAAAGTATTTAAAACAAACGAATGATTCACAAACTTATGTTGGTGGCAGTGGTGGGAGAGTTGAATGACATTATAAAGTATATTAAGGACCACTATCTATTGTATTTTTTTATAGAAAATTTTGTCAAAAGGCTTATTCGCCTTATTGTGTATACCTAAATGGTACACTAAACGAACTAAAATTCACCATACCTGCATTGTATGTGGGCATGCACACACATGGCAGTAGACACTTGTTTGGGTGTGGATCAGCGCTTCTCTTGATCTATGATCTAAGCAACATACCTTTCTCCATCTAGCCTTTATGTGAAATCACCATCTTGGTGTTTTTTTTTTTCAATCTAAAGTGATGTAAAAGAAATATAACTTTAAAATTGCTAAACTGCCACCATCATAACTCTCTTAAAACCAAGAATGAATTATAAAGAAAAAACAAAATTAGTCTTTATTTAGTTATAAGAAATAAACGAATAAAACGACACAATAAAGACAAATTTAAATAAAATACATCCATACATTGCAATATTTAATTTTTTACCCATAATTTATAAAAATTATTGTAATTATTGTAAGGATTTCTTTTAAGTGTAAAAAAAATGTTTATGAATGCACAAAACCAATCACGATCTTATTTATTTTTTTTTTTAGTATAAGTTTAATAGGATTTTAGAATTTTTGATAAAGAGATAAAAGCCAGCTTAAAAAATTAAAAATATAAAGGCGGTGTAAAATTTTATATGAAATAAAAAATACATATAGTGAGTAAAAATAAAAACTTCAATACATAATTCATGATAATATACAATAGAAATATGATTTTATATACAATAATTTACTTGATTTTTAAACTTTAAATTTGTTGAAATATCCTTAAAATTTATTATACATATATAATATCCAATAATTGTAGCATTATTTTTGTTTTTTTGGAATGTAGCGAAAAAATGGTATTCTCATTGCAATACTTAAAATTTTTTATTAAGCCTTATTATATTTTTTATTATATATACATAAAATAAAAACAACAACAACATTTTAATAATAATGAAAAAAAAATAATTAAAACGAAACGTTATATTGTTAATCATGTTTAAACATAAGTTAAATAAATTTAATAAAGAAATATTTTAACAAAACATATAAAAACAATATTTCAAAATGTGTTTTTGCGTACTAAAAAATATGCACACATTTTTGCGAGAAATCGTTTGCATAGTTTTTTTGCTAGCTAAAGAGAACTCTGGCGCTCTCTGCGAGCGAACAAACTTTTGATAGTTTGGTAATTAAAAATTGAAAATTACAGCTGGAGACTTTTTCCCACCAGTAATTGCAGCTTCGAACAGATGTTTTATGAAAACCAGGGGTTTTATTAAAACTAGCCCACCCAAACAGGCTCCGTTGTGCGTTCTACAATACACAGAATAAAAATTTACTGATATTTATTATCTAAACTTCCAAGTCTCATGGGTGTATATAGACTTCAAATATGTTCCACATAATTGGCATACACAATTTGTCAATATCTTTCATTTAAATGCAGTGCATATTTCAAAACGTTAAGATTGTGAAACCGCCAAAGCACTTAGGCTAAAATTTTTGTTTTTTTTTTTTAATTTTTATAAATTACTTGCCGAACCCTGCCCGCTCCGCTGCGCCTTCTTTAACTCTCTAATATCTTTTTAGGGTGGGGACACTTCGCCCTGAATGTGGATATCGAATTCGTGCCACTGTAGCATATGTCTTCATATGAAATTCGGAAAAAAATTAAAGCGGTGGTTATCCCCTCTTAATGCTGGCGACATTTGCGAGGTATCATGCCATGCATGGTCAAGAAAAAAAATTATCCTCAAAAAGGTGTCGCACTGCGGCACGCCGTTCGGGCTCTGCTTTAAAAAAGTTCCCTTATCATTGAGTTTAAACTTGAATCGGAAAGCACTAATTGATGTGTGCGAAGTTTGCCTCTGCTCGGTTCCTGGGCAAATTTTTACTCGTAAATGCCTTTCTTTTAAGTCCTATATTACCGTATTGGTAAATATTTCCTGTTTAGGGGGAATTTCGGGGGTGGGGTGGCCACCCAAACACTTGGGCCTTAAAGTAAATATAAGCTTCGATTTTGCTACTGTCAACTACATTTTATATGAGCCCCATATTGGCATGATCGGTAAATAAGAGCCATTTGAGAGTGGGATGGACCCGAGAGTCTTTGTCCCGAAAATGGGTATCAATTTCGTCCTCATTTCAGTACCATGCGGTATTGATAGTAAAGCAACACAGTATGGTACAAAAATATTATCTGATGGTATGGGTGAAACATAAAATGATTAGTACCGTCTGGTACAAACCCTATTACCAAACTGGTATTGGTTTTAGTACTAATCTGTTATTGGTTTTAGTACCGAACCGTTATTGATTATTCCATCCCCTAATGAACCAAAGAAGAAAACATTGAAAATATTTTTAATCTTATTTCATTTTGATTATTTATGTTAATAATTACAAAAGGTTATGTTATACAGTGACCAATCTCAGTTCTTTGTATTCAGCTGTTGATTCCATATTTATCAATTTCCAGAAGTGGTTTTTATATCACATCTCGTTTTCCACACAATGGATTATCTTATTTTGATTTGAATTGTTCTTAGAATTTGTAAAATTTCGATTTTCGCCGCTTTCGAGTATTTGAACAGATTTTTACGCACTTAAATTGTATTAAACATTATATATGTATTTTTTTAACAAATATTTTATAATGGCGACAATATTTTAAGTAGAAAGCTCAACAACACTTCTGGCGCGATGACAAGAATATTAATATGACACCGTCAATTCTTAATAGCATTCTTTGTCTGGTATTGAATTGATACCAAATGGTTTAAAAATCTTTGCCAATGACGCAAAGTACCATCATGTTTCTATCAGTGTACTACTCCCAAATAGCTTTTATATAAATCACATTTTACCATGGTCGGTAAATAATGGGTTGCCCAAAAAGTAATTGCGGATTTTTCATATAGTTGGCGTTGACAAATTTTTTCAACGGCTTGTGACTCTGTAATTACATTCTTTCTTCTGTCAGTTATCAGCTGTTACTTTTAGCTTGCTTTAGAAAAAAAGTGTAAAAAAAGTATATTTGATTAAAGTTCATTCTAAGTTTTATTAAAAATGCATTTGCTTTCTTTTAAAAAATCCGCAATTACTTTTTGGGCAACCCAATATTATTTTGGGGTGGGACGGCTCCTCAAGCTCTTCATTGGATATCAAAAAATTTCAAACGAATCGTATTGTCAATCTCCGAGATCTGGTGTTTTTTAAAATAAGGGTAATGAGAAGTGCTTTTTAGGGGAGGGATAGCACCTTAGACATTTCTACTCAAATATGGATATCGATTTCGTGCTCCACTCTCAAATCCCTTTAAATTGAGCCCCATATTGCCATGGTCGGTAAATATGAACCGTTTGGGGGTGTTTTGGGGCTGGGGCGGCCACCGGCACTTTGCCATGAAAAAAGATATCAAATTCGTTTTTTACTTCATATGGCTTCGTTTTACTTCATATTGCTGTAGTCGAAAAAGAAGTTTAGTTAAGGTGGTGCTTTAGGGCGTATCCCCAAACTCTTGGATATCAAATACATTTTCATCTCTCAAATACCTTTCATTTGAGTCCCATATTGTCATAATAGGTCAATTAATCTATTTAACGTATATGTAGGAGGAAAAGCGCTACCGAGACATGAATCTTATATACCCTCCACCATGGATCGCATTTTTCGAGTTCTTTGCGAACAAAGAATAATGGATAGGAATTGTTATGCTTGTAGAGCCACTTCAAGCTATAGTCCGATTCGGTTCATAAATGAATTGAATGTTTAGGACCATAGTCATTGGGTAATATTTCAGTCCATTTCGATAAGAATTGCGCCTTGCAGGGTCTCAAAAATATAATCGGGACATCGATTTATTTAGGAGTTTTATCAGGCTATATAGCGGTTCAGATCATATTGGACACGCATGTTGAAAGTAATTGGAGAAGCCGTTGTAAAAAATTTCAGCCAAATTGGGTAAGAACTGCGCCCTTTAATGGCTCAAGAAATAAAATTGAAAGATCTGTTTACATGGGAGCTCTCAGGTTATGGACTAATTTAGGTCAAATTTACCATCCAAATCGAGTAAGAATTTCTCCCTCTAGAGGTTCAAGAATTATACACGCCGCTTTGGGTGGTTCAGTGGCAGGGCAATCTTTTACACAAACCGCTGATATTGAACAAGTAAAAGCTTGCTAATCTTATATACCCTCCACCATGGATGGCATTGGTCGAGCTCTTTTCCAGGTATCTCTTTTTAGGCAAATAAAGGATAAAAGATACGAATAGCTATGCTTACCAGATGTTTCCTCTTCGAATTTGCAATCATTTTAATAATTTATTAGTTTTGTTTTTTTATATCTATTTATTAATTTATTTTATTAGTAACTTTGATTAAATTGTTAAATTTTCATTAAAGTTTCTTTTTCTTTTTTTTTATTTTGTTTTAACCTTTTTTTTACTTAAATATTGTATCAGTAACTTTGCTTAAATTGTTAAATATTTGGTACCAATTATTGTTCTATTTAAATGAAAACTTGTTGAACTCATTGTATTTATCAATTTACTAACCCATGCTTTATATAAGACACTGTCTTTTGTTTGGGTTTTATCATAATAAAATACAAATACAAGATTGTGAGATTGTTTTTTGAAGAAACTCCTTAGGTCCTTCGAAAATTGAAATCGTCAGTAAAATGCAAAAAAAAAAAAATATCAAAGCGAGGATTTTTGGAAAACGTGTTTACCAAATGATTCCCCTTCGAAATTGCAATCATGGGTTTCCATCAGATCATTGGTGATCATTGACAAATAGTGACTCGAAAAAAGTCATGAACTGGAACGTCTCCCCCCAGTGCTTATTTTCGGATTACTTTAGGATATGTTTTCAGCTCGAGCACGAAATGGGGAAGAGGAGACCATACAGAAACCCAAGATCGCATTTGTCTAGTTCTTTTTACAGGTAGAAACCAAAAAGGATCAAGAAACACCACCATAGGAAAGGAGGTACATTCATTTAGTCATTTCGTTTGCAACACATCGAAATAAATACCCTTTTCCAACCCTACCAAGTATATATATTCTGGATCATCTTAAAATTCTAAGATGATCTAACGATGTCTGTGTATCCGTCTGTAATAATCACGCTACAGCCTTCAAAAATGGAGATATTGAGCAAAAGCTTGGCACAGATTCGTATTTTGTCTATACGCAGGTTAAGTTCTTAAACGAGCAAAATTGGATCATATATAGATACAGCTTCCTTATAAATCGAACTCCCGGTTTAGGTCCTTAGCCCTTATTTATTATTCGATTTCGATGAAATTATAAACTGCGAGTTGTACTAAGGCCCCCGATATCCGAATCGAAAATCGTCCATATCGGGCCATAATTAGATATAAGAAACCTATCGATTTAAGGGTGCGTTTATCACCCGATTTTGTTGAAATTTGGAACAGTGACAACCTATCGACATCCGCACCAGTTTGACCCAAATCGAACTATATTAAGATATAGCTGTCATATGTACCGATCTGCCAATTAAGGGTCTTAAACTCATAAAAGACCCATTTGTTACCCGATTTCGCCGAAATCTTAAAGAATGAGTTGCACTGGGCCTCTTATTGTCCGAACTGAAAATTGTCCTGAACGGACCAAAATTGAATATAGCTGCTATATAATCCGATCTACCCATTTGGGGTCTCAAGCCCATAAAAACGCTTTTACTTGTTTTTATTTACCACAATATTTTTCTATTATCAAACTCTCGAAGGCGAATAAGTTACAGAATACCATCAAATGTGAAATTCACCTTCGACTACGATTGCTGTCGATATTCGCCTTCGACAATGGGAATAAGGGTGATTATTTTTTTGAATGTTTCTATGTTCGTATAGACTTAGATTTACTTGCAATATTCAGATAGTTTAAAATGACCATGTGATGAAAATAACGCACTTTATTTTTATACCCTCCACCATAGGATGGGGTATACCCCCCACGTCGTGATTTTGTTTGCAACTCCTTGAAATATTCGTCTAAGACGCCACAAAGTATATATATATTCTCCTTCGACGTCACATTTTAAGTCTATCTAGCCATGTCCGTCAGTCTGTCTGCTTGTCGAAAGCACGCTAACTTTCGCTTAGAATTTTGCACAAATACTTATTATTAGTATAGGTCGGTTGGGATTGTAAATGGGCCATATCGGTTAATGTTTTGATATAGCTGGCATATAAACCGATCTTAGATCTTGACTTCTTGAGCTACTAGATGACGCAATTCTTATCCGTTTTGGTTGAAACTTTGCATGAGGTGTTTTGTTATGATTTTCAACAACTGTGCTAAGTCCATTACCTGATTTGACTGTCATATAAACCGATCTGGGGTCTTGACATCTTGATCATCTAGAGGGCGCAATTCCTATCCGATTTGGCTGAAATTTTATGCAACGTCTTCTCCCATACGTGTCAAATATGGTCCGAATCGATCTATAGCCTAATACAGCTCCCATATAAACCTATCTCCTTATGTTACTTCTTGATAACCTAAAGGGCCACATTCTTTTTCGAATTGGCTGAAATATTACACAATGGTCTCCAACATTCAATTTAATTATAGTCCGAATCGGACCATAACTTGATATATAGATATATGTTGGAGACCATTGTGTAATATTTCAGCCAATTCGAAAAAGAATTGGGCCCTTTAGGTGATCAAGAAGTAAAATAAGGAGATCGGTTTTATGCGAACATTAAAAAAAATAATCACCCTTATTCCCATTGTCGAAGGCGAATATCGACAGCAATCGTAGTCGAAGGTGAATTTCACATTTGGTGGTATTCGGTAACTTATTCGCCTTCGAGAGTTTGATAATAGAAAAATATTGTGGTAAATAAAAACAAGTAAAAGCGTTTTTATGGGCTTGAGACCCCAAATGGGTAGATCAGATTATATAGCAGCTATATTAAATTTTGGTCCGTTCAGGACAATGTTCAGTTCGGACAATAAGAGGCCCAGTGCAACTCATTCTTTAAGATTTCGGCGAAATCGGGTAACAAATGGGTCTTTTATGAGTTTAAGACCCTTAATTGGTAGATCGGTACATATGACAGCTTTATCTTAATATATTGTTGTTCGATTTGGATCAAACTGGTTGCGGATGTCGATAGGATACCACTGTTCTAAATTTCAACAAAATCGGGTGATAAACGCACCCTTAAATCGATAGGATTTTATATCTAATTATGGCCCGATATGGAAGATTTTCGGTCCGGATATCGGGGGCCTTAGTACAACTCGCAGTTTATAATTTCATCGAAATCGAATAATAAATAAGGGCTAAGGACCTAAACCGGGGGTTCGGTTTATAAGGAAGCTGTATCTATATATGACCCAATTTTGCTCGTTTAAGAACTTAACCTGCGTATAGACAAAATACGAATCTGTGCCAAGCTTTTGCTCAATATCTCCATTTTTGAAGGCTGTAGCGTGATTACAACAGACGGATACACAGACATCGTTAGATCATCTTAGAATTTTAAGATGATCCAGAATATATATACTTGATAGGGTTGGAAAAGGGTATTTAATTCGATGTTTTGCAAACGAAATGACTAAATGAATATACCTCCTTTCCTATGGTGGTGTTTCTTGATCCTTTTTGGTTTCTACCTGTAAAAAGAAATAGACAAATGCGATCAGTGGTGAATGATACACAATATTCGGCCCTACCGCACTTAGCTTGTTGTCATTTGTTTTGACTTTAAGACGAAACTACAAATCTGTTCTCTAACATGCTTTCGATAACGATTTAACAAAAGTTAACTCTAAAGTTATCTCATGATAATGTAATAATTTTTATTTTAATTCGCCAAAAAACAACAAATTGTAAACCAAAAATATGTTTATTTTTATTTTGTCGGAGCGGAGCGGATGTTGAAATTGGAACCCGCTCCTCTCCGAGATCAAACAATTTCGCTCCCGGCAAAAATAAGTCTGCTCCGATTCGAACGTTTTAATCCCTGGTCATAGCACACAATTTAAAATCAATTAAGAATTACTCTCTTTAGGGCTCAAGATGTATAATCGAGAGATCGGTTTATATGGGAGCTATTTCTAAATATGGACCGATACGACCCATTTGCAATCACAACCGACACACACTAATAGCAGGTATTTGTGCAAAATTTCAAGCGCCAAGCTTTACTCTTTCGACAGACAGACGGACGGATGTGCATGGTTAGATCAACTGAAAATGTAAAGACGATGAAGAACATGTATACTTTATGGGGTCTTATACCAATATTTCAATATGTAACAATGACGATGTTAGTATACGCCCATCCTATGGTGGAGGACATAAAAACGGTGGAGGGTATAAAAAAAGGGGGCGACTATCCCTCCTTCGACAGCTGCGGGGTGATCCCGTCCAAAGACGACAGTCTGAATTCCGGTATCTTGTATCTACGAGTGAAGAGCACCAGCTCTGTCTTCCTTGGGTTGACCCTTAACCAATTTCTGGTAGCGACATTCTGCTCAGTGACCCTTCCATGGTCTCCCTAATCGTCGGCAGAAACCTGTCTCTGACCAGCAACATGACATCCCACAGTGGGTCAATTTCCTGAAATTTTTTTTACTTACTTCCAATTTTTTCGGCGTTTGGCCCACTGTGCATCGTGCGCATAAGCGATTATCTTCGTGCCATCTTCACTGAGATCCAACAGGATTTTATTTATCAGTGGTTCGACAGAATCGAAGAAAACACCCCTCACTGAGCCTTTCCCCATGGTCACCCGCCTTCTGCCCCCCTATCTTCGAGGTTTGCATTAATAAACCTGCCACGAAGCATATTATTTGTCACCGCACTGGACCGTGCTACTATTGATCCTATTTCCACATTTTTGAAGGCTGTCACAGTGTACACCTCCGGAGGACGTCTCGACCTCTCGTAACACTTCGTAAAGATCCATCTCTACCAACCTGTCTTTGAGGTATGCGTGTTGGGCCTCACTGAAGTTCTCCGGCGTCAGTCCCTCTCTCGTCTTCAGGTCTCTCAGTCTTTCCAGTGTTTTACGCGAAAACGATGTTAGTCTAAAAGGCCTATAATCCTTCGTCGTGATGTGGTTTATTTATTGACCTCCCCTCAGTTCTTGGTACATGGGACCACGCCAGACTCGTCCGGAAAATCCGTTCTAGCCAGGGTAAAGTGACTTCAAGGGACTCCTGCAGCGGTTCGTCAGGTCCGGCCGATTTAAATGGCCGGAAAGTGCGGACTGCCCACTTCTCTTCGTCAACGATGTCCTTAATGAGGTCATCCGCCACGATCAAGATATCGCAATATGTAGATATTGCGATATCTTGATATCCAAGCTGCGGGGGAAATGATTCTCCGTCAGAAGTTTCACGGTCTTCTGACTACTCTCGGTGTAAGTTACGTCCTCCTTCCTCAGGGAGCTAAGCGTGCTAGGATCCTTTGGGAGCACTTTGCGCAGTCTATATGCCTCACTCGTGCTTTTCAATTTCGCCCACAAACTACTATTCGCCTTCCTCTTCCTTCTTGAACTTGCCGAGGGCTTCGCTATATTCGTCCCAGCCCTCTGCCGTGTTCTCTTCTCTTGCTCTTTTTAAAAAGCCCCTCTGAGCACCTTCAGGTCCGATGACCACCATGACTGGCTTGTTTTATGCGACGGCCTCGTTCAGGCATCCCGTGAAAAGAATCACTGTGGCCTCCAGTTCCTTTGCCTCCTCCAGCGGCCTCCTAGGGAGCGCCAACTTCTGCACCTGTTCTCTGAACTTCCCTAGTTCCTTCCCTCTTGGGTTTCTGTATGGTCTCCTCTTCCCCATTTCGTGCTCGACCTAAAAACATATCCTAAAGTAATCCGAAAATGAGCAATGGGTGGAGACGTTCCAGTTCATGACTTTTTTCGAGTCACTATTTGTCAATGATCACCAATGATCTGATGGAAAACCATGATTGCAATTTCGAAGGGGAATCATTTGGTAAACACGTTTTCCAAAAATCTTCGCTTTGATATTTTTTTTTTTTTTTGCATTTTATTGACAATTTTAATTTTCGAAGGACCTGAGGAGTTTCTTCAAAAAACAATCTCAAAATCTTCATTTACTGTACTTAAAATTCGAAAAATTGGCTGGCAACCCTGGATTGCAAATTCGAAGAGGAAACATCTGGTAAACACGTTTTCCAAAATTTTTCACTTTGATATTTTTTGAATTTTTCGAGCAAGGGGTGAGACTTTAAAAAATTTTAATTTTCAAAGCCCCAAATATTTTTGAGTTAAGGACACAGAAGTGGAGTTCGGGCGCAAAAATACCATTTGACTCAATCCCCAAGGAGTTTTTTCAAAATGCAATATAAAAATTTTCATTTTTCGAAGATTTGATGGCAAACCTGGATGGCAAGTTCGAAGAGGAATCATTTGGTAAACGCGTTTTCCAAAAATGCTCACCTTGAAAAATTTCTATTGCATTTTTTAATGTTTACTGGAAGTTATTTGCGTGCTTTATTCGGCAGCAGAAGAGAACTCATGCGCTCTCTGAGAGTGAAAACATTTTGATAGTTTGGTAATCAAAAGCCTGCAAATTACGACAGGCGGCAAATTACCCAGCAGCGAATTGCAGCTTCGAAGAGATGTTTTAGGAAAACCAGCAGTTCTATTTAAAAAAAAAATAACGAAAGATAAATTGTGTTACTTTCCTGTATATTTTTCTGGAAATTAAACTCAATGCAATGTCTGCAAAATCCACAATGGAAGCCCTGTCTCATAATTCACAAATTGTTTCACAAACAAGTTTTCCAACTAAATGTTGCTATTGGGAATGCACCTTAAGCGAAGATAAGCATCATTCTTCATTTGTAATACTCACAATAGTAATAACGTCTAAGCAGGGACATAAACCTAAAATATCTAAATTTAAATTGTCATATCTAGATGGCAGAACGGTAAATACGAAAACTCTTACAAACTGGTTTGCTTCAGTTCAAGTTCACATTGCCGCAAGTGCACAGTAAATTTATTCATATACAACTAGCTGAGCCCGGCCCGCTCTGCTGCACCCGAAAAAGCTATTTTGGAGAAAAGTTCTCTAAATTTGGAAATTTCAGCCTAATATGAGTAGAAAATTTATTCCAATTTTCCTGTGAATTTTTCTTCTTTTAAATACCTCTTATTTAAAGGCCAAGTAAGTACAATTCCTGTTTGGGGGTGTGGTGGTCCCCCAGAGACTTGGTCCCAAAAGTGAAAATCACATTTCTACTCTCAACGACCTTTCATTTTAGATCCGTACTTCCATGGTCGGTTGTCATAACAAAGATAAATGCTGTATAATCAATCCCTGTTCATATTGGCTTCTCTAAGTTAGCGTCATCTACTGGCAGTTGGATTAACTAAATCCAATGAAAAACAGCCAGAAGATGGCGCTAATTTAAATGTTAGCGCATCTCGCTTGGCGTGGCTTAACGCCTATAAAAATGATCCTCATGTGGTAGTTGCCTATAAATGACTATGTAACTACTTTTTAAATAGTCATTATTTAGTCTTTTTAAACCCACCATCATAGGATGGTGGGTAGGGTATACTAATCTAGACATTCCGTTTATAACACCTCGAAATATTCGTCTAAGTATATATATTCTTTATCGTCTCGACCTAGCCATGTCTGTCTGCCTTTCCGTCTGTCGAAATCACGATAAAGATCGAACGCGTAAAGCTAGCCGATTGAAATTTTGCACAGATACTTAATTTCGATGTAGGTCGTTGGGGATTGTATATGGACAATATCGGTTCAGATTAAGATATGCGTAATCTACCGCCGAATACCTTCGTTCGAGACCCATATTGTCATTATCGTCCAATAAATCGTCGTATCGTCGTTTTGGGGTCAGGGCGGCCTCCCAGTTACTTGGATCCAATTTTTAATATAAAATTCGTACTCAACTCCTGAATACCTTTCGTTTTAGTCCCATATTGTCCCGATCGGTCCACTTTTATTTTTGAGTACGTCCACCTTCCTATATCAATAAATTGTATAGCCTGTTGCCACAAACAAATTTACCAACCCACAAACAAACAAACAAGAACGCAAACAAAGACAAATTCATTTTTATACCCACAACCATAGGATGGATAATCTAGTCATTCCGTTTGTAACACCTCGAAATATTGATCTAGGAAACCATGAAGTACAATATATATATTCTTCGTCTCGACGTCCTGAGTCGTCAGTCTGTCAAAATCACAATAGCGGTCGAACGCGTAAAGCTTGCCGCTGGAAATTTTGCACAGATACTTAATATTGATTAAGGCCACTGTAGCGCAGAGGTTAGCATGTCCGCCTATGATGCTGAACGCCTAGGTTCAAAACATGGCGAGACCATCAGAAAAAAATTTCAGAGGTGGTTTTTCCCTCCTAACGCTGGCAACATTTGTGAGGTACTATGCCATGTAAAACTTCTCCCCAAAGAGGTGTCGCACTGCGGCACTCCGTTCAGACTCGGCTATCCACCCCACCTTTTTTATACCCACCACAGAAGGCAACACATCGAAATATCCATTTCCGACCCTATAAGGCGATCTAGACATGTCCATCCGTCTGTCTGTTAAAATCACGCTACAGTCTTAAAAAATAGAGATGTTGAGCTGAAACTTTGCACAGGTTTTTTTTGTCCATAAGCAGGTTAAGTTCGAAGATGGGCTATATTGGACTATATCTTGATATAGCCCCCATATAGACCGATCGGCCGATTTTGGGTCTTAGGCCCATAAAACCTACATTTATTGGGTTCCCCAAAAAGTAGTTGCGGATTTTTCATATAGTCGGCGTTGACAAATTTTTTCACAGCTTGTGACTCTGTAATTGCATTCTTTCTTCTGTCAGTTATCAGCTGTTACTTTTAGCTTGCTTTAGAAAAAAAGTGTAAAAAAAGTATATTTGATTAAAGTTCATTCTAAGTTTTATTAAAAATGCATTTACTTTCTTTTAAAAAATCCGCAATTACTTTTTGGGCAACCCAATATTATCCGATTTTGCTGAAATTTAGGACAGTGAGTTGTGTTAGACCCTTCGACATCCTTCGTCAATTTGGCTCAGATTGGTACAGATTTGGATATAGCTGCCATATAGACCGATCTCTCGGTTTTAGGTTTTGGGGCCATAAAAAGCGCATTTATTGCCCGATGTCGCCGCAATTTGGGTCAGTGAGTTATGTTAAGACCCTCAACATACTTATGCAATATGGCACAGATCGGTCCAGATTTGGATATAGCTGCCATATAGACCGTTCTCACGATTTAAAGTTTTGGACCCATAATAGTCGCATTTATTGTCCGATTTCGCCGAAATTTGGGACAGAGAGTCGTGTTAGGCTCTTCGACATTTTTCTGCAACTTGGCCCAGATCGGTTCAGATTTGGATATAGCTGCCATATAGACCGATATCTCGATTTAATGTTTAGGGCCACATAAAAGGCGCATTTATAATCCGATTTCACTAAAAATTTACGTAGTGACTTATGTTAGGCTTTTCGACATCCGTGTCGTATATGCTTCAGATCGGTTTATTTTTAGATATAGCTACTGAAAAGATCAATATTTTGTTATGCACAATTGAACAATGACTTGTACCGATTAGTATTTGGTCCAAATCGAAACATATTTCGATATAGTGGGGCATAAGGTATGCATTTTTCACCCGATTTTGACGAAAGGTGATTTACATATATACCCGAGGTGGTGGGTATCCAAAGTTCGGCCCGGTGGAACTTAACGCCTTTTTACTGTCGTCAAAGAAATTTTTAAAAATTACTACGTCAATATAAATGCTCTACGTTAAGAATATATGAAATTTCATCCAAATTGGACAAGGGAATCGAAAGTCAAGCGTAATGGGTTAGAATTTTGTCTTTAAAAATATTTATTGGAAATTGTCCATAAACAATTTTTATTTGTTTGTTTTGTTTGAAAAGGTGTTATTGAAATTTATCAAAATATTTTTTTTTTAAAAAAATTTCGAGGATGTCCGGAATTGAGCAACATTTTGCATTTAGACAATTTATCATTGAAGTTTTGCCTTTAGAAAAAAATTTCTTTCAATTTTTATCTTTATATAGAAAAAATTTTATTTTGTAATTTTTCATTTTGTTTTTATTTCTATTTGGAACAGAAAAGCATAATAAAAAAAAAATTCTAAAATGTGTGAGCAAAATGTAGTGTCCCAAAATGCTTTGCGCAGGCGCAAAAAATTGTATTGAAATATTTTCACTAAAATAGAGTCTTCAGAAAAAAATTATTAAAATGTAGTCTTTAGAAAAATTGTTAATGAAATTTTGTCTGTAGGAAAAATTTAAATGAAATGTTGTCTTTAGAAAAATAATTTCGAGAGAGATCGGGCCCAGGCTGAAGAGAATGTTACGCCGAATTATTCAAACTTTGTACTTGGGAAAAATTGTGATGAAGTTTTGTCTTTAAAAATACTACGCTGAAATTTTGCCCTTAGAAAAATTTCATTAAAATTTTGTATATAAGAAAAATAATTTTAAGGTGATCCTGGTCTGATCAAAATTTTGTCTCTGTAGAATATTATAAATATGAAATTTTGTCAGATTTTGTTTGTTTCTCTTTCGAGACGAACACAATGATCGGAGATTTTCTTTGCAAATGGAAAGGATAGCAACACATACCAGCCACTATGGGACGCGTTTCGTCTTTGGTTAGAAGACTTTTGAACCATTTTAGGTGTGATGGCTTCAAGGGCCGTGCGCTGGTAAGTTGTATTTGCATCGTATTAATTGAGAAAACGCCTTTATGATCCAATTACCACATTAACCACGCTCGACAACCCTGTCTATAAGTTGTACTTTTTCCCAATGCATTTGTTTTTGTGTAATGACAGACTTTTATTCTGCGACAATTACATTACTTCTGTACCACGGATTCTGTGCATCTGTTGGAAATTATAATTTTGTAATTTTAAAAAGTTTTTCTAAAATGTTGTATTTAGAATAAATTTAATCAAAATCTTTTTCTATAGACAAAATGAACTTGGGGGTGTCGGACCCGAGGGCCCACCCTGGCCACGTACCTAGCTTCCATATAAACCGATCCACCGATTTGACTTCTTGAGCCCCTGAAAGCCACAATTTTTGTCCGATTTGATTTAACCCGATATACACCGAACTCCTGATTTGACTTCTTGAGCCCCTGGTAGCCGCCATTTTTATTCGATTTGGCTGACATTTTGCACATAGTATTCCGTTATGACTCTCAACTACTGTGCTAAGAACGGTCCGAATCGGTCTATAAACAGATATAGCTCCCATATTTTAGCAGAATCCATGAGGGTGGGTTCCCAAGATTCGGCCCGGCCGAACTTAGCACGCTTTTACTTGCTATATAATGGATAGAAGATATAGAAGAAGATTTTCAATTTCTTTTATTTTTATACCCTACACCACTACTGTGGTATATAGCTTAGTTCATTCGCTTGTAACATCCAAAAGGCACGGAGATAAACCCATTGATAAGTACACCAATCAACTCAGAATCAGTTTCTGATTCGATTTAGCTATGTCCGTTGTCCGACGAGACGTGACCTATTGAAATTTGAAACAAGTAAGAGCGTGCTAAGTTCGGCCGGGACGAATCTTATATGTCCTCCACCATGGATCGCATTTGTCGAATTCTACGCGCGGTATCTCTTTTAAGGAAAACAATGAATATTGAATAAGAACTGTTATGCTATTGGAGCTATATTAAGTTATAGTCCGATTTGGACAATAATTGAATGCTGAACATTGTAGAAGTCATTGTGTAATATTTCAGTTCATTCGGATAAGATTTGCACCTTGCAGGGGCTCAAGAAGCAAATTTGGGAGATCGATTTATATAGGAGCTGTATAAAGCTATTGGTCGATTCAGACCATATTAGACACGTATGTTGAAGATCATGGGAGAAACCGTTGTACAAAATTTCTTCCAAATCGGATGAGAATTGCGTCCTCTAGAAGTCAAGATCCCAGGTCGGTTTATATGGCAGCTATATCAGGTTATGTTCTAATTTGCGCCATACTTAGCACAGTTATTGGAAGTCATAACAAAACTCCTCATGCAAAATTTCAGCCAAATGGGATGAGAATTGCGAGCTCTATTGGTTCAAGAAGTCAAGATCCAAGATCGGTTTATATGACAGCTATATCAAATTATGAACCGATTTGAATCATACATAACACAGTTGTTGGAAGTGATACCAAAACACTACGTGCAAAATTTCTGTCAAATCGGACGAGAATTGCGCCCTCTATAGGTTCCAGAAGTCAATATCCAAGATCGGTTTATATGGCAGCTATATCAAAACATGGACCGATTTGGCCCATTTACAATCCCAGCCGACCTAAACTAATAAGAAGTATTTGTAAAAATTTTCAAGCGGCTAGCTTTACTCCTTCGAAAGTTAGCGTGCTTTCGACAGACAGACGGACGGACATGACAAGGTCGGCTTAAAATGACATGACGATCAAGAATATATATACTTTATAGGGTCTCACACGCATATTTCGAGGTGTTACGAACAAAATCACGAAATTAGTATACTCCCATCCTATGGTGGAGGGTATTAAAATCGCTTCAGATTTGGATATAGCTCCTATATGTATTTTCTTCCGATTTGGACTAATATCGCAGTAATATCGTCACTTGTTAGCCGATTCACGCGAAATTTGATAGGAAGATTATTACTTCTAGAGTAACTGCAGGAGCATTTACTGATCAATCTTCCCAAAAATTTGCATAATTCTTTCCTCTAGATATAGCTCCCATACACCGAAGTCCATTAAATTCGGTTCAGAAAAGATATAGCTCCCATTTCCATTTAAAGGGTACGTGTAAAAATGCAAATTTTGCACATGAACATTCCACTAAGGAACAGGGGCAAACTTTTCACATATCAATGAGTGCAGTCCGATTCAAGTTTAAGCTCAATGACAAGAGACCTCCTTTTTATAGCCGAGTCCGATCGGCGACACCTCTTTGGAGAGAAGTTTTACATGGCATAGTACCTCACAAATATTGCAAGCATTAGGAGGGGAAAACCACCTCTGAAATTTTTTTCTGATGGTCTCGCCAGAATTCGAACCCAGGAATTCAGCGTCATAGGCGGACATGCTAACCTGTAAGGTGGCCTCCAACGTGTACATGTTATTTATTATACCCTCCACCATAAGATGGGGGGTATACTAATTTCGTCATTCTGATTGTAACTACTCGAAATATTCGTCTGAGACCCTATAAAGTATATATATTCTTGATCGTCTTGAAATTTTATGTCGATCTAGCCATGTCCGTCTGTTCGTCCGTCCGTCCGTCTGTCTGTCGAAAGCATGCTAACTTCCGAAGGAGTAAAGCTAGCCGCTTGAAATTTTGCACAAATACTTCTTATTAGTGTAGGTCGGTTGGTATTGTAAATGGGCCATATCGGTCCATGTTTTGATATAGCTGCCATATAAACCGATCTTGGGTCTTGACTTCTTGAGCCTCTAGAGTGCGCAATTCTTATCCGATTGGGATGAAATTTTGCACGACGTGTTTTGTTATGTTATCCAACAACTGTGCCAAGTATGGTTTAAATCGGTCCATAACCTGATATAGCTGCCATATAAACCGATCTTGGGTCTTGACTTCTTGAGCCTCTAGCGTGCGCAATTCTTATCCGATCAGAATGAAATTTTGCACGACGTGTTTTGCTATGATATCCAACAATTGTGCCAAGTATGGTTAAAATCGGTCTATAACCTGATGTAGCTGCCATATAAACCGATCTTGGGTCTTGACTTCTTGAGCCTCTAGAGTGCGCAATTCTTATCCGATTGGGATGAAATTTTGCACGACGTGTTTTGTTATGATATCCAACAACTGCGTCAAGTATGGTTCAAATCGGTCCATAACCTGATATAGCTGTCATATAAACCGATCTTGGGTCTTGAGTTCTTGAGCCTCTAGAGGGCGCAATTATTATCCGATTTGCCTGAAATTTTGTACGACGCATTCTCTCATGACTAGCAACATACGTGTTTTTTATGGTCTGAATCGGTCTATAGCCTGATACAGCTCCCATATAAATCGATCTCTCTATTTTACTTCTTGAGCCCACAAAGAGCGCAATTCTTATTCGAATTGGCTGACATTTTACACAGGTCTCCAACATAAATATAATTTAATTGTGGTCCAAAGCGGACCATATCTTAATATCGCTCTAATAGCAGAGCAAATCTTTTCTTATATCCTTTTTTTTTTGCCAAAGAAGAGATGCCGGGAAAAGAACTCGACAAATGCGATCCATGGTGGAGGGTATATAAGATTCGGCCCGGCCGAACTTAGCACGCTTTTACTCGGTTAAGATTAAGATATAGCTTCCATATTTATCTTTCATCCGATGTAGACTTTAAAGGCTATAGAAGCCACAAATTGAGTCCGATCTTTACAGAATTTGACATTGGGTGTTTTTTATAACGTCCTCATATGTGTGCAGAGTTTCATTAAAATCGGATAAGATTTAGATATAGCTCCCATATCTAACTTTCATGCGATATGAAATTTTATGGTTGTACCAGCCACAATTTTGCTCCGATCTTTAAAAAATTTTGCATGAGCTGTTTTAAATGATGTCCTAATTTGTGTACAAAATTACATTAATATCGGTTCAGATTTAGATATAGCTCCCATATCTAACTTTCATCCGATATGGCCTTTAAGGCTGTAGAAGCCACAGTGTTGATCCGATTTTTACAAAATTTTGTTTGAGATCTTATATTTGACGCCCTAATACGTGTGCAAAAACTTCATGAAAATCGGTTCAAATTTAGATATAGCTTCCATACATATCTTTCATCCGATATGGCATTTTAAGAGTGTAGAAGCCACAATTTTGGTCCGATCTTTACAAAATTTTGCATGAAGTGTTTTCTTTAAAGTCCCAGTACGTGTGAAAAATTATATCAAAATCGGCTCAGATTTAGATATAGCTCCCATATATATCTTTCATCCGATATGTCCTTTTAAGACTGTGGTTCTATTCAATATATCAATACATATGCAAAATTATTGTCTGATAAGATTTAATCATAGGTTCCATGTATTGAGAGTAGTACATATTCTCGGTGGTGTAGGGTATAGTCGGTCCCGCCCGACTTTTGCCTTTCATTAAATTTTATTTACTTTTTTTACACCTAGCCCCATAGGATAGAGGGTATATTCATTTAGTCATTCCGTTTGCACCACATCGAAATTTCCATTTCCGACCCTACAAAAAATATATATACTCCGGATCGTCGTACAATTTTAAGGCGATAAAACGATGGTCGTGCGTGTGTCCGTCCGTCTGTTGCAATCACTCTACAGCCTTCAAAAATTGAGATATTGAGCTGAAATTTGGCACAGACACTTGTTTTAGTTTCACACAGACTAATTTCTTGAACGGGCCAAATCTGACCATATTTGGATAAAGCTCCCATATAGACCGGTCCATAAAAGAATTGCATTTAATACCCGATTTCCGATAAAAATTTAAACAGTGAGTTTTTTAAGCCTCCCGACATCCGACCCAAATATAGTCGAGATCAGACCATATTTGGAAATAACTGCCATACAAACCGATCTGCCGATTAAGGATCTGAAACCCATAAAAGCTACTTTCCTTACCCGATTATCGATATCAATTGAACAGAGAGTTTTTTAAGTCTCCCTACATCCGACCCAAATATGGTTCACAGATGATCTGCATCAAAACTCAGAGAAATCGCGTTATAAATAAATGCAGGTTTCATGGGCTCAATACCATTTATCAGCTAATCGCTCCATATGACAGATATATCTGAATATAGACCGATCTGAACCATATTTGAGTCGGATATCGGGAGGCTTTTATCAACTCACTATTTAAATTTCAGCGAAATCGGATAATAACTGCGGATTTTATGTGCTTAAAACCCCAAATCAGCAGAACGGTCTATATGACAGCTATATTTAAATATGGTTCAATCTGAACCATGTTTGAGTCGGATGTCGGGAGGCTAAGAACATCTCACTGTTTCGAATTTAATCGAAATCGAATAGTAAAAGTGCCTGTTACGGGCTCAAAACCCTAAACCGGCATATAGATCGACTATATGGCAGCTATATCTACATATGGTCTGATATGGGCTTTATTCAGTTTGAATATTGGGGACCCTAGTACAACATCCTGTTTCAAATTTCAGCAAAAAAAAAATGCGACTTTTACGTTCTTAAGACCCTATATCGCCTGATCTGTCTATATGGTACCTATATCCAAATATAGTCCGATTTGGCCCATTCATGAGAACCTGCGTATAGAAGAAACACGATTTTGTGCAAAATTTCAATTCAATATCTCAAGTTTTAAAGACTGTAGCGTGATTACAACTGACAGACAGATGGATAGACACGAAGACATCGTTAAATCGTCTTACAATTTTACGACGAACAGAAGTATATATACTTTGTAGGGTCATAAAAGGGGATATTTCGATGCGTTGCAAACGGAATGGCGAAATGAATATACCCCCTATGCTGTAGTAGTGGGTATAGAAAACATGTAATGACGCATTAAGTTCTGCCGTGCCGAACTTTAGATACCCACCACTATGGATATATTTATTATCCTCTTTTATTATAAACCCACTATATATCTATTAATGTCCAAGTATGGGCCGGTTTAAATCATATTTGGTGCAGCTACCGAGAAATTTACATAAGTCACAGTTTAAAACTTCAAGGAAATCAGGTAATAAATGACGATATCATGGCTTAAAGTCCCAGATCTGCAGTTCGGTCCATGTAGCAGCTATATCAAAATATGCCTGATATTGGCCATAAGTGGTTCGGATATGGGGTGACGTAGTGCAACTCCACGTTTAAAATGTATATCAAAGTGTGGTCCGATTTGGACCAAATTTGGATCGGCCAAAGGGAAATCTAGTCCAACTCACTGCTTCAGATTTGGATATAACTCTCATATAAACCGATTTCCCGATCAATAACTGCGACAAGTACGGTCCAAATCGCTCTATAACCTGATACAGCTCCCATATAAAATGATCTCACGATTTGACATCCTGATCCCCTGGAAGCCGCAATTTTTGCCCGATTTAGCTAAAGCTTTGCAGATAGTGTTTTGTTTTGGCTTCTTACAACTGTCCAAGCATGGTACAAATCGCTCTAAGACCTCATTTAGCTCCCATATAAACCGATCTCCCGATTTGATTTATTGATATCTTACAAGCCGCAATGTTTGTCCGATTTGGCTGAAATTTTTCACCAACTGTACTTAGTGAAGTTCAAATCGGTCTATAACTTGGTACAGCACCCACATAAACCGAACTGCCTATTTTACTTCTTGAGTCCACACAGGCCGCAATGTGTATCCGATTTGGCTGAAATTTTGAATGCGGTGTTATATTACGGCTATCGACAACTGCGTCAAGTACGGTCCTGACATGTCTCCCATATAAGCCGGTCTCTCGATTATCCTCGTTCTGTTAATTTTTGCTGGTTTGACATAAGATGAAGGGTATACTAATTTCGTCATTCTGTTTGTAACTACTCGAAATATTCGTCTGAGACCCCATAAAGTATATATATTCTTGATCGTTGTGAAATTTTATGTCGATCTAGCCATGTCCGTCCGTCTGTCCGTCCGTCCGTCTGTCTGTCGAAAGCACGCTAACTTCCGAAGGAGTAAAGCTAGCCGCTTGGGTCTTGACTTCTTGAGCTTCTAGAGTGCGCAATTCTTATCCGATTGGAATGAAATTTTGCACGTGTTTTGTTATGATATCCAACAACTGTGCCAAGTATGGTTCAAATCGGTTCATACCCTGATATAGCTGCCATATAAACCGATCTTGGGTCTTGAGTTCTTGAGCCTCTAGAGTGCGTAATTCTTATCCGATTGGAATGAAATTTTGCACGACGTGTTTTGTTATGATATCCAACAACTGTGCCAAGTATGGTTCAAATCGGTTCATAACCTGATATAGCTGCCATATAAACCGATCTTGGGTCTTGACTTCTTGAGCCTCTAGAGTGCGCAATTCTTATCCGATTAGAATGAAATTTTGCACGACGTGTTTTGTTATGATATCCAACAACTGTGCCAAGTATGGTTCAAATCGGTTCATAACCTGATATAGCTGTCATATAAACCGATCTGGGATCTTGACTTCTTGAGCCTCTAGAGGTCGCAATTATTATCCGATTTGTCTGAAATATTGTACGACGGATTCTCTCGTGACCATCAACATACGTGTTTATTATGGTCTGAATCGGTCTATAGCCCGATACAGCTCCCATATAAACCGATCTCTCTATTTTACTTCTTGAGTTCCCAAAGGGTGCAATACTTATACGAAGTGGCTGACATTTTACACAGGTCTCCAACATATAATTTAATTGTGGTCCAAACCGGACCATATCTTGATATCGCTCTAATAGAAGAGCAAATCTTTTCTTATATCCTTTTTTTTTTGCCCAAGAAGAGATGCCGGGAAAAGAACTCGACAAATGCGATCCATGGTGGAGGGTATATAAGATTCGGCCCGGCCGAACTTAGCACGCTTTTACTTGTTTTTTTATACCCTCCACCATAAGATGGGGGGTATACTAATTTCGTCATTCTGATTGTAACTACTCGAAATATTCGTCTGAGACCCCATAAAGTATATATATTCTTGATCGTCGTGAAATTTTATGCCGATCTAGCCATGTCCGTCCGTCTGTCCGTCCGTCCGTCCGTCCGTCCGTCCGTCCGTCCGTCTGTCCGTCCGTCCGTCCGTCTGTCTGTCGAAAGCACGCTAACTTCCGAAGGAGTAAAGCTAGCCGCTTGAAATTTTGCATAAATACTTCTTATTAGTGTAGGTCGGTTGGTATTGTAAATGGGCCATATCGGTCCATGTTTTGATATAGCTGCCATATAAACCGATCTTGGGTCTTGACTTCTAGAGCCTCTAGAGTGCGCAACTCTTATCCGATTGGGATGAAATTTTGCACGACGTGTTTTGTTATGACATCCAACAACTGTGCCAAGTATGGTTCAAATCGGTCTATAACCTGATATAGCTGCCATATAAACCGATCTTGGGTCTTGACTTCTTGAGCCTCTAGAGTGCGCAATTCTTAACCGATTGGGATGAAATTTTGCACGACGTGTTTTGTTACGATATCCAACAACTGTGCCAAGTATGGTTCAAATCGGTCCATATCCTGATATAGTTGCCATACACACCGATCTGGGGTTTTGACTTCTTGAGCCTCTAGAGCGCGCAATTCTTATCCGATTGAAATGAAATTTTGCACCACGTGTTTTGTTACGATATTCAACAACTGTGCTAAGTATGGTTCAAATCGGTCCATAACCTTATATAGCTGTCATATAAACCGATCTTGGGTCTTGACTTCTTGAGCCTCTAGAGGGTGCAATTCTTATCCAATTTGAATGAATTTTGGCACGTAGTATTTTGTTATGATATCCAACAACTGTGCCAAATATGGTTCAAATCGGTTCATAACCTGATATAGCTCCCATGTAAACCGATCTGGGATCTTGACTTCTTGAGCCTCTAGAGGTCGCAATTATTATGCGATTTGCCTGAAATTTTGTACGACGGATTCTCTCATGACCACTAACATACGTGTTAATTATGGTCTGAATCGGTATATAGCCCGATACAGCTCCCATATAAATCGATCTCTCTATTTTACTTCTTGAGCCCACAAAGGGCGCAATTCTTATTCGAATTGGCTGACATTTTACACACGTCTCCAACATATAATTTAATTGTGGTCCAAACCGGACCATATCTTGATATCGCTCTAATAGCAGAGCAAATCTTTTCTTATATCCTTTTTTTGCCTAAGGAGAGATGCCGGGAAAAGAACTCGACAAATGCGATCCATGGTGGAGGGTATATAAGATTCGGCCCGGCCGAACTTAGCACGCTTTTACTTGTTTTTTATAAATTTTTCTTATGATAACTTTATTTTTGGACATTTTTCTATTAATTTGTTAAAGTAAAAACCGAGTTTTAAGAGAAATCGAATTCTTAGGGAGATTCAAAGAAAACTGTCGTTTAAAGAACAACCGGGTATAGATTTGGGGGCGACGAAGGGAACAAAAGTACGGTATGAAGTTTTTACTCCCTCTCTGGGATATATGGCTTAGTTTTACATTTTTGGCTTAGTTTTATTAAAAAAAAAACTCCATTTTTGATTTTGCCTTGTGGCACACAGCATTACAAATGTTGCAGCTAAATTAAATTTGGGTTATTATTAATCCACATTGTAACGAAAGCGAAACTATTTTGCTATACTGACCAACAGACCATATCCAAACAAACCAAAACCAATGGTTCCAAGGATAATAATAACAAAAAGGTTCTAGTAGTATGAGGTGAGTTTAAATTAACATACCCTTTGAAAAGACAACAACAACAACAGTATCGATATTACAAAAGTTAGTTGGGTTTTTGGGGGGTAAAAACAGGGGAGTTTTCAAAATTTATTTTTGGTTTAATTTCTGTGGGGTAGAAAGGCTTGAATAAAATATTGTGAATTTTGTGTAACAATGCGAATTTTATGCTTCCCCTTTGGTTTCTTTTTTTTGTCGAGCATATAAATAAGCAGGGCTTCATTTTCCATGTGTCTATCTGTCTGTCTACTAGCCGATGACCCATTCACACCCTTTTCGTTGATGACTGCTGCAAAACCAAATTCCATTTTCAGAACTTTTTCACTTTTTTTGCGTTGGGTTTGGGTTACAAAACCGAACCGAAGTTCATTTAAATAAGCAGCACAATGACAATTTCCAGGCTACTAAGTGCAGTTTACATAAAGTGGCATGTATGGTGCTAGTGTCAAAACGATCTGCAACATACTTCAGTACATATCCTGTCTACATGTCCTGTGGCTGCTATAACACTACGGTTATGTATGCATATGGTGTGCGGCAATGAAAAATGAACAAAAATTTTGTTGCGTCTGCGCTATTGGGCCAGACAGTAGTCATGTTAGTTCCCCACACTAAAGCGGCCTAGCCCCAATGCAATGCACAACTCCATTTTATATGCCCCCACCAAAGCCCTGCCAACTCTCTGACGCCGCAGCATAAAGATGTCATGCTTTATCATGGTATATGAGTCGAATATCTGTATCCTTTGAAATGAAAATATTTATCGTGGATTTCAGTGCTGCCTTCCCTGTGGTATGGCAGCCAGACGCGTTTGCCCTCTTGTCAATCTTGCTCTGCAGGCAGGTAAATAGAGAAACTCCAGACTTTCGCTTTGGTTGCTATGTACAGCCGGGTTTATTTTTTTTTGTTATCGTTTTACAAAATTTTCAGAGTTTTCATTTATACAGTTTTCAGTTTTCTCATCCATATATGCCTCACAATCACAAACAGACGCTGTTCTGTTTAGGGAATAAAGGACGGGTTAGGGGACGAGTGCCACCTTATATATGTTCATGTTCGCTTATGTATGGCAATGAAGTTTTGAACGTGTTTTACGTAGAAAATATATGTCTGTGTAACAATTGAAAACTTCAATGTTACTGTATTGGTGTTTATGTTTGTGAATCCCAGCTTATGGGGGAACATTTTCCCTTACTAACATTGCAGAATGTGTTCTTTGCCCTCAGAATGTCTACAACAAGAGCCAGAACACGTGGCCAAAATGGAAGTTTCTAGAAAATTCCAAGCATAAATAGAGAGAGAAAGAGCAAATTCGGACCATATTTGGATATAGCTGCCATATACACCGATCTGTCGATAAAGGGTCTGAAACCCAGAAAAGCTTTATTGATTACCCGATTTCGCTGAAATTCAAAAAAAATGAGTTGTTTTAGCCTCCCGACATTCGACCTAAATATGGTTCAGACCATAAAAGCTTTATTTATTAACCGACTTCGCTGAAATTTGAAACAATGAGTTGTTTTACCCTCCCGACATCTGACCTAAATGTGGTTCCGATCGGACTATATTTAGATATAGTTGTCATATAGACCGAACTTACGATTAAAGGTCTGGAGCCCATAAAAGCTGCATTTGTTACCAGAATTCGTTGAAATTTGAAACATTAATGGTGATTTCGATTGTGAAAAAAAGTGCAGCATTTTTTCGACATGTTGCACTGAGATCGAAATTTTGTGTTCGATTCTCCAAAAAAGTGTAACCCCACCACCGGGTAAATGTTCGTTTGTAATGGTGTTGCCCACTGAAAGTGAAAAAATGCTGCATTTTCTACACCGTGGCTATGCTAGGATGGAGAATGCCGCACTTTAAATCAGCTGCTATCATCTCATGTGCATGCCACCGTTCAAGCAAATTTTGGTTGGAAAGAAGAAGAAGAAAACAATTTGTAGAATGTTTGGCAAAATATTAAAAAGAAATACATAAAAAAAGGAAAAAGTAATCGCGTTTTATTTAGCTAACGGCGTATTAGATGCATTGCTACATTTTACAGCATTATTTGGTTGAAATTACAATATACGGGCATATTAACATGTTCGATTGAAAATGTAACAAGTAAAAGCGTGCTAAGTTCGGCCGGGCCGAATCTTATATACCCTCCACCATGGTTCGCATTTGTCGAGTTCTTTTCCCGGCATCTCTTCTTAGGTAAAAAAGGATATAAGAAAAGAGTTGCTCTGCTATTAAAACGATATCAAGATATGGTCCGGTTCGGACAACAATTAAATTATATGTTGGAGACCTGTGTAAAATTTCAGCCAATTCGTATAAGAAGTGCGCCCATTGGGGCTCACGAAGTAAAATAGAGAGAACGATTTATATGGGATCTGTATCGGGCTATAGACCGATTCAGACCATAATAAACACGTTTGTTGATGGTCATGAGAGGATCCCTCGTACAAAATTTCAGGCAAATCGGATAATAATTGCGACCTCTAGAGGCTCAGGAAGTCAAGACCCAAGATCGGTTTATATGGCAGCTATATCAGGTTATGGACCGATTTAAACTATACTTGGCACAGTTGTTGGTTATCATAACAAAACGCGTCGTGCAAAATTGCATTCTAATCGGATAGGAATTGCGCACCCTAGAGGCTCAAGAAGTCAAGACCCAAGATCGGTTTATATGGCAGCTATTTCCGGTTATGGACCGATTTGAACCATTCTTGGCACAGGTGTTGTATATAATAACAAAACACGTCGTGCAAAATTTCATTTCAATCGGATAAGAATTGTGCACTCTAGAGGCTCAAGAAGTCAAGACCCAAGATCGGTTTATATGGCTGCTATATCAGGTTATACAACGATTTGAACCATACTTGACACAGTTGTTGGATATCATAGCAAAACACGTCGTGCAAAATTTCATTCCAATCGGATAAGAATTGCGCACTCTAGAGGCTCAAGAAGTCAAGACCCAAGATCGGTTTATATGGCTGCTATATCAGGTTATGGACCGATTTGAACCATACTTGGCACAGTTGTTGGATATCATAACAAAACACGTCGTGCAAAAATTCATTCAAATCGGATAAGAATTGCGCACTCTAGAGGCTGAAGAAGTCCAGACCCAAGATCGGTTTATATGGCAGCTATATCAAAACATGGACCGATATGGTCCATTTACAATACCAACCGACCTACACTAACAAGAAGTATTTGTGCAAAATTTCAAGCGGCTAGCTTTACTCCTTCGGAAGTTAGCGTGCTTTCGACAGACAGACGGACGGACGGACAGACGGACGGACAGACGGACGGACAGACGGACGGACAGACGGACGGACAGACGGACGGACATGGCTAGATCGACATAAAATGTCGTGACGATCAAGAATATATATACTTTATGGGGTCTCAGACGAATATTTCGAGTAGTTGCAAACAGAATGACGAAATTAGTATACCCCCCATCTAATGGTGAAGGGTATAAAAAGTGTAAAACTATGAGAGGGCAGCATTCCCAAAATGTTGTCCCGTATAAGTGCAACATTAGTGTAACATTTTTTTTCAGAATCGAAATCACCATAAGTTGTTTTAAGCCTCCCGACATCCGACCTTAATATGGTTCAGATCGGACTATATTTAGATATAGCTGTCATAAAGACCGATCTGCCGATAAACTGTATGTCGCCCATGAAAGCTTTATCTTTTATCCAATTTCGCTGAAATTCGGAACAGTGAGCTGTTTCAAGTCTCACGACATCCGACCTAAATATGGTTCAGATCGGATTATGTTTAGATATAGCTGCCATATAGACCGATATTCCAATTTAGGGTCTTAAAGCGGATTTATTGCCTGATTACGCTGAAACTGTTACTTGTACATGAGTTCTCGGGACCTGAATAAAATAAGATCGAGACCAGCCCCTATTTAGATATAACTATGGATATAGTAGTGCTGTTATAATAAACAAGAAACAGCGTGCTAAGTTCGGCCGGGCTGAATCTTATATACCCTCCACCTTGGATCGCATTTGTCGAAATCTTTTCCCGGCATCTCTTCTTAGGCAAAACAGGATATAAGAAAAGATTTGCTTAGAGCGATATCAAGATATGGTCCGGTTTGGACCACAATTAAATTATGTGTTGGAGACCTGTGTAACATGTCAGCCAATTCGAATAAGAATAGCGCCCTTTGGGGGCTCAAGAAGTAAAATAGAGAGATCGATTTATATGGGAGCTGTATCGAGCTATAGACCGATTCAGACCATAATAAACACGTATGTTGATAGTCATGAGAGGATCCGTCGTACAAAATTACTGGCAAATCGGATAATAATTGCGACCTCTAGATGCTTAAGAAGTCAAGATCCCAGATCGGTTTATATGACAGCTATATCAGGTTATGAACCGATTTGAACCTTATTTGACACAGTTTTTGAAAGTAAGAATAAAATACGCCATGCAAAATTTCAGCCAAATCGGATAGGATTTGCGCCCTCTAGAAGCTTAAGAAATCGAGTCCCCAGATCTGTTTATATGACAGCTATATCAGGTTACGAACCGATTTGAATGATACTTGGCATAGTTGTTGGCATGACAAAACACGTCGTGCAAAATTTCATTCGAATCGGATAAGAATTGCGCCCTTTAGAGGCTCAAGAAGTCAAGACCTAAGATCGGATTATATGGCAGCTATATCAAAACATGGACCGATATGGCCCATTTACAATACCAACCGACCTACACTAATAAGATGTATTTGTGCAAAATTTCAAGCAGCTAGCTTTACTCCTTCGAAAGTTAGCATGCTTTCGACAGACAGACGGAAGGACATGGTTAGATCGACATAAAATGTCGCCACATGGACCACCCCAAGCCCCAAAACCCCCTAAATCGGACATATTTACCGAACATGGCAATATGGGACTCAAACGAAAGGTATTTGCGAGTAGAATACGAATCTGGTATCCAAATGTGGGACCACGTTTCTGGGGGTCCACCCCTTTCCCAAAACGCCCCCCAAGCAGCACTTGGGGCTTAAATAAAAGGAATTTGAATGTAGAATACGAATCTGATATCCAAATATGGGACCAAGTGTTTGGGGGGCCGTCTCTCACCAAAAACATTCACCAAAGGGGACAAATTTACGACCATAGCAATATGGGGCTCAAATGAAAGGTCTTTGCGAGTAAAGCACGAATTTGATATCAATATTCGGGAAAAGTGCCTACGGGGCCACGCCACCCCCACAACACCACCCAAATAGTAAGTATTTTCTGACTATTGCAATATGAGGCTCAAATAACAGGGTTTTTAATGTGGAACAAGAATCCGTTATATATTTTCAAGGCCAACTCACTGAGTGGCCGCCCATCCACCAAAGCACCCCCCAAGTCGGTCATGTTTGCCGACTATGGAAATATGGGGCTCAAATTAAAATTATGTGGGAGTAGACCACGTATCTGATATCAACATTCGGGGCCAACTGTATAGCGGACGTCCCACCACCATAAAAGCCCCCAAGTAGGACGTATTTGCTCACCAAGACAATTTGGGTCTTAAAAAGAGGGGAACTAAAGATTTAGATTTAGTTTTTAGGGCCAATACCCCAAATCGGACATATTTGCTGACTTTTGCAATAAGGAGTTTAAATGAGATTAAAAGAGATTTATCCACTATGTCAATGTGGAGCTTAAATGAAAGGTTTTGGGGGGTAGAGCAAGAATTGATACCCATTTTTGGGACCAATTTTCTGGGTGTCTACCCCTTTCCCAAAATACCCCACAAACAGCAATTTTTTAGTGACCATCGCAATATGGGGCTCAAATAAAGGTATTTGGGAGTAGAATACAAATTTGATGTCCAAATGTAGGACCATGTATTAGGGGCATCACCCCTTTCCCAAAACACCCTCAAAGGAAAAAAAATTTTCAACCATGTCAATATGTGGCTTAAATGAAAGGTATTTGAGATTAGAAAACGAATTCCATAACCTATTTTGAGGCCATGTGTTTGGGGGACGCCTCATCCTGTAAACTGCTCTTAAGCCAATGGCAATATGGGGTTTAAATGAATGGTATTTGAGAGAAGAGCACGATGCTGATATTTTTTCAGGGCCAAGTATCTGGGGGGCCATCTCTCCCCCGAAAACACCACTAAATCAGACATCATGAGAATATCGGGCTGAATTGAAGTATTTTAAGAATGGAGTACACCTTACACCCAAACTTAAATTCGTAGACCAATAAAGATCATATGGGATTCAGATAAAGGCACTTATATTTCAGGAAGGAAGGCAAAACAGACAGGAAATGAGGGAACAATTCAAACTCTCACCACATTTCGTGGGGTAGTACCAACATTAATAAGCGCGGCCAAGCCCTGTCAGAATTCTTGAATATTAACGAAACCTTTGTTAATAGGATTAATTTTTAATACAATACGTCTTTCGGGTAAGGATACAAATCAGCTATTTTGACGTGCCGAAAAGGTCTTGGAGAGGAGGCATATGACTGGCGTCTAAATGATAACCCAGAGAAAACTGAAATTTACCGGTTCACAAAGAACGCAAAGGTGGGCCAATTTGACGCACACCGTTACCTCAATAGAACGATTTCGATATCTGACAAGGTCAAATACTTAGGAGTGATCTTGGACAGGGAACTTTATTGGAAGTGTCACGTTCCGGAGCAAACTGCGAATACTCACAGATGTTGGACAATATGTAGACGGGCCTCGAAATGGGGCCATAATCCAAGGATAGTCCACTGGCTCTACAGGAGTGTGGTAACACTACTCTTACTTGCGCCTCAGTAGTTGGTGGACTGCGATGGAGAAAAAGTGTAACGTAAGGATGATGTAACTGGTTTAGAGAACATGTTGTCTCGGCATAGGCGGAGCGATGAGGACCACGTCCACTAGGGCACTGTAGACTTTTCTAGATATCCAACCCATAGACTTACAGATTAAGTGTGAGGCAGTCACTGCGGCTATGAGAATTAAGGCGATTTTAAAATGGATTGAGGATGGGAGCAGCTCATACCATCGCGGTATAATCGAGGCAACGATAGGAAACCTGGAAGGAAGGGCAGAGGTTTCCGATCGGATACCTGAGACGACACTTGAGGTCGACTGCGAGGCACTACTGCCAGCGGCACAGTCTTGGATTGACAGAACCCTGGTATTGTTATTTGGAAAATCATGCTACACAGATGGATCAAAGCTAGAGGTCAGAGTAAGCCTGGGGGTCTACATTGAGAACCCAGGGACTGAGATCTGTTTTAGATTGCCTGACCATAATTCGGTGCTGCAGGCGGAGATCCGGGCGACGTTGTTCAATGGAGGCAATAAGGTTGGATTCCCTACCATCTGCAATCAACGCCATTGCTCTCCTCTCTCCTCAGCCCATACAGGTAAGTTGTACTCCATTTTCGGCCTTATGAAAGGGTATAGATGTTAAGAAGATCAGAAGTAAAGTAATTCTTACACCGTTTAGGGAAGCCTAAGCACTTGAATGTTTCTTTCGACACTTCCAATACATGTTTAGTCCAACGGACATCACTTTGTATCTTCGTGCCCAGAACATCAAGAGCATCTGATTGCTCAACATTTATGCCGTTGATAGACAGAGATGATCGTAATGTGTCAGCGATTTACTCGATTCATTCGACCCCATCAGATATGGCCAACAAACCCTGGCAGTGTATCGTCCATAATCCGCCTCAATCTCTCGATGCCTAGGGTCGAATGAGTACGAATGACAGAGATTACTGTCATCCGCAAATGACTAGATAGGATTCGATGTCTGACTCAACAGACCAAGCCCTGGGTTACACCTGCGGTTAATTTTTATACCCTCCACCATAAGATGGGGGGTATACTAATTTCGTCATTCTGTTTGTAACTACTCGAAATATTCGTCTGAGACCCCATAAAGTATATATATTCTTGATCGTCGTGACATTTTATGTCGATCTAGCCATGTCCGTCCGTCTGTCCGTCCGTCCGTCCGTCCGTCCGTCCGTCTGTCTGTCGAAAGCACGCTAACTTCCGAAGGAGTAAAGCTAGCCGCTTGAAATTTTGCATAAATATTTCTTATTAGTGTAGGTCGGTTGGTATTGTAAATGGGCCATATCGGTCCATGTTTTTATATAGCTGCCATATAAACCGATCTTGGGTCTTGACTTCTTGAGCCTCTAGAGGGCGCAATTCTTATCCGATTTGAATGAATTTTGCACGACGTGTTTCGTTATGATATCCAACAACTGTGCTAAGTATGGTTCAAATCGGTCCATAACCTGATATGGCTGCCATATAAACCGATCTTGGGTCTTGACTTCTTGAGCCTCTAGCGTGCGCAATTCTTATCCGATCAGAATGAAATTTTGCACGACGTGTTTCGTTATGATATCCAACAACTGTGCTAAGTATGGTTTAAATTGGTCCATAACCTGATATAGCTGCCATATAAACCGATCTTGGGTCTTGACTTCTTGAGCCTCTAGAGGGCACAATTCTTATCCGATTTGAATGAATTTTTGCACGAAGTATTTCGTTATGATATCCAACAACTGTGCCAAGTATGGTTGAAATCGGTCTATAACCTGATATAGCTGTCATATAAACAGATCTGGGGATTTGACTTCTTGATCTTCTAGAGGGCGCAATTCCTATCCGATTTGGCTGAAATTTTGCATGACGTATTTTATTTTTACTTTCAACAACTGTGTGAAATAAGGTTCAAATCGGTTCATAACCTGATATAGCTGCCATATAAACCGATCTGGGATCTTGACTTCTTGACCCCTAGAGGTCGCAATTATTATCCGATATGCCTAAAATTTTGTACGACGGATCCTCTCATGACCATCAACAAACGTGTTTATTATGGTCTGAATCGGATCCGATACAGATCCCATAAAAACCGTTCTCTCTATTTTACTTCGTGAGCCCCAATGGGCGCAATTCTTACACGAATTGGCTGAAATTTTACACAGGTCTCCAACATATAATTTAATTGTGGTCCGAACCGGACCATATCTTGATATCGTTTTAATAGCAGAGCAACTCTTTTCTTATATCCTTTTTTGCCTAAGAAGAGATGCCAGGAAAAGAACTCGACAAATGCGATCTATGGTGGAGGGTATATAAGATTCGGCCCGGCCGAACTTAGCACGCTTTTACTTGTTGTCATTGGATGAGTACCCATCGGTTATCGAAGAGAGCGTCCCCACTGGTGGGAAAGGGCCCACATATTCCTGACCAGCTAGTCAGTGGTTTTTTTCTCCGCCACCACTTGATGGCTATTGGCGCAGCAGAACATGTAAGCCTTCTCATGGTTCAAATAATCTCTTTGCATCTTTCAAGGAGTCCCGATCTAACAAGGCCCGACGCTAAAGCCTTCAGCGCTGCCTCACTGTTCATCATGGCAGTAGCCAGAGGTCCAAGCCCCAAGACGCTATGATATCTCCGTTAGTTTCATGTCCCCTAATCCATCCCAACTTATAAGATTGACCACGTTCAGGCCACGTTTTTTACATCACGTCCCCCAGTCGAGGCTGAAATGTTGATTTACGAAATGTTAGTTTGGTCTTCGGTCGTATGTGAAATATAGAGATAAGAAATCTAAGCCCCATAGAGTGAAACAGGGGGTGCTCCAAGGCAAGGTGATATCTTCGTAATTGTTTCACTGTATCTCTACCTGAGTGAAAAGTTGGATGTATTGGATTATTTGTGTGATCTTTAGTCGAATGTGGAATTTAGGGATAAGAAGTCTAAGACGTGTACGAAAGGGAAAGATAGAAGCTTTGATGAACATCTTAGAGACGGAAGAGAAACCATATATCCGAAACTCTTGGAAAAATTCTCTGAATTAGATAGTGCAATCATATACTTTGTAGAAATTATTTTTATACCAGCCACCATAGGATGGGGGTATACTAATCTAGCCCTTTCGTTTGTAACACCTCGAAATATTGATCTGCGATCTCATAAAGTATATATATTCTGGATCGTCTCAACATTCTGAGTCGATCTAGCAATGTCCCGTCAGTCGAAATCACTATAGCGGTCGAATGCGTAAAGCTAGCCGCTTTAAAATTTGCACAGATGTTTGGTATTGATGTAGGTCGTTGAGGAGGATATAGCTCCCATATAAACCGATCTCCCGATTCCTAATCCCCTGGAAGGCTCAATTTTTGTCCGATTTGACTACAAATTTGCCGATAAGGTTCTGTTATGACTTCGAATAGATGTGCCAAGTACGGTCCAAATCACTGCTGTCCACGGTCCGATCTGCTGATTTGAATTCTTGAGCTCCTGGAAGCCACAATTTTTGTACGATTTGGCTGAAATTTTGCATGCGGTGTTCTACTACGGCTTCTAAAAACTTTGCCAAGTACAGTCCAAATCGATCTATAACCTGACATAGCTCCTATATACACAGATATACCGATTTGATTTCTTGATCCCCTGGAAGCTGCAATTTTTGTCCAATTTAGCTAAAATTTTGCACATAGTGTTCTGTTATGACTTCCAACAACTGTGCCAAATACGGTTCAAATCAGTCTACAACCATATAAACCGTTCTCCCGATTTGACTTCTTGATCCCCTGAAAGCCGAACTTTATGTCCAATTTAGGTAAAATTTTGCACAAAGTGTTCTGTTATTCTCAGACTTTCAGACGCCATAATAAAGGCATCAATTACACACCTTACAAGCATAAGGGACAATAAACATTTGTTCTCTGGATAAATGAAGTTCAACTCCAACATACAAAACAAAGAAAAAGAAGGCACAAAGATGAAATATTCTCGGCCAAAGACTTCTCGGTTATTTTTACCCAAAAAAACTGTTGGTATGAGAATAATGAGAACAGTTTGTTGCCTTACACAAGGGTGTTGTCTGGCCATCTCATACTGTGTTACTGACCAAACACAACATATTCGAATGAACAAACAGACATAGCTTTACACCAAAGACACACATACACCCACCCATACACTAGAATGCAGCAGGATAGATGCAGTACACAAACACATGTTGGTTCACTCTTCAATGCAGACGCCACGCCGACAGCAATATTTCATCCACTTGATTTTGAAATTTTTAATGTGAATGTGTTATATGTACATACAAGGAAATGCAGACAAATTTGTATGGGGAAAAGAATATATACAGCCGAAACCGCATAACTGTAATACGCTTTAGTGGCAAATACCGCTTAAGTGAAAACTGATGGGAAGAATCATACATTTTTGGTGTTATTCAATATTATTGAAATCTCATATTAGAAATTTCGTTTAACCGAAAATGCCGCTTAACTGAAAAAGTTTTTGTACCGCAAATATTGTTTTCATGTGCAACTTAAGACGGTTAAGTGAAAAAGACATTTTTATAGGAAACTATCTGGAATAGAAAAAAATTGCGTCGGCAATTAGCTTTGCAAAAACATATGTTATCATTTCGGCAAAAGTTATTTCTGACTTTTCTAGATTCAAAACCAGTTTTTTCATACATAATTAGTGGAGTGAAAATTCACTTTCATTTATGTCTTATCGATTAACTGAAAACCAATTTCACTTATCCGAGCCAGACTTAACTGACAATTACGGTTAAGTGAAACAAATGGACGCACTGTACAAGCCAACACAGATATAAAAGTTTTTCACTATTATTACATGTCAGGATAACCATTAAAAGGGCCTTCACCAAAGATCATTATTAAAGTTATTAAAAACAAAAAAAAAAAAACAAGAATTGAGAATAGGCTTAAAATCTATTTTCTAACAATTAAATTTGTTAAAATTAAAGTAAACAAGTAAAAGCGTGCTAAGTTCGGCCGGGCCGAATCTTATATACCCTCCACCATAGATCGCATTTGTCGAGTTCTTTTCCTGGCATCTCTTCTTAGGCAAAAAAGGATATAAGAAAAGAGTTGCTCTGCTATTAAAACGATATCAAGATATGGTCCGGTTCGGACCACAATTAAATTATATGTTGGAGACCTGTGTAAAATTTCAGCCAATTCGTGTAAGAATTGCGCCCATTGGGGCTCACGAAGTAAAATAGAGAGAACGGTTTTTATGGGATCTGTATCGGATCCGATTCAGACCATAATAAACACGTTTGTTGATGGTCATGAGAGGATCCGTCGTACAAAATTTTAGGCATATCGGATAATAATTGCGACCTCTAGGGGTCAAGAAGTCAAGATCCCAGATCGGTTTATATGGCAGCTATATCAGGTTATGAACCGATTTGAACCTTATTTCACACAGTTGTTGAAAGTAAAAATAAAATACGTCATGCAAAATTTCAGCCAAATCGGATAGGAATTGCGCCCTCTAGAAGATCAAGAAGTCAAATCCCCAGATCTGTTTATATGACAGCTATATCAGGTTATAGACCGATTTCAACCATACTTGGCACAGTTGTTGGATATCATAACGAAATACTTCGTGCAAAAATTCATTCAAATCGGATAAGAATTGTGCCCTCTAGAGGCTCAAGAAGTCAAGACCCAAGATCGGTTTATATGGCAGCTATATCAGGTTATGGACCAATTTAAACCATACTTAGCACAGTTGTTGGATATCATAACGAAACACGTTGTGCAAAATTTCATTCTGATCGGATAAGAATTGCGCACGCTAGAGGCTCAAGAAGTCAAGACCCAAGATCGGTTTATATGGCAGCCATATCAGGTTATGGACCGATTTGAACCATACTTAGCACAGTTGTTGGATATCATAACGAAACACGTCGTGCCAAAATTCATTCAAATCGGATAAGAATTGCGCCCTCTAGAGGCTCAAGAAGTCAAGACCCAAGATCGGTTTATATGGCAGCTATATAAAAACATGGACCGATATGGCCCATTTACAATACCAACCGACCTACACTAATAAGAAATATTTATGCAAAATTTCAAGCGGCTAGCTTTACTCCTTCGGAAGTTAGCGTGCTTTCGACAGACAGACGGACGGACGGACGGACGGACGGACAGACGGACGGACATGGCTAGATCGACATAAAATGTCACGACGATCAAGAATATATATACTTTATGGGGTCTCAGACGAATATTTCGAGTAGTTACAAACAGAATGACGAAATTAGTATACCCCCCATCTTATGGTGGAGGGTATAAAAAAAACAAATAAAAAGGCGTTAAGTTCGGCCGGGCCGAACTTTGGATACCCACCACCTCGGGTATATATGTAAAACACCTTTCGTCAAAATCCGGAGAAAAATGCATACCTTATGCCCCATAGCAGCTATATCGAAATATGTTCCGATTTGGACCAAATACTTATAAGTACAAGTCAAGTACAAGCGTGATTTCAACAGACAGACGGACAGACGGATGGACATGTCTAGATCGTCTTAGATTTTTACGCTGATCAAGAATATATATACTTTATAGGGTCGGAAATGGATATTTCGATGTGTTGCAAACGGAATGACAAAATGAATATACCCCCATCCTTCGGTGGTGGGTATAAAAAAAACAAGTAAAATCGTGCTAAGTGCGGCAGGGCCGAATCTTATATACCCTTTACCATAGATCGCATTTTTCGAGTTGTTTTCCCGATACTAAGGCAAACAAAGGATAAAAGAAAAGAATTGCTATAATAATGGAGCTATAGCAAGTTATGGTCCGATTAGAACCATAATGGAACTGAATGTTGGAAATCATAGTAGAAGTTATAATTTCAGCCAATTCAAATTGCGCCCTTTAGGGGCTCAGGCTATAGACCGATTCGGACCATATTTGACACGTATATTTAAGGTGATGGAAGAAGACGTTGTATAAAATTTCTGCCAAATCGGATGATAATTGTGCCCTCTAGAGGCTCAATAAGTCAAGATCCAAAATCGGTTTATATGGCAGCTATATCAGGTTATGTACCGATTTGCGCCATACTAAGCACATTTGTTGGAAGTCAAACAAAACACCACGTACAAAATTACAGCCAAATCGGATAAGAATCGGTTTATATGGCAGCTATATCAAAACGTGGACCGATTTGGCCCATTTACAATCTTGACCTACAGTAATAAAAAGTATTTGTGCAAAATTTCAAGCGTCTAGCTTTACTCCTTTACTCCCCTATAAACCAATCTCCCTGTTTTACTTCGTGAGCGCCTAAAGGGCGCAAATTCCTTTTCGATTTGGCTGAAATTTTCAACAATGACTTATTCTATGGTCTCCAACATTCAATTCAATTATGGTCCGAATGGCTCCCTGATACTTAGTCCCAAATTTAGATTTTATTTTTATATTTATGATATTCTCAAATAGTTTTTATTTGAGTCCGATAATGTTTCATTCGGTCAAAATAAAAATTTGAGGGGTGTTTAGGGTGGAGATACGGCTCGACTGAGACTTTCGGGTAATTTTTCTTAACATATTCGTATTCTACTCCCGAATACCATTTGTTTGAGTCCCATATTGTCCCGATCGGTCTATAAGGTTTAAGGTTTTTTTTTGGGGGGTAAGCGGATTCGTATTTTTGGTGGTGAGGTGGACGCCCATATATCTGATTCGTGATCTAGTCTCAAATAACTTTCATGTCATTGTCATTATTGTTTTATATTTCAATTTGGCGGGATTTGGATGTGGCGCCGTCCCCCTAGATATCCCACCCTAAATAAGGATACAAAATTTCTGTTTGTGAGAGATTATAAACAAACTAAATTTCGCTTTAATCGCCCCACCAATCTCTGACATCTGACGTTTTCGAAAATAGGGTAAGGAGAGGGTCTGCCCATTACAGTTTGGATGTTAGATCTACTTCATTCTCTTGGTATTGGTAATGGATTAGAGTTGCCAAACCCTGGATATCAGATACATACTCTACTCTCAAAAACCACATTTAAGCTATTTATTGCCATAGTCGGTATATAAAACAGATAGCAGATTTGGGCCCCATTTGCCATAATCCACATATATGCCCAGTTTGTGGGGTATGTAAGGTGGGGCGGCCACCCAAGCACTTAGCTCTGAAAAAATATCAGCATCGTGCTTTATTCTCAAATTTCTTTTATTTGAGCCCCAATTGCCATTGGTTTAGGGGGAGTTTATGGGGTGAGACGATCCCCAAACACTTGGCCTATTTATTGCCACAGTAGACAAACATGGGCGATTTGAAGGGTGTTTTGGGGGCGGACCCCATATAGACCGATCTGCCGATTTAGGGTCTTAGGCTCATAAAAGCCACATTTATTATCCGATTTTGCTGAATTTTGGGACAGAGTGTTGTGTTAGGCCCCCGAACGCCCTTCGTTAATTTTGCCCAGATCGGTCCAGATTTGGATATAGCTGTCATATAAACCGATCCTCAGATTTAAGGTCTTAGGCCCATAAAAGCCACATTTATTATCCGATTTTGCTGGAATTTCAGTCAGTGAGTTGTGTTAGGCCTTTGACATCTTTCGTCAATTTGGCTTAGATCGGTTCAGATTTGGATATAGTTGCCATATAGACTGATCCTCCGATTTAGGGTCTTAGGCCCGATTTTGCTGAAATTTGGGACAGTAAGTTGTGTTTGGCCCTCTAGCATCCTTCGTTAATTTTGCCCAGATCTGTCCAGATTTGGATACAGTTGCCATATAAACCGATCCTCAGATTTAGGTTCTTAGGCCCATAAAAGCCACATTTATTATCCGATTTTGCTGAAATTTGGGACAGTGAGTTGTTTTAGGCCCATTGACATCTTTCTTCAATTTAGCTCTGATCGGTTCAGATTTGGATATAGCTGCCATATAGACCGATCATCCGATTTAGGGTCTTAGGCCCATAAAAGGCGCATTTATTATCCGATTTCGCCGAAATTTGGGATAGTGAGTTTAGTTAAGCCCCTCGACATACTTCTGCAATTTGGCTCAAAACGATCAAGATTTGCATATAGCTGCCATATAGACCGATCTCTCGATCTATGGTTTTGGGGCCATAAAATGCGCATTTATTGTCCGATTTCGCCGCAATTTGGGACATTGAGTTGTGTTAGGCTCTCAGAAATTTTTCTGCAACTTGGCCCAAATCAGTCCAGATTTGGATATAGCTGCCATATGGACCGATATCGGGATTTAAAGTCTTGGCCCCATAAAAGTCGAATTTGAAATCCGATTTCACTGAAATTCGACACAGTGACTTATTTAGGCTTTTCGACATCGATGTTGTGTGTGGTTCAGACCGGTTTATTTTTAGATATAGCTACTGAAAAGATCAAAATTTTGTTGTACACCATTGAACAATGACTTGTACTTATTAGTATTTGGTCAAAATCGGAAAATATTTCGTTATAACTGCTATGGGACATAAGGTATGCAATTTTTACCGGATTTTGATGAACGGTGGTCTACATATATTCCCGAGGTGGTGGGTATCCAAAGATCGGCCCGACCGAACTTAACGCCTTTTTACTTGTTATATAATAGAAAATGCCCCTTATCATTGAGCTTCAACTTTAATCGGACAGTAATCAGTGATTTGTAAGAAGCTTGCCTGTTTCTTATGGAATGTTAATGGGTGTCGTACCATCGCCGTTCGGACTCGGCTATTAAAGGACTAGCTGGACAGTGCCCACTCCGCTGCGGCGGTGGTGCGGCCCCGTAGATATCCCACCCATCTCCGAGATCTGGCGTTTTTGGAATTAGGGTAAGGAGAGGGTCCACCCATTAAAGTTTGGATGTAAGATCTACTTCATTCTCTTGAATTTGATGGTGGATTGGAGTACCCAAACTCTTTGCCCCAAAAGTGGATATCAGATTCATACTCCACTCCCGAAAATCATATTGGAGCTACATATTGCTATAGTAGGTATATATGTGTGGATTAGGGGAAGTTTATGCGGTGTAGCGCCCCTGAAGCACTTGGCCATGCAACAGATACAGATTTGATCCCCCTTTTCCATAATCCACAAATGTGTCCAGTTTGAGTGGTGGGCTTGGTGGGTGGTGGGGCTCTCAAATTTCTTTAATGTAAGGCCCAATTGCCATTGGTCTAGGGGGGAGTTTATGGGGGACAAGACCCCCAAACATTTGGCCTCAAACTTGGATATCAAATTCGTTTTCTTCTATAAAATACCTATTATTTATCGCCATAGTAGGCAATCATGACCGGTTTGAAGGGAGTTTAGCGGCGGACTCTGAAGTAATATCAGCATCGTGCTAAAGCACGATTTTGTTTGAGCCCCATAATGTAAGATATTCGATTCACACTTATTAATTTTTTTGTATTGGTTATCTACATTGAAAATCATATTTCAAAGCGACCACTTGCTATACTACATTCTTAATGATCCGCAGGTCCTCCTGTGTCCATCTCAATCTAAGGGTAAAAGCATACTCTACTACCAAATACCTTTTATTTCTGTCCTATTCTATCCTGATCGGTCTTCATATATTATTTCATATTATTCATATATTATTATACCCTCCACCATAGGATGGGGGGTACACTAATTTCGTCATTCTGTTTGTAACTACTCGAAATATTCGTCTGAGACCCCATAAAGTATATATATTCTTGATCATCGTGACATTTTATGTCGATCTAGCCATGTCCGTCCGTCCGTCTGTCTGTCGAAAGCACGCTAACTTCCGAAGGAGTAAAGCTAGCCGCTTGACATTCTGTACAAATATTTCTTATTAGTGTAGGTCGGTTGGTATTGTAAATGGGCCATATCGGTCCATGTTTTGATACAAACCGATCTTGCACGACGTGTTTTGTTATGATATCCAACAACTGTGCCAAGTAAGGTTCAAATCGGTCCATAACCTGATATAGCTGCCATATAAACCGATCTTGGGTCTTAACTTCTTGAATCTCTAGAGTGCGCAATTCTTATCCGATTGGAATGAAATTTCGCACGACGTGTTTTGTCATGATATCCAACAACTGTGCAAAGAATGGTTTAAATCGGTTTATAACCCCGATATAGCTGTCATATAAACCGATCTGGGATCTTGACTTCATGAGCCTGTAGAGGTCGCAATTATTATCCGATTTGCCTGAAATTTTGTACGACGAATTCTCTCATGACCATCAACATACGTGTTTATTATGGTCTGAATCGGTCTATAACCCGATACAGCTCCCATATAAATCGATCTCTCTATTTTACTTCTTGAGCCCCCAAAGGGCGCAATTCTTATTCGAATTGGCTGACATTTTACACAGGTCTCCAACATATAATTTAATTGAGGTCCAAACCGGACCATATCTTGATATCGCTCTAATAGCAGAGCAAATCTTTTGTTATATCCTGTTTTGCCTAAGAAGAGATGCCGGGAAAAGAACTCGACAAATGCGATCCATGGTGGAGGGTACATAAGATTCAGCCCGGCCGAACTTAGCACGCTTTTACTTGTTTTTAATACCTTTTTTGGGTAAGATAGGTGGGGGGGGGGGGATTGTCCACTGACACGTTCTTTCATTTGAGTACAATATATTCTCGGTCATCCTACATGACAGTTTGGCGTTGCATTTATTGGGAGGAGAGGGTCGACCCTCCCACGCTAAGAACCAAACCAAACCAACCAACCAATTTTTTTTGAGTCTTTTATTGTCGCGATCTACTGTCCTGCGGAAGGGTAGGACGTGACCGTGATACTTGAATCCTTATACCAACATTGGATTCGAAATATACTGTCATAGACCTTGCTTTTAATTGACATATTATCCCGATCGAAGTACACGTACTATTGAAGGGTATTTAGTTGGTGGGCAGGGTCCCAGACTCCGTCCTAATTGTACATACCAGATTCGTAGTCAAGTCCCAAAGACCTTTCATTCGATACCCATTTTGTGACGTTGGACATTTATTACGTTTTAGGGGTTTTTTGGATTGGGGAGGCCCCCTGGACACCGTGGACCCAATTCTTGTAACAGATGTGTACTCAGCTTCCAAATATCTTTCGTTTGATACCCATATTGCCCCAATCGGTTAACATGTCCTGTTGAGGTGTTTTGGGGGTGGGGCGCGCTTTAGGTATAGCATAAGTATTTGGATAAATTACAAATAAGATGGGATATAATACATATCAGTTAAAGATAAGAATATGAGATAATACTTATAAGATATTGATACAATACTGATAAGGTAAGTATTAGTATAGATTTGCGGTAAAGGAGGGATAGGATAAGTATAGGATGGCGATAGGATTGGGATAGATTGTGAATATGAATAAATTTTGAATATGATACCGGTAAGGGTTAGTGATATTATATTGATAAGTTAGGGGGAAGAAAGGGATAGGATATGATATGATAAGTTAATTTTTTTTACCTAAAACGTTAGGACTTTATTTTCGACAAAAGTGCAAGAATTTGTGACAAATGCAAAGGATGGGTACTTCTTAATGGCGTAAAATATTGTAAAACAATCATGCGCTGTAAAAATTCTTGTTGACTTCAAGCTGGCGTCGTTTTGCGCGAGAATTCTTGTTTGCAGTATTGTTAACAGGAGCTTTTTCTCGCCTAAAGTAATATTTAAAGAAGTGTCACTTTCCAAGTTGACATTCGATCACTATCGTGAACCTGGCTTTACCCAATGACAAAAAGTCTTTTTTAGCTACACTCTCTGCCAAATGGCGGATGCGCAAGATATTCACAAACAAAAAGAATCATCTATTCGTGTAACAAATCGTCTTTCGCGGTAAAAGAAGCATTGTTGGCTTAAAAGAAGGTTTGCATTTTTTCGTAAAAGAGCCAATCTTTACCACAGACGGAGTTCATAAAAGTTTTACCATAACCAAAGTGACTTTAACATCAAAATGTGGAAAAGTCACGACTAATATTCAATGGTGGAGGAAAATATTACACGGTTACAATAAAAATAGTATATCCCCAATAAAACAGATTTGTTTGTAGCAAAAATATTCCGAATGTTTTATTTATTTGCGTTCGGATTTTAAGGAAGGCGATAGGATGGGGAGAGAGTTGGAATGGGTATGGGTATGATAGGGCTTTGATTAATTTATGATTGGGATATGATAGTGTGAGGATAGTGTTGGAATAATATAGGACATGAATAAGATAGGGATAGAATAAGAAATGGGTAAGGAGAGATAGGGGCTAGGAAAAGGTTGGGGTTTGGATAGGTATAGATAAGAGGAATTCGGTTTGGATAGTAGCGTCAGATCTTAGTATAGACATTCCTAATATTATAAAAGTTTCACTATAGAGTTGCCAACACCGATCCCCTTTCTAGGTTTTAATATTCTTATAATTCAATATTTCAATTCATCCACAATTGCCACGACAACTCTTAAACCCACTACTCCAATTGTGAAGCTAATATAAATTGCAAAAAAAAAAAATTAAAAACGTAATGATTCTCTGCTTGTGAATGCATAAAAGTCAACCCAACTTTTTGTTGTCATAGTGTCAGCAGTGTCACTTCCACTGTCAGTGCCAACGACAATGAATATGGAGTCAGTCATTTGTGTTTTTGGCGTTTACTTTGTGTAGCAAGAATTTTAGTTGCTGCTGATGTTGTTGTTGCTAGTGTCTAGAATTTCGTTATCAGTCGAGTTGCTGTTGCTATTGTTGCTTACGGATACGACATGTTGCTGTTGTTGTAGTACTAGTTCATGCTGAAGATTTTAATGATTTCCCTTTCTACCAATGTCTGCTGTTTAATGGTCTTCTATACATATGTATTTATGAACACAACACTGTGCATACATATAAAAATACGCTTAAATACAATATATATATTTCGCAACCATGTATTACATGACATTGCATATAAACATTTTAAGCTTTTCCTTTTGGTAAGAGTCCCAGACACTGCTGGCCTGATTGGGGATTACAACACATAGCAGATGCAGACTTTTAGCGATGATATTGGTATAATGGCAGCTCTTACGGTACACAACAGAGTTATTATAACGGAAATAAATGTACGCGAATTATTCCTTAAGGTGGAAGGTATAGCGTAGGATAGGTATAAGATAGAATAGGGATAAGGAGAAAGAGGGGGGAAACGATAAAGATAAGGCTAAGGATTAGGATAGGGGAAAGGATAGGATAGGGTAAGAATAGGTATAGGGATAGATATAGGAATAGGAATGAGAATAAAAGTAGGGATAGGATAGGAATCGAAGACGGATAGGACAAGGATGGGATAGAGATAGGATAGGAATCGAAAACGGATAGGATAAGGGTGGGATAGAGATAGGAGGGAAGGGAAAGAAGATAGGATGAGGATAAGGATTACGATAAGAATTAGGAGAAGGATAAGGCTCAGGATAAGGATACGGATATGAATAAGGATACGGCTCAGGATAAAGATAATGATTAATATAAGGATACGGATATGGGTAAGGATTAGGATAAGAATAAGGCGATGGATAAGGCTTAGGATAAGGATTTGGATAAGGGCTAGGATAACGATGAGGATAATCATAAGAAAAAGGATAACAATAGGGATAAGAATGAGAACAAGTATATGGAGAAGGATAACAAGAAAAAGAAAGAAAAGGATAAAAATACGGATGAGGATAATGAGAAGGATAGGGTGAAGGAGAAGAATAAGGGAAAGAATGAGGATGGGATAGGGTAAAAATAAGGAGGAGAGAAAGGATAAGGAATGGATAGGGTATGAATAGGTAAAGGGATAGGACAAGGATATGGATAAAAAGAAGGGACGGAGAAGGATAAGGAGAAAGAGAAAGAAAAGTATAAAGATAAAGATTAGCATAAGTAGAAGGATACGGGAAAGAATAAGGATAGGATAGGGTAAGAATAAGGAAAAGAAGAAGGGAAAGGATTGGGTAAGAATAGGTATGGGGATAGGAATCGAAAAGTAATAGGATATAGGAAGATAGAGAAAGGATAGGAATACGATAGGTAAAGGTTTGGGTCTTGGATAGGGTATGGGCAAAGATAAGATAAGAAAATGATAGGGATAGTATAGGGATATGAATTGGATAGGGTTAGAATAGCGATAGGATAGAGAATAGGATGAAGTGGGTTGCGTTATTTTATCCTATTTGGTGTTCGGAATTTCCAGCACACACAAATGGTCGCTATAATTAACCCTCTTTGCACTGTTGCAACAATGTATTTACTATGTACGCCCTCGACTACAACATTAATGAATGCTCCATGCAGATGAGTAAATTACATGCAAGTTTTAAATGTGAGTAAAAGTATGCCCTTTCTCCCCTCGGTCTAACCGAACATAAGAGTCGCTTTCCAATGAATAATTTTTCGTCCTTTTACCATTGCGCTGGTGGATATTATCCACAACCATCAAGAACCATGAAATAGGAAGAATTTTGGTACAGTTTGCAAATGCTTTTTGTTTGTGTTTTGTGTTGCATGATGGTAGTCGCTCGGTCGCTGTGGCAACAACAAATAAAACAAGCAGCAAAAGCAATTGCTCCACTACCCCAAAGTGTTGCAAACGATGAAAGTCAGTGTCACACACAACACCAAACAACAGTTTGCTGCAGAGCAGCAAGCAGCAGGAACAGCACAGCAACCTCAAACGCCGTTCGTTTGAATTGCTCAATGGTGTGGCAGCAAGGACAAGGACCACAAGGCAAAAGCCAGCCAAACAGCAAATTGTGGGCGAGTGTTGAGCGGCATTCCTGGTGGATACAAATGCAAATGGCAGTAAGGGATTGTTGCAGACCTTAACAGACTATTGCAAGCCATGACAGGACCTTGTAAACCATCAAAAAAGGGAATAACAGGAATAAAAACTTGAAAGTTGGCAAAAGTATAGGACTCTGCAAAATTTTGCAAAAAATCATTCCTCAGACTGTTTTTCCTCATACTGTATTTTTAAGCTTTGCCCAAAGGGTATGCGAGGGCACAAAATCCTTGTTTGTGTTTTTTTTTTCTTTTTTGTCTAAACAACCCTTCGCAAAAATTGTCATGTTTTGCCGTTAAAGGAATGCTGGCGCTATTCTTGTAGCTGATATCGCTGGCTTGGCAGTTGCCTTAGCCATGGACTAACGCTTTCTATGGAAGGTGGTTGTTTGATTGTGAGTCAGTCCTTGTTGTGTTGTGTACGTGCTCAAAAGCTTGTGCGGATCAATGACCTGCATTTGCGAAATTCTGAGACAAATTTCAATCGATAGAAAATGCATTGTGTTGGTGGGAGTTTCTGGGATGTGTGTGTGTGTGTGTGTGTGTAGCTTGTGCAGCAGTGAGTGATACTTTTGGCGACCAAAACCATTTGCCGCCGCCCTAGGCGTGGTAATGCAGTCTTTTTGTTTGCATGTGGTGTTTCTTGGTGCACCATGTCCTGGTATTGCATAAAAATCCAGACATATATCCCCCTCTCCTCGTTTCTTTCTACTTGATTTCGTTTTGCAACAAGGAGCTGTGCCTGCAAAGTAAAGCACCATTGCATGGGAAATGAAAATTACCAAAGAAACGGAAAGCCAGCCAAGTTTTTGTTTTTGATATAGCATTGCTTAACAAGGAAGAATAAGAATAACAAAAAAGCAATGAATGAAATTATCCTGGACACTCCCTAGGCAATTGTTAGGGGAATGAGATTTAAAACATGGCGTAGTCATTAAAATTGCACAAAGAACAGCGTAGAGTGGCAAGTGTATGACTAGCGAATGAGCGATGGTAGGATCCTTTTGGGTTACAACGAATGACAATTTAATGAGACCAAGAATGTAGCGAAAGTTCAAGTTTGCTTTCCATTGTGAATTTTGTAGTGTGAGAAATAATTTACCTTTTTGTTCGAATATCCTGTGAAAGAAGTTCTCCTTTTTTCCTATGATGTTTATTGTTTGGTCTAGATTAGTATCTTTTAGTCTCGATTTTTTTTTTTTGGTCTAGAATAGTTATTCCATACATATTATTTCGAAAGAATTCGACAATGATTTTTGTATTTGTTCACAAATGGAAAAAGTTCGCCTCAGTTGAACTCTGGGTACGCACTCTCAGGGATTCGTATAGTTTCAAACAAATTCACTTAGTTTGGATCGCTATGGACTTATCGTCTTTGTTGTAGGTGTTTGAGGTGTTAAGTTTACTTCACACACACCAAATTTTTGCCAAATTGAAACCCCATTTACTTCTCTCACTAAATACGGTTTTATGGCCCACGTCAGCCGTTTAATAAAGGGAAAACGGGTGATTGAAGCTCAATCCTATTTAAATCCTGTATCAATGGATCAATTATTTTCATGACCATTGTAACGTGCTTTTGGTGACCTATCAGGACCCTGTACGGCGCAGGTACCAGCCAAAAAGGGGTGAACATCGATGCCTGAGAACCAAAATTGAAGAATCGATAGAGGCGGTTTACTATCTCGATTGAGTATGATGATGAGTTTATGTCGAATCAGGGGCTTGAGAATTTTATTCGATTATATATTCGAAAACATGTCATAGGCATCAACTTTCTCTTTTCGGTCTTAAACCATTAACGCCGAATAGGTGGAAAATACCCAAGAGTTAAGCTCTCTTAGAAAAATTCTAGCTCGAGTTAGAAAAAAGGTATTCTTATGGAGCATAGATTGGCATAAAGTGGACGAATGAAACTAGTTAAAAACAAATAAAAGCGTGCTAAGTTCGGCCGGGCTGAATCTTGGGTACCCACCACAGTGGATTCAAGTTAACATTTATAAAAACTAAATTTTGTTGATCTGTCAAACCAACAAAAATGAAAGCTTCTTATCTGGTGAATCGAAAACAATTTGTGCAAATGGGGGACAGTAAAAGCCAACTGGCTTCTATTGAACATGGTGTACCGCAAGGCAGTGTACTAGGCCCGTTGCTGTTTTTAATCTATGTTAATGACCTATGCAATTTGGAGCTAAAAGGACGGCTATTTATGTATGCGGATGACATATGTCTTTTTTATCCGTACAAGTCCACGACCGTGGTTAAAAATTATATGGAACGAGATTCTGCATTAATTTTTGAGTATATGCGACTGAACAAATTGTTTATAAATAGAAAGAAAACTAAATTAATCAGATTTAAACCATACCCTGGCCATAATATGGACTTTAGCATCACTGTGGATGGAGAAACTATAAACGAAGTGAATGTTGTCAAATATTTGGGCATATATATGCAGTCAAACCTTAACTGGAATCATCACATAAATCAGCTAAAGTTGAAAATATCTCCAGCACTTGGATTGTTGTATAAGTTCAAATACAAGTTCGACGAAAGAACCAAATATCTAATTTATCAAACATTAATACAGAGCCATCTTAACTATTTGGCTGTGGTCTATGCATACAGGAACACAGGCGAGTTAAAATCATTGCAAAGGCTTCAAAACAAAGCTCTGAAAACTGTTGCAAACTTACCATTACTTTATCCCACCGTTTCATTATACGACAATGTTTTTCCAACTATTTTGCCAATTCATGGAATTTATAAGTTGCAGCTTCTTCTGTACGTATATAAATGCATTCACCACATAGGGCACCACACAATTGAATTTAATCTAAACCAAGTTTCATTCAACACCCGCAACAATCAACAGCTGAGAGTAGCATTGTGCCGCACAGAGACCACAAAACAGAGAGTAGAATATTCTGGCAGTCATGAGTTTAATGATATACCGAGCGATATAAAGTCTAACCCAATTTCAATTTTTAAAAGATTGCTAAGGAATTACCTTAAAACACAAACTGAAACACTTTTGTAAATTAAATTAATTTTCTTCTAATAAGATCATTAACCTTTAACATCGTTTAATTTATTACTGATCAAACATTGTATTAAAATAATTGAATTTTGTTATTTTGCCAACTAGCCTCTATTATGCCTAATGGCGCTGAGGCGTTTATAAAAACTAATTGTAAGTTTTATAACGTATAAGTAAGTAAGTAGGAAGTGAACAAGGATGATCGAGAGATCGATTAACATGGGAGCTATATCAGGTTATAGACTGATTTGGACCGTATTTGGCACAGTTATTGGAAGCCACAAAATACTACATGCAAAATTTCATCCAAATCGGATAAAAATTGAGGCTTATAAGGGATCAAGAAGTCAAATCGGGCAATCGGTTTATATGAGAGCTATATCAGGTTATAGACAGATTTGGACCGTACTTGTACAGTTGTTGGAAGTCATAAAAAACACTATCTGCAAAATGTTAATCAAATCGTACAAAAATTGGGACCGCCTCGGACCGTACTTGGCACTGTTGTTGGCCCGTACTCGGAGCTTTTGTAAGAAGCCATAATAAAGGGTGATTTTTTTTGAGGTTAGGATTTTCATGCATTAGTATTTGACAGATCACGTGGGATTTCAGACATGGTGTCAAAGAGAAAGATGCTCAGTATGCTTTGACATTTCATCATGAATAGACTTACTAACGAGCAACGCTTGCAAATCATTGAATTTTATTACCAAAATCAGTGTTCGGTTCGAAATGTGTTCATTCACCGTTCAGCGATGAGGCTCATTTCTGGTTGAATGGCTACGTAAATAAGCAAAATTGCCGCATTTGGAGTGAAGAGCAACCAGAAGCCGTTCAAGAACTGCCCATGCATCCCGAAAAATGCACTGTTTGGTGTGGTTTGTACGCTGGTGGAATCATTGGACCGTATTTTTTCAAAGATGCTGTTGGACGCAACGTTACGGTGAATGAACACATTTCGAACCGAACACTGATTTTGGTAATAAAATTCAATGATTTGCAAGCGTTGCTCGTTAGTAAGTCTATTCATGATGAAATGTCAAAGCATACTGAGCATCTTTCTCTTTGACACCATGTCTGAAATCCCACGTGATCTGTCAAATACTAATGCATGAAAATCCTAACCTCAAAAAAATCACCCTTTAGAACACTATCTGTAAAATTTTAGTTAAATTGGACAAAAATTGTGGCTTCCAGGGGCTCAAGAAGTCAAATCGGGAAGTCGGTTTATATGGGAGTTATATCAGGTTATAGACCGATTCCCCCTTACCCAAAAAGTACAACCCCAAAAATAAAAGTAAACCGATCGGGACAATATGGGAGTCAAATGAAAGGTATTCAGGAGTAGACTACGAATTTCATATTAAAAATTGGATCCAAGTAACTGGGGGCCGCCCCGACCCCACAATCCCCTAAAATAGGTTGATTGGACGATAATGATAATATGTGACTCGAATGAAAGGTATTCGGAAGTAGATTACGAAAATGGTCAGGAAGGAGGAAAATGCTTTTTATTTTGTTGATGTTGGAATTAGGCGGACCCTCCCCCGTTACACCAAAAACACCACCTAAAATCGATAAGGGACAATATGGGTATCAAATGAAAGGTATTGGGGAGTAGAATACGAATATGGTATTAAAAGTTGGGTCCAAGGAACCCATGGGCCACTCCAACCCCAAGAGTTCCCCAAACAAACATATTGGACGTACATATAAATATGGGACTCAAATGAAATGTATTCGGGAGTTGATTACGAATATGACATAAAAAATGATGTGAAAACCCCCCAAAAATGAATTTTACTCGATTAAATGAAAGGCATTTGAGAGCAGATTACGAATATGACATTAAACTTTGTGTCCATGAATCTAGGTGGTGCTTTACCTTCTAAAATCACCTCCAATAGGTAATTTGACCTATTAATTTGTGTGGCGCACAACCCTCATATAGACGCCCTCCACTAAACGGCTGTATGCACCAATCATGACAATATGGGGTTAAATTAATGGTATGTTATTCTGCTCATATATCTGGCGGACCACCTTACCCCAAAACTGTCGATCAATTATAATGACGTAACAGGAGACAGTGTGATTTAATTAATGTGTGGGGACACAAATAACTGCAGGCCGCCATAACCCCGAAATTGTGACGTACAGAGTGATAAAAGGGCTTGCAAACCTTAACGTTAAGGTTGCACCCATTTTTAGCTAATCGATAGACAAGACCAAATGACGTGTGGGCTGGGCAACACATTTTTGTTCAAAAGTTTTACATGGTTTAATAGTAAGAACTATCGCCACTGCACCAAATATATACACTGGCAAATTAGTTATTAACCACAGAAATACGTTTAATATGGCAAATTGATTTGATAAAAAAAAAAGACTAAATGATGACTATTTAATAGGTAGTCATATGGTATGGTTGTTGTCTATGGATGACTATTCATAGACAACCAACACATGATGATCCGCTCTAAGAGAGTAGCACTAACATTAAAATTAGCACCATCTGGCTGTCTTCAATTGGATTTACAGTATCCAATTGGATTTAGTTGATCCAACTGAAAACAGCCAGTAAATGGTATTCATTTAGAGAAGCCAACATAAACTGAGAGAGGGCAGAGTGGTAAAAATTATCCAACAAGTATTCTTGTTATGACAACATATCGGTCCTTTGAATAAAGAAAAATAAAATATAGAAATTTCATTGAGGTTGTTTGCGGTATTATTTTTTAACTTTTCCACCCAAAACGGTGTTTAAAGTAGTTTAATTGCCAATCTTTGCCACAAAACAAAATAGATATAAAAACAAAAAATGTCTATAGAAAAAATTAATTTGCAGAAAAATCTTATTAGTTAAAATGCGGTGAAAATGAAGGCACTGCGATGCGCGCAGGGCTCAGCTATCTATTTATATATATAAATGAATTTTTATTTGTTTGTCGATTTCTTTGTTTGTGTGTTTCATATAGGCTCAAAAACAGTTGAACCGATTTTCTTGAAATTTTCACAGATGGACATTATAGACCCGTGGTGAAAATAAAAACCTCAGATGTCGGAGATGGACAGGGCGATTTAAGCTAAATTTTGTTTGCACACTAACAGCGACCTAAAATTAAAGAAGGGCCGCCCACCCCCAAAACTCGCCAAACGGATTTATAGACCAATCACTACAACATGGGACTCAAATGAAACATATTTGAGAGTAGAAAAGGAATCTGATATCCTATTGTGGAACTAAGTGTTTCATGGGTTACCCCACCGCCATAAAACACCTCAATTCGGACATATTTACCGACCATGGCAATATGGATCTTAAATGAAAGGTCTTTGGAAATAGAGCACGGAATTGACTTTCACTTTTGGGACCAAGTCTCTCCGCACCTAATATAAAGGCCGGCAAATTAGTTCTTTACCACTGAGAAACGTTTAATATGGCAATTTAATTTGATTTAAAAAAGACCAAATTGTGACTATTCAACAGGTAGCCATATAGTCAGTTATAGACAACTAACACATGATGATCAATGTTATAGGCACTAAGCCGTTCCAAGCGAATAGCAGCATAGACAAAGGAAATCCATATTGGAATGGTCAGCAAATACGTCGTATATGGGAGGTGTTATGGGGTCCCGAATATTGAAATCAAGTTCGTGCTTTACTAACAAAGACCTTTCATTTGAGCATCATATTGCTATTGTAGTAAATTTGTTGGGGGTTGTTGGGTTGGAGGAGGCGGCCCCCATACACTTGGACCCACATTTGGATATCAGATTTGTATTCTACATTTAAATACCTTTTATTTGAGCCCCATATAGACCTAATTGGAAAATAAGTCCTGTTTGCGGGGTGTTTTGCGGGACGGGTGCACCCCCAAAAGATACAAATATGTTCAAAATGTAATAACTACGGTTGACAAATGACAAAAAATTACCCAAAATGTGACAAACATATAGACGAGAGCTATATCTAAATCTGAACCGATTTCGATCAAACTTTATGGATAAACAAAATTTGTACAAAATTTTGGGAAGATTGGGCAATAAATGCGCTAGCATTTATATATATATATATATATATATATATATATATATATATATATATATATATATATATATATATATATATATATATATATATCACTTTACAATCCCAACTGGCCTAATCTAATATTTGTACAAAATTTCATGCGCCTAGCTTTATCGCTTCGAAAATTAGCGTGCTTCGACAACGGATGTCAAAACGATAAAAATATTTCAATATTCGGTGCCTTACAAACGGAATGACGAAATTACATTATGATGGAGGGTATAAAAAGAAAAAACAAATTTAGTGGTCTAGGCCGTAAATACTTGTACTTAAGTCTTAAATGGATAATGTTTACTGTCGCAACTATTATTGAAGGAATATCCAGTGCTGAACATTTTTTCTGATATTTTTGGGTTAGCCGAAGATGCTTACCCATGCGCAACGGTGACATTAGATAGGCCGACTAAAGTGGAAATTCAATTGAATTTAAATACAAGTAAAAAGGCGTTAAGTTCGGCCGGGCCGAACTTTGGATACCCACCGCCTTGGGTATATATGTGAACCACCTTTCGTCATAATCCGGTGAAAAATGCATAATTTATGCCCCCATAGCAGCTTTATCGAAATATTGTCCTATTTGGACCAAATTCGACTAGGATATTGAGTGGTCTATTAAGTACAAGTCATTGTTAAATTTTGTAGAATAGAATATTGGTCTTTTTGGTAGCCATAGTCTAATAAAGATCGATTTGAACCATATATGACACGGATGTCGAAAAGCCTAACATAAATTACTGTGTTAAGTTTCGGCGAAATCGGAATCCATGACCTGATATAGCAGCCATATAAACCGATCTGAGATCTTGACTTCTTGAGCATCTAGAGGGCGCTATTATTATCCGATTTGCCTGAAAAATTTTTATGAGGTGTTTTGTTGTGATTTCCAATAAATGTACCCAGTATGGTTCAAATCGGTCCATGACCTGATATAGCTGCCATATAAACCGATCTTGGTCTGACTTCTTGAGCAACTAGAGGGCGCAATTCTTATCCGATTCGCCTGAAAATTTGCATGAGGTGTTTTGTTATGATTTCCAATAAATATACAAAGTATGGTTCAAATGGTCAATAACCTGATGAAGCTGACATATTGGGTTGCCCAAAAAGTAATTGCGGATTTTTTAAAAGAAAGTAAATGCATTTTTAATAACACTTAGAATGAACTTCTCTAAAGCAAGCTAAAAGTAACAGCTGATAACTGACAGAAGAATGAATGCAATTACAGAGTCACAAGCTGTGAAAAAATTTGTCAACGCCGACTATATGAAAAATCCGAAATTACTTTTTGGGCAACCCAATATAAACCGATCTTGAATCTTCACTTCTTGAGCTTGAATCTTGACTTCTTGAGCAACTAGATATAGTTCCAAAAGCATCGTAATTCTTATCCATTATTCTTTGTTGATAAAGTTCGGCCTTGCCGAACTTAGCACGCTTTTACTTATTATCCATTATCCTTTATTTGCCTATAAAGAGATACTGAGCAAAAGCCTTGACTTATACGAACCCCCTGTCCTTTCCCAGGGTAGAAGAGTTAGAAAAAACAAGTTATGAGCCGATTCAGAGCATAATTCAATTGAATGTTGGAGACCATAGTAGAAGTCATTGTGTAAAATTTGAGCCAGTAGGAATTGCGAAGTAAAATAGAGAGATCGGTTTATATGGTAGCTGTATCAGGCTATAGACAGATTCGGACCATACTTGACACGTATGTTGAAGGTCATGGGAGAAGTCGTTGTACAAAATTTCAGCCAAATCGAATAATAATTGTGCCCTCTGGAGGCTCAAGAAGTCAAGACCCAAGATCGGTTTAAATGGCAGCTATGTCAGGTTATGGATCGATTTAAACCATATTTGGCACAATTGTTTGAAGTCATAACTTAACATGTCATGCAAAATTTCAGCCAAATCGGATAGGAATTGCGCCCTGTAGACGCTCAAAGAGTTAAGACCCCAGATTGGTTTATATGACAGCTATATCAGGTTATAGGCCGATTTCAACTATACTCAGCACTGTTCTTGGAAGTCATACCGAAACGATATGTACAATTTCAGCCAAATCGGATAATAATTGCGCCCTCTAGTAGGTCAAAAAGTGAAAATCCAAGATCGGTTTATATGGCAGCTAAATCAACAGCTAAATCAAAACATGGACCGCCCAGCCGCCAAACACTCTAAATCGGACATATTTATACACCATCGCAGTATGGGGCTCAAATAAAAAGCATTTGAGAGTAGAATACGAATCTGATACCAACATTCGGAACCAACTCTCTAGGGGACGTCCCATCTCCATAACAACTCCCAAACAGATCGTATTTGCTCACCATTAAAATTTAGGGCTCAAAGAAGCAGTGCTCGATGTTGATAGGTTTTGGGACCCACTCTCCAAACTGGACATATTTGCTTACTTTTGCAATAAGAGGCTAAAAAAAAGGTATTTGAATTTCATAGAAATCGGTTCAGATTTAGATATAGCTGCCATATACGCATATCGCCTGATTTTTGCTGCAAAAGCTATTGCAAAAAATTTTTTGACCAATCTTGCCGAAATTTTGCACAACGCTTTTCTCGACTAGTACCACATTATCTCAGAAGTTTGCTCGAAATCGGTTTAAAATTAAATATAGCTCCCATATAGGTGTTCGCCAAATTTTGGGTAATTTGCAATAATGTTGTCATTTGTAAACCGTATTTATTACAGTTTGAATATATTTTTTCGAAATGTGATACGGATTGTTTAACAACCCATCTGAAAAGATCCGACGAGGTCTACAAAATTGTTTCAGAATTAGACATAGCTCCCACTTAGGGTAGGTGTAGGGTATTAAAAAGTCGGCTCCGCCCGACTTTTGCGTTTCCTTACTGGTTTTCATATAAGTTTTCTTTTCTATTTCCAATTGTATTTCATTTGTTACCCATAATATTACCAATTTAGTACTAAAACGTACAAAGTGGTACTTTATTTACAGATTGACCAGAAGATTGTTTTGAAATTTGTAGATTAAGGTACTAAAACGTAAAAAAATGATACTTATTTGCGGATGGAGCTAAAGATCTCAAAACTTCGATACAGTTACACCTTGGCAATATTTATCGGCCGACATGAGGTTTTATTTTTAATTCGTAAATTTATATATATATATATATATATATATATAAAGGGTGATTTTTTTGAGGTTAGGATTTTCATGCATTAGTATTTGACAGATCACGTGGGATTTCAGACATGGTGTCAAAGAGAAAGATGCTCAGTATGCTTTGACATTTCATCATGAATAGACTTACTAACGAGCAACGCTTGCAAATCATTGAATTTTATTACCAAAATCAGTGTTCGGTTCGAAATGTGTTCAAATTTTGACAAATTTTGTTCAGCGATGAGGCTCATTTCTGGTTGAATGGCTACGTAAATAAGCAAAATTGCCGCATTTGGAGTGAAGAGCAACCAGAAGCCGTTCAAGAACTGCCCATGCATCCCGAAAAATGCACTGTTTGGTGTGGTTTGTACGCTGGTGGAATCATTGGACCATATTTTTTTGAAAGATGCTGTTGGACGCAACGTTACGGTGAATGAACACATTTCGAACCGAACACTGATTTTGGTAATAAAATTCAATGATTTGCAAGCGTTGCTCGTTAGTAAGTCTATTCATGATGAAATGTCAAAGCATACTGAGCATCTTTCTCTTTGACACCATGTCTGAAATCCCACGTGATCTGTCAAATACTAATGCATGAAAATCCTAACCTCAAAAAATCACCCTTTATATATATATATATATATATATACATAAAATATTAAAGTATTAAACAAGTAAAAGCGTGCTAAGTTCGGCCGGGCCGAATCTTATATACCCTCCACCTTGGATCGCATTTGTCGAGTTCTTTTCCCGGCATCTCTTCTTAGGCAAAAAAAAGGATATAAGAAAAGATTTGCTCTGCTATTAGAGCGATATCAAGATATGGTCCGGTTTGGACCACAATTAAATTATATGTTGGAGACCTGTGTAAAGTGTCATCCAATTCGAATAAGATTTGCGCCCTTTGAGGGCTCCAGAAGTAAAATAGAGAGATCGATTTATATGGGAGCTGTATTGGCCTATAGACCGATTCAGACCATAATAAACACGTATGTTAATGGTCATGAGAGAATCCGTCGTACAAAATTTCAGGCAAATCGGATAATAATTGCGACCTCTAGAGGCTCAAGAAGTCAAGATCCCAGATGGGTTTATATGACAGCTATATCAGGTTATAAACCGATTTGAACCATACTTAGCACAGTTGTTGGATATCAAACCAAAACACGTCGTGCAAAATTTCATTCCAATCGGATAAGAATTGCGCCCTCTATAGGCTCCAGAATTAATTTCCAAGATCGGTTTATATGGCTGCTATATCAAAACATGGACCGATATGGCCCATTTACAATACCAACTGACCTACACTAATAAGAAGTATTTGCGCAAAATTTCAAGCGGCTAGCTTTACACCTTCGGAAGTTAGCGGGCTTTCGACAGACAGACGGACGGACGGACGGACAGACGGACGGACAGACGGACGGACAGACGGACGGACATGGCTAGATCGACATAAAATTTCACGACGATCAAGAATATATATACTTTATGGGGTCTCAGACGAATATTTCGAGTAGTTACAATCAGAATGACGAAATTAGTATACCCACCATCTTATGGTGGAGGGCATAATAATTTGCAAACGATGTTAGTTTGTAAGACGATTCATCATTTAATTATAAACCAAACTGAAGAGTTTTGATAGTGAAATCACAAAACGTGCGTGAGCTGTTTAAACCAGTGTTGGCTAAAAGATAATAACTAAAAAAGCACCTTTAATAATTATTACAAAAATTTTCCTAATGTTGGACATGTCCTCCAAATACTGCTTGATCCATGTCTTTTTTACATTTTTTGCCCCTAAACGAAAATGGGGCTAGTACAGAAAGCTAAACTCTTTTGAACTATGTTAAGGGACAATCAAAGAGCGTATTTTGAAAATGTGGCGAGGGTTTATGTTTTTATTTTTCATTAAAAAAAATAGTAAAAAAAATGGGACATTTTTAATAGTGAGTTGTCTAGGAAAGCTTTAAGAAATCATTATTGTTTACTATGCTAGTTCTACATTTATAAAGTACTAGCTGAACCCGGCCCGGTCCACTGAGCGTTCTTTTACAATATATGGAACGAAACAATCCTTTGAATATTTATTTTGACAATTTAAGAATTTTAGTGAAATATCATGCTACAAATGGTGTAAATACACTTGACTAAAAGTATAACAATATAATTGCCTTTATTTGGGTCCTGTAAAATTTTTAATCGGTCTATAATTCGCTCGTAGGGCTTAGGGTTATTTAAGTTTGGATGTTAGGTGTACTCCATTCCTAAAAGACTTTATTTGAGCCTGATATTCTCATGGCGATTTTGGGAGTGGGAATGCCCCCAAGGTGTTCGTTGGTGGGTTAAAAGGGCAGTATGAACCCTCATATACCTGGTCCCGAATGTTGGTATGTAGGTGACTTGAAAATATATATCAGATCTGTGTTGTGTTCTACTCAAAATACCTTATGTTTGAGCCCCATATTGCAATGGTCAACAAATACTATAAACACTTTATCCCAAATGTTGATATCGGATTCGTGCTCTATTCCCAAATAATATTCCTTTGAAACCCACATTGCCATGGCCGGTTAATACGTTTGTCCGATTTAGGGGTGTTTTGGACGATGGAGTGACTTCCCAGACGCATAGCCCTGAAAAATATAAGGAAAATAGGTTATCAAATTCGTTTTCTAAACTCAAATACCTTTTTTTTTGCCTCTTATTGCAAAAGTAAGGAAATATGTCCAGTTTGGAGAGTGGGTCCCAAAACTTATCAACATCGAGCACTGCTCCCTTTGAGCCCTAAATTTTAATGGTGAGCAAATACGTTCTGTTTGGGGGTTGTTATGGGGATGGGACGTCCCCTAGAGAGTTGGTTCCGAATGTTGGTATCAGATTCGTATTCTACTCTCAAATACTTTTTATTTGAGCCCCATATTGCGATGGTGTATAAATATGTCCGATTTAGAGTGTTTGGCTTGCGGCTGGGCGGTCCACCAAATACTTGATCCCACAGTTGGATATCAGATACGTTTTCTACTATTAAATATTTTTCATTTAAGTCCCATTTTGTCGTGATTGGTCTATATATATATGTATATATATATATATATATATATATATATATATATATATATATATATATATATATATATATATATATATATATATATATATATATATATATATATATATATATATATATATATATATATATTTATATATATATATATATATATATATATATATATATATATATATATATATATATTATAATATATATTATAATATATTAATTTAATTTAATTTAATTTAATTTAATTTAATTTAATTTAATTTAATTTATTTTAATTTAATTTAATTTAATTTAATTTAATTTAATTTAATTTAATTTAATTTAATTTAATTTAATTTAATTTAATTTAATTTAATTTAATTTACTTTACTTTACTTTAATTTAATTTAATTTAATTTAATTTAATTTAATTTAATTTAATTTAATTTAATTTAATTTAATTTAATTTAATTTAATTTAATTTAATTTAATTTAATTTAATTTAATTTAATTTAATTTAATTTAATTTAATTTAATTTAATTTAATTTAATTTAATTTAATTTAATTTAATTTAATTTAATTTAATTTAATTTAATTTAATTTAATTTAATTTAATTTAATTTAATTTAATTTAATTTAATTTAATTTAATTTAATTTAATTTAATTTAATTTAATTTAATTTAATTTAATTTAATTTAATTTAATTTAATTTAATTTAATTTAATTTAATTTAATTTAATTTAATTTAATTTAATTTAATTTAATTTAATTTAATTTAATTTAATTTAATTTAATTTAATTTAATTTAATTTAATTTAATTTAATTTAATTTAATTTAATTTAATTTAATTTAATTTAATTTAATTTAATTTAATTTAATTTAATTTAATTTAATTTAATTTAATTTAATTTAATTTAATTTAATTTAATTTAATTTAATTTAATTTAATTTAATTTAATTTAATTTAATTTAATTTAATTTAATTTAATTTAATTTAATTTAATTTAATTTAATTTAATTTAATTTAATTTAATTTAATTTAATTTAATTTAATTTAATTTAATTTAATTTAATTTAATTTAATTTAATTTAATTTAATTTAATTTAATTTAATTTAATTTAATTTAATTTAATTTAATTTAATTTAATTTAATTTAATTTAATTTAATTTAATTTAATTTAATTTAATTTAATTTAATTTAATTTAATTTAATTTAATTTAATTTAATTTAATTTAATTTAATTTAATTTAATTTAATTTAATTTAATTTAATTTAATTTAATTTAATTTAATTTAATTTAATTTAATTTAATTTAATTTAATTTAATTTAATTTAATTTAATTTAATTTAATTTAATTTAATTTAATTTAATTTAATTTAATTTAATTTAATTTAATTTAATTTAATTTAATTTAATTTAATTTAATTTAATTTAATTTAATTTAATTTAATTTAATTTAATTTAATTTAATTTAATTTAATTTAATTTAATTTAATTTAATTTAATTTAATTTAATTTAATTTAATTTAATTTAATTTAATTTAATTTAATTTAATTTAATTTAATTTAATTTAATTTAATTTAATTTAATTTAATTTAATTTAATTTAATTTAATTTAATTTAATTTAATTTAATTTAATTTAATTTAATTTAATTTAATTTAATTTAATTTAATTTAATTTAATTTAATTTAATTTAATTTAATTTAATTTAATTTAATTTAATTTAATTTAATTTAATTTAATTTAATTTAATTTAATTTAATTTAATTTAATTTAATTTAATTTAATTTAATTTAATTTAATTTAATTTAATTTAATTTAATTTAATTTAATTTAATTTAATTTAATTTAATTTAATTTAATTTAATTTAATTTAATTTAATTTAATTTAATTTAATTTAATTTAATTTAATTTAATTTAATTTAATTTAATTTAATTTAATTTAATTTAATTTAATTTAATTTAATTTAATTTAATTTAATTTAATTTAATTTAATTTAATTTAATTTAATTTAATTTAATTTAATTTAATTTAATTTAATTTAATTTAATTTAATTTAATTTAATTTAATTTAATTTAATTTAATTTAATTTAATTTAATTTAATTTAATTTAATTTAATTTAATTTAATTTAATTTAATTTAATTTAATTTAATTTAATTTAATTTAATTTAATTTAATTTAATTTAATTTAATTTAATTTAATTTAATTTAATTTAATTTAATTTAATTTAATTTAATTTAATTTAATTTAATTTAATTTAATTTAATTTAATTTAATTTAATTTAATTTAGTTTAATTTAATTTAATTTAATTTAATTTAATTTAATTTAATTTAATTTAATTTAATTTAATTTAATTTAATTTAGTTTAATTTAATTTAATTTAATTTAATTTAATTTAATTTAATTTAATTTAATTTAATTTAATTTAATTTAATTTAATCTACTTTTAATTTAATTAAAATAAATTATTTAAATTAAATTAAAATAAATTAAATTAAAATAAATTAAATTAATAATTTTTTTTTTTTCACTTTATTTATTTTAGTTCATGCAATTTGATTTACTTTTCTAATAACAACCACTTTACAAATTGAGCAGCAGGAACTTTCAGCAAACAATAGGTTTTATAGTAGGCACCCAGCTGGCACGAAATTGCAAACATTTTGCTATGACAGCAGAACTTTTGCTGTAATAGCAGCAAACTAAACTACTAACAGTCGGCAGACAGTGCCTGTTATTGTCAGTATTCGTTTTTCTATGTCGGGGCAAGTGTACCGTTAACCGACCGCCATAATATCTCGTATTCAGATCAAAAGGAAAAACTGGACGGTATGAGTTAAAAAAAACAAAAAAATACTTTTGTTTTTTGGGATTCTCCCGTGCACATGCAAGATAATTGTAACAAGAGTTCCTTATGCACAAGTTCTGCAGTAAGGGGCTCTTTCTATACTACTTATATGCAAGCAACTGATATCTTGAACTTTATCCCACTTAAGAAAAGCTGATTAAGATTTTACTATAAATAAAGAACTAAGTTAGGTTTCATCAAACTTAGTTCTTACATGTGACAAACATCCAAAATGACTCTTTTCATTTGCTTAGAATTGGACAAACTTTTCAACTTCATAACTATATGCTGCACTTAATTAAGGTCACCACCTTCACCAAAATTACGACATGATCCTTTGTTATGTTGAACAAAAGCCTTCGCTTATTAATACGTTAAGGCAAGTCCTTGTTGATTTTCCGAAATTACAGAAATATAGTTTCAAGCGTAATAAATGGCGACGGTCAATGAAATTTGATGGCGGACTCCCTACCATTACCCTTGATGTCTAGGCTACCATGGCGGAACAGTTGTTGGCCTTAACATTCAGAATAATACTCATATATGCTACGCTGGCAATTCATTTTGCATAGCTTGTTCCAAAAACAGCGCATGCTCCTACTAAATGCAGCTATCCAGTTAGCCAGATACACACCAAGCCTTTCCAAAACGCCCTTTATCTGAGGGTGATGGGCGGGAAAACAATGCTAGTCCTAGGCAAAAAGGGGCCCCAGAGAGTGAGAAGTCTCAAACAAACTGCAATTCTTGGTGAGTGGCGACTGGGCTTTAAGGCTAATGGCCTCAAGAAAACATATTTGCCTGCATAATACATCCCTATGAAATATCCTGGAATAGGGACGTAAGGAAGGGTGATACTGGCGAAGCCAGAGAAAGAGAGAGCGAGAGCGAGAGAATTTTATGATAGGGCCCCACCAAACACACAAAGTATGGGGAAATTTTGAAGAAGACTGAGCTATAATACAGTCAGACTACAAAGAATTTCTGCATCTGTAGTGTAAATGGGGGCTGCCTGTTAAAACTGGGCAAACTAGTGACAAGTAGCAGTACTACTGCGAGCATACAACTGTATGGGAAACGCATTCGAAACGAATACATGGCTATTTATGTGTTTATGTGTGTGAATAGATTTCATAGTCCTCATACCTTATCTACCATGTGGCACAATCTTTGTAAGTCAGCCGTACCAGCAACCAATGCCACCTCCCTTGTGGCATTGACACTGGCATTGGTACAGTAAGGCCAAGCATATGCCGCACGCAGAGCATGTGCAAATTATTTTCATACAAAACTTATATGGGGCTTTGATGAAGGGCCTTGAAAGTGTAAATTAAAAATAAATTTAAAAAGACCTACTATTGAAGCCAAGTTTGGCTTCCGAGTGAACTCAAATTTGTGATGGGGATTCAACCAAGGCTAGGTTGGGTTAGTTTAGGATGGAGTGGCAGTCCATTGTGATACCGCAATAGCGAATCGAACCTGCACCGGTTATCCGATCACGTTACCAACTCGGCTATAGGTGCGACCACCCATTTACCATTCATAGCTTAAATTTCGTTTCAAAAGACCCGGACGAGAGAGTACATGGAGTGTTCAAGAGTAAAATTTTTCTTAAACAAGTAAAAACGCATCAAGTTCGGCCAGGCGAAATGTTGTATACCTCACCACCACGGATATATTTAATCTGTTTATTTTAGGGCGCAAGACCTAACGTCTAAATATCAGTCTATAAGGCAAATATATGCAAGTATGGTCTGATCTGGGTCATACCCACGGGTTTAAAGGGGCCCAATTCCAGCGAAATCTGTTCAAAAAAGATGTCCTTTATGAAATAAAGAAGCCTTATCGGCAAATCTTTCTCTAAGGGGGCTTTATCGAGATATGATCCGATCTGGCCCATATTAATACAATGAGCTGTGCCATATTTCAATGAAAATCGGTTAATAAATGGCGTAACCAGCACTGTCCTATATTTCAGCGAAATCGGGTAAAAAGTGCGCCTTTTACGGTGACAAGATCGTAAAATTATATATATTGCATTACAACCCTGTGTATCACCAATATTTAGAGGTGATACAAACGGAAGGACGAAGATTGTATTCGAAGCATTTATGAGATCTTGGCCGAGACAGTACTTGGAGTGCTTATGAGCAAATCTGCTCTTGAAACAATAAACCATCCTCTTTTAAAGGAGAATATCGATGTCGCATAAATACAAGAAGTTTTCTGTGATAAATTTTTCTGCTGAACCCTTGAGATACTTCAGCAAGAATTTAACTTCATCCAAAATACTTTTAGAGAAAGGCTAATGACTGAGCCATAACAATTTTTCATGATACATTTTATCATGCTTAAGAAAAAACAAGTAAGAACGTGCTAAGTCGGCCGGGCCGAATCTTATATACCCTTAACCATGGATCGCATTTGTCGAGTTTTATTGCGCAGTATCTCTTTTTAGGCAATCAAAGAATACTTTTATGCTATTGGAGCTATATTAAGTTATAGTCTAATTCGGACCATAAGTGAATTCAATGTTGAAGAGGATAGTAGAAGTCATTGGGTAATATTTCGGTCCATTCGGATAAGAATTGCGCCTTGTACGGGCTCAAGAAGTATTATAGGGTGATGGGTTTGTGTGGAAGCTGTATCAGGCTATAGATCGATTCAGACCATTTTGGAAACGTATGATAAAGGTCATGGGAGAAGCCGTTTCAGCAACATCGGATAAGAATTCCGCCCTATATTGGCTCATGAAGTCAAGATCCAAGATTGGTTTATATGGCAGCTATATCAGGTTATGAACCGATTTCTTCCTTACTAAACACAGATGTTGGAAGTGATAACAAAACACGTCTTGCTAATTTTCAGCCAAATTGGATAAGAATTGCAGCCTCTAGATGCTCAAAAAGTCAAGACCAAAGTTCGGTTTATATGGCAGCTATATCAAAGCAATTTGACCTATTAATTTGCGTCATTCAAATTTGTGCTCAAGTCGCAGTGTGGCGCACAACCCTCAAATAGACGCCCTCCACCAAACAGCTGTATACACCAATCATGACAATATGGGGTTAAATTAAAGGCATAAGGTTGTGAACTGCGAATCTGATCTCATTATTCTAGCGGACCACCTCACCCCAAAACAGTCGATCAATTATAATGACCTAACGGGAGACTGTGTGATTTAATTAATGTGTGGGGACACACATAAATGCAGGACGCCACAGCTCCCAAATTGTGACGTTCAGCGTGATAACAGGGGTTGCAAACCTTAACGTTAAGGTCGCAACCATTTTTAGCTCATCGATAGACAAGACCAAACGACGTGTTGCTTTGCTTTTTTTTTCAAAAGTTTTATATGGTTTAATCGTAAGATCTATCGCCACCGCACCAAATATATAGACTAGCAAATTAGTTCTTTACCACAGAAAATCGTTTAATATGGAAATTTGATTAAAAGCAAGTAAGCGGTGCTAAGTTCGGCCGGGCCGCATGTACGCTCCACCATGGATCGCATTCGAGTGTCGAGTTCTATGCGCGGCATCTCTTTTTACGCAAACAAAGAATATTGAATAAGAACTGCTATGCTATTGGAGCTATATCAAGTTATAGTCCGATTCGGACCATAAATGAATGCTGAACATTATAGAAGTCATTGTGTAATATTTCAGTTCATTCGGATAAGAATTGCGACTTGAGGGGCTCAAGAAGCAAAATCGGGGGATAGGTTTGGATGGGAGCTGTATCAAGCTATTGATCGATTCAGACCATATTAGACACGTATGTTGAAGGTCATGAGAGAAGCCGTTGTACCAAATTTCTGCCAAATCGGATGATCTGTAGAAGTCGATACCCGAGATCTGTTTATATGATAGCTATATCAAAACATGGACCGATTTGAAACATACTAAGCGAAGTTGTTGGAAGTAATACCAAAACACCACGTGCAAAATTTCAGTCAAATCGGACGAGAATTGCTCCCTCTAGAGGCTAAAGAAGTCAAGACCCAAGAACATTTTATATGGCAGCTATATTAAAACATGGACCGATTTGGCCCATTTACAAACCCAACCGACCTACACTAATAAAAAGTGATTGTGGAAATTTTCAAGCTGCTAGCTTTACTCCTTCGAAAGTTAGCATACTTTCGATGGACAGACGGACATGCCTAGGTTGACTTAAAATGACATGACGATCAGTCTCAGACGCATATTTCGAGGTGTTACAAACAGAATGACGAAATTAGTATAAAAACTGAAATCAAGCTTACCTTTACCATAATAGAATTTGAAAGTAAAACGTTGGTCTTCTCCAAAATATCTTCAGGCCCTTGGTATGGTTTTAGCTTTATGAGGGCCTTAATTGATTTGTTCTTCATGTTCTGAGTGTTGGCTGCCCCCCTATACATCATTGCCAGCAATGAGCCATCAAGTTGCACAAGAGTTTCAAACAGAAGGTCTGTGGAGTTCTATGATGATATTGAAACTTTGCTTTTTCACGGCCATTGCCATTTTAGTGCTTTTCCTGTTATTGCTCTCAGCTGCTGCTCTCTTACTCTCTATATTTCATGTATTGTAGTTTTTACTACTACCCAGTTGCAGACAATGTGCCTTGTACACATTTGTGGATTTATAGTGTCGTGTGGCTGCTGCTGCTGCTGCTGATGATGATGATGATGATGATGCTGGTTGTTGGTTGTCGGTTTTACGTGCTTTGTTTTTATGCAATGCTTCAATGGACATTGAATGATTTCCTCCCCAATGCCAATGTTATAGTGAGGTTATCAGAAACTCCAACATACAAAGGCGACGTCCTATGTTTTATCATTGACGCAGCAAACAACTATTGATAGAATTGTTTATTTTTTCAATCCATATCCATTGATGTATGCATTCTGAAAAATAAATCAAGAAAATTACAATAATATGAAAAATTTTAAATAAGGTATAAATTGATATATGGAGTAGGTGCTAGGGTTGGGAGCCTAGAAATATTATCCCTGGAAACATCATCCGCCTATTAAAGTATATTTAGATAAAAACTTCTTTAATAGAATACAAAACAAATTTTTTAAACAAATTAAAGTAGCATACGCCCGGTCGCTTCGCTGTCCTCAATGGTACACCCAATATCAAGGTGCAACTGTATCGCAATTTTGAGATCTTTAGCTCAATCCGTAAATAAAGTACAATTTTGTACATTTTGGTACCTAAATGTTTAAAAAAAACCTTCTAGTCATCCGGTACGTACTGCCGAAATATACCCGCATCCCAAATTTCAGAGCTGTAGCTCAGGCTGTAAGGAAAGTACCATTTTGTACGTTTTAGTACCAAAATGTAAAAGTATCTAAAAAATCTTCTAGTCGCACTGTACAAACTGCAAAGATGTACCTACATACCAAATTTCAGAGCTGTAGCTCTATCCGTAAAGAAGATATAATTTTGTGCGCTTTGGTACCGAAATGTTCAAATATCAACAAAATTTTCTAGCCATCCGGTACATACTGTCAAAATGTACCCGTATCCCAAATTTTAGAGCTGTAACTCAGTTCGTATTGAAAGTAGCTTTTTGTACGTTTTAGTATCAAAATGTTCGGCCGTGCCGAACTTTGGATACCCACCACCAAGGATATAATAATCACCCTATTTTATTTTAACTCTTCTACTTTATACGTAGTTAAATCTAAATTGGGGCCGGTCTTGATCTTATGTTTTTCAGGTCCCGAGAATTCATATACAAGTAAGCGAAATCAGTCCAGAAATCCGGTTTTTCTGGGATAAAGACTCTAAATTGGGAGATCGGTCTATAGAACAGCTTTATCTATATAGTCTGATCTCGATCATATTTGAGTCGGATGTCGAGAGGCTTAAAAGAACTTACAGTTCAAATTTCAACGAAATCGGACAAAAAATTCAGCTTTTATGGGCTTACACCCAAAAAATTTGTTGCCTCAACCAATTTTTTGCCAACCGCAACTTTGCTGTTATGACAACGAACGTTGAGACTATTGTCTACAATAGTTTATGTTATGCTACCAAAAATAAAAATTGCTTTAAGTGGGCGTCGTCGTTCGTATTCTTTTCTGCTTACTGCTACTCTCCCTCGTGTTTTTCTGTCTCGACTTATTACGCTTTAAAATTAATTCTATTAGTTTTGTCGGTGGTTGAGGGGAGATTTGAACTCATGAGTCTTTCACGCATCCTCTAGCCTACCGACATCATTTTCTTAATGATGAACAAGGCAATAAGCATTACTGTACAGTTATAAGTTTCTCAATTAAATTAAAATTAAAAAAAAAGTGTAAAAACCATTTTTAACAAAATGTGTAATAAGAAATACATATTTTTTTTAAGCCGAATTTTCTTAAATAAGTTTAAAGAAAAAAAATAAAAAAAAATTTAAAAACTTGGCCGGCCAAATGTGTGGTATGTAAAAATTTTTATGCAGTACTAACTGCCGGAAGGATTGTTAGCACAACTACCAGTGAGGGCTTAATAGAACTCCGGTATGGCATTTAGCACAACTACCGGTAAGGTAATAAGCAAAACTACCGTTAGCCTGTTGTGCTAACTCTTTGTGGTATTGCAGCATCTTCTTTTAACCCTATTTATTTTATCATGGTTAAGATAACTACTGAACTATGCAAATAACCAAATTGTGGTTCAAACAATTGAAATTCTTTTGATATTATTATATTTTTGTTCTTATAACAGAATTCCAATCAAAGATTTCTCTGAGTGTACACCCTTAAAATCGAATGAAAAATAAAGCTTTAATTGGCTTCAGATCCTTTATCGGCAGATCGGTCTGTATGGTAGCTATATCTAAATAGAGTCCGACCTGAACCGTATTTGAGGCTTAAAATCGGGGGGCTTAAAACAACTCACTGTTTTAAATTTCAACGAAATTGGGTAATAAACGCAGCTTTTATGGGCCATAGACTCTTAACCGCTAGATTGGTCCATATGGCAGTTATATCTAAATATATTCCGATCTGAACCATATTTGGGTCGGATGTCGGCATGCTTAAAAAACTTAGTTTCAAATTTCAGCGAAATCGGGTAATAAATAAAGCTTGTATGAGCTTCAGACCCTTTATCGGCAGATCGGTATATAGAGCAGCTATATCCAAATATGCCCATTCAATAACTGCGTGCAGCAAAAAGACATATTTATGCCAAATTTCAGCTCAATATCTCAATTTTTGAAGGCTGTAGAGTGTTTCTAACAGATGGACAGACACACGGACATCGTTAAATCGTCATTTTCGATGTGTTGCAAACGGAATGACTAAATGAATATACCCCCTATCCTATAGTTGTGGGTATAAAAATCTTCTTGTCGCCCGGTACATACTGTCAAGATGTATCTGTGTCCTTAATTTCAGAGCTGTAGCATAGACTGAATAAAAAGTACTATTTTGTATGGTTTAGTACCAAAATGTACAAATATTCAAAAAAAAAAAAATTTCGTCGCCCGATACATACTGACAAGATGTATTCGGATCCCCAATTTCACAGCTGTAGCTCAGTCTGTTATAAGAGTACCATTTTGTACGTTTTAGTACCAAAATGTACAAATTGCAAAAAAAAAAATCTCCTAGTCGCACTGTACATACTGCTAAAATGTATCTGTTTTGTATGTTTTAGTACTAAAATGTACGAAAATCAAAAAAATCTTCTAGTCGAACATCAAGAAAATTTTTTAGCCATCCGCTACATACTGCCAAGATGTACCCGTATCAAGATGTACCTGTGGCTCACTCTGTAAGGAAATTTCAAAAAAATCTTCTAGTCGCCCTGCCAAGATGTACCTGTATCGCATATTTCAGAGCTGTAGCTTAGTCTGTAAGGAAAGAACCATTTTTTGCGCTTTAGTACCAAAAAATCTTCTAGTCGCCTGGTGCACAATGCCAAGATGTACCTGTATCCCAAATTTCAGAATTGTAGCTCAGTCTGAAAAGAAAATACCATTTTGTTGGGTTTAGTACCAAAATGTACGAATATCCAAAAAAAACTTTTAGTCGCTCGGTACATATCGCTCAGATGTACCAGTATCCCACATTTCAGAGCTGTAGCTCAGTCTGTAAGGAAAGTACCAATTTGTAGCTTTAGTACCAAAATGTACGAACATCAACAAAATCTTCTAGTCGCCTGGTGCATACTGCAAAGATGTACCTGTATCCCAAATTTTTGAGAGCTGTAGCTCAATCTACAAAGAAAGTACCAATTGCGGCACTTGAGTACGTTTTCTTCCACTGCTGGTAAATTTTCAGCAATTCGTATTTGGTACAACTTATCGTATTTTGTCTACGATCAAAACCACGATAATTTTTACCAAATTGTTTGATTTTACCCGTCTCCGTTAGCCGTAAAAGTACGGCTAATAAATTGGTACCAAAATGTACCATTTGTGAAAAAATCGCTTAGTCAGCCAACATACAGTGGCACAAAAAAATCTACATACCCCACTGAAAAAACATGTTTTTCAAATCGAGTTTTTTTTATAGAATAAAACTTTTCTACCAAATATCTATTGTTGCAAAAATTGTTTACCATGGTTCCCAGTGTTTTATTTATTTAAAAATTGTTGTGAATATTCTTACCTAACAACGTTTCTGCCATTTCAAATAACAGATATTGATGAAAAGGTTGCCACTGTATATATCCTAGTTGAACCTACATGTTAAATTTCAGAGCTCTAGTTCAATGCGTAAATAAAGTACGAAATGGTACCAAATACGGTACTAAATGTACATTTATCCCGTCTAAACTACACTTTTTATATCGTTTCTATCTACCCCTTTTATTTCGCAACAACAAACATTTAAGTAAATTTTCGAAGTTCTAGCTCTATTCGTTCGCCCTATTCAAAGTTCCGCTATTTCGTACTGTTTTGGTACGATTTAGTACATAAATGTCTAAAAGTTCACAAACTCATTTAACCTCCCAATTAAGTGTATCTAAGTACCATAATTAAAAGCTCTGGCTCCATTAACAAACAATACCAATTGCGTTACTAAACGTACTATTTCTCCCACTTCCGGTATGATTTTGGGAATTTGTTGTCACCCAATCTTGGTTTTTCGAAATTTGAGTCCAAAATCATAGTTTTATGATTTTATTCATTCCCGCTGGGCAAACATTCACCATTTCGTACTTTTTGGTTCTTTTTAGTACCTAAACGTACGAATATCACAACATCCCGTCTTATCACGAGCCTACGATCCAAGACACACATTCGTGCCAAATTTCCTGACTCTAGCCACCGTAGCGCAGAGGTTAACATGTCCGCCTGTAACGCTGAACGCCTGGGTTCGCATCCTGGCGAGACCATCATTGAAAATTTTTAGCGGTGGTTTTTCCCCTCCAAATGCTGGCAACATTTGTGAGGAATTATGCCATGGAAAAACTTCTCTCCCAAGAGGTGTCGCGCTGCGGCACGCCGTTCGGACTCGGTTATAAAAAGGAGGTCCCTTATCCTTGAGCTTACAACTTGAATCAGAATGTTCATGGGCAAAATTTGCAATTTTTTGCAAATATGTTCAAACGATAAAAACTAAGGTTGATAAATGACAAAATTTTTTTAACAACAAAATCTGATGAACAAATATATGGGAGCTACATCGAAATCTGAATCGATTTTGACCAAACTTCTTTGATATTGTGGTAGTCGTCAAGGAAAGTGTTGTATAAAATGTTGGCTAGATTGGTAAATAAATCCGCTTGCAGTGGCTCTAAAGTGAAAATCGCGCAATGCAATATATGGCAGCTATATCTATACCTGAATCGATTTCTATGAAATTCACCAGTAATGTCGAGAGTCATGAGAAAATCCTTCCTGCTAAATTCCGAGAGAACCGGTATACAAATGCAAATCGATCGAACGTATATATGGGCTTCGTCTCTACGCCAAAAAAAAAAATGTGTGTGCCAAATTTGAAGACAATCGGATGAAAGTTGCGAATTGTAGTTTGTATACAAATTAATTTGTACAGGCGGACATCGCTGTTTCGAATCAGAAAGTGATTCTGAGTCGAGCGGTATACTTATCAATGGGTCTATCTCTCTTCCTTCTGGGTGTTATAAACAAATGCACTAAGTTATAATACCCTGTACCGCAGTACTGGTGTAGGGTATAAAAATTACAAAACCCACCCTTTTGGTGCAAAAGACCCACTATAGTTAACAAAGCCTTACACCGTTGGTATAATCAAGGGGCTTTCTCCATGGATACCCACCACCATGGATATATTAATACTCATAATTATTTCACTACCATATCCAAAATAATATGTAAAAAGGGGGGCTGGTCTGGATCATATTTCATTCAAGTCCCGAGCACTCTTACACAAGTCACAGTTTCAGCGAAATCGGGTGACAAATCCGCTTTTTATGGGATTAAGACCCTCAATTGGAACATCGGTCTATATGGCAGCTATATCTATATAAATTCTGATCTGAATCATATGCTGGTCGGATGACGGGAGGCTAAATACAAGTCACTGTTTCAAGTTTCTGCAAAATCGGGTTATAAATGTGGCTTTTATGGACCTAAGACCCCTAATCGGAAGATCGCTCTATATGGCAGCAATTTCTGAATATAGACCGATCCGAAGCATATTTGAATCGGATGTCGGGAGGCTTAAAACAACTCACAATTCAAGCTTTGATGGGCTTCCGACCTTAATCGTCATATCGGTCTATATGGCAGCTAAAGGGTGATGTTTTAAGAGCTATAGGAAAATTTCTCAAAGAAAAAACAAACAAATATCACATAAAATTCCGAAAAAACTGAAATCGATAGTACGGTCAATATAATTTAATGTTTGAAGATTATTTCATGCAAATGTTGACGATGACTGCGCCTCAAATGGTCCACCCGCTTAGTCCAATTTTGGCATAATCTTTCCAACATTTCGTCCGGTATCTCATGAATACATGCTTCAATGTTGTCTTCCAATGCGTCAATTGAAGCGGGCTTGTCTGCATAGACATGAGCTTTTACATAGCCCCACAAAAAAGTCTAAAGGCGTTTAATCGCACGATCTAGGCGGCCAATTGACCGGTCCCGAACGTGGAATATAATATTCACCAAGCTCGTCTAACAATATGTTCATTGTTAAGCGTGCTGTGTGGCTTGTTGAAACCACATGTCATGCAAGTCAAACTCTTGCATTTTGGGCAAAACAATTTGGTAGCGTCATCATCATCATCTTTGAAGAAGTACGGTCCAATAATGCCACCAGCCCATAAACTGTACCAAACTGTGAGTTTTTCTGGATGCATTGGTAGATCCTACAATACTTCCAAAATCGACTATTCTGCTTACTGAGCCAAAAATGAGCTTCGTCACGCAATGGAAGAAGCGCGCGATGAACTTTCTTAACACAGCACGCATTTTGATAATAAAATTTAATAATTTGCAAGCGTTGTTCGTTTGTAAGACGATTCATGGTTAAATTATAGACAAAACTGAAGATGTTTGACAGTGAAACAAAATACGAAACGTGCGTGTTGACAAAAAGATAATAGCTAAAAAATCACCCTTTATCCAAATATTGTCCGATTTGGCGCGTGCTGCAAAAAAACGTATCTTTGTCAAATTCCAGCTGAATTTTTTTAAGGCTGTAGAATGATTACAACAGAGGGACGGCTAGAAATAGATATTTCGATTTGTTGCAAACGGAATTACTTAATGAATATACCTCCTATCCTATGATGGTGGGCATAAAAATTATGATGAAGGGCCTAACACAACTCACTCTCCCAAATTTCAGCGAAATCGGACAATAAATGGCCTTTTATAGGCCCAAGACCATAGATCGAGAGATCAGTTTATGTGGCAACTATATCTAAATATTGACCGATCTGGGCCAAATTGAAGAAGGATACCGGGTGGCCTAATACAACTCACTGTGTTAAGATATTAAATCGACAGATCGATCTATATTGGGGGCTATATCAAAAACAAGTCCGATATAGCCCATCTTCGAACTTAACCTGCCAGTGGACAAAGAAAGAACCTGCGCAATGTTTCAGCTGTCTTTATTTTTAAAGGGTGTTGCATGATTTCAACAGACAGACGGACATGGCTAGATCGTCTTAGATTTTTACGACGATCAAGAATATATATACTTTATAGGGTCGGAAATGGATATTTCGATGTGTTGCAAAGGAAATGAAAAAAGAATATACCCCCATCCATTGGTGGTAGGTATAAAAATGTAAATATGTAAAAGCGTTTTAGGTTTGTCCGTATCTTATATACCATCAACCATTAAAAGCATTTGTCGAGTTCATTAAATGATTTGTCATATTATGTTTGAAGGCCATCGTAGCTCAGGGACTGAACGCTGGGTTCGAATACGGGCGAGAACAATGGAAAATTTGTCAGCGGTGGTTATCGCCTTGGCAGGGAAACCAAACCAAGACATGGCTTGAAATACCTTTGAACGTAAAGGGGAATCGAAAGCGGCTTTGTTTTGAACAAACAGATGGTAGGAAGTAGGAAAAGGCTTCATAATTTGTTGAAATCGGAAGGTGGCGGACCCTCCCCCTTTATCCCAAAAACACCACCCAAAATCAAGGTTTACCGATCGGGACAAAATGGATATAAAATGGAAGGTATTGGAGAGTGGAATACGAATATGGCATGGTATGGTAAAAAGTTGGATCCAAGGAACACGGGACTACTTCAACCCCAAAAGTTCCCCAAACAGACATATTGGACGTACTCATCAATATGGGACTCAAATGAAAAGTATTCGGGAGTAGCCTCCGAATATGACATAAAAAATGTGGTCCAAGTAATATAGCTATATGAGACTCAAATGCAAGGTATTTGTGAGCTGATTACCAATATGGCATTAAACTTAGTGTCGAAGAATCTAGGTGGTGCTTTACCTCCTAAAATTGCTTCCAATAGCTTATTTGACAAATTAAAACAATGGGGGATCAAATGATAGATAATTATTTGTGAGTGGAGTGCGACATTCAAATTTGTGCTCAAATGGCAGATGGGGTGTGGCGCACAATCCTCCTATAGACGCCCTCCACCAAAGGTCTGTTTACACCAATCATGACAATATGGGGTTAAATTAAAGGTATAAGTTTGTGGACTGCGAATCTGATATCTTTTTTCTGCTCATATATCTAGCGGACCATCTCACCCCAAAACAGTCGATCAAGCATAATGACCTAAAAGGACACTGTGTGATTTAATTAAAGTGTGGGGACATAAATGAATGTATGGCGCAAAACATTCAAAATTATGACGATTCGTTCAGAGTGGTAGGCGGATTTGCAAACCTTAACGTCAAGGTGGCCGCCATTTTTAGCTCATAGATAAGGGGCCTTCTTTTCCTAGACAAGCCCAAGCGACGTGCTTCTGAACAACACTTTTTTGTTCGAAAGTTTTAGATGATTTAATTATTGGGTTGCCCAAAAAGTAATTGCGGATTTTTCATATAGTCGGCGTTGACAAATTTTTTCACAGCTGTGACTCTGTAATAGCATTCTTTCTTCTGTCAGTTATCAGCTATTACTTTTAGCTTGCTTTAGAAAAAAAGTGCAAAAAAAAGTATATTTGATTAAAGTTCATTCTAAGTTTTATTAAAAATGCATTTTTATACCCTCCACCATAAGATGGGGGGTATACTAATTTCGTCATTCTGATTGTAACTACTCGAAATATTCGTCTGAGACCCTATAAAGTATATATATTCTTGATCGTCGTGAAATTTTATGTCGATCTAGCCATGCCCGTCCGTCTGTCCGTCCGTCCGTCCGTCTGTCGAAAGCACGCTAACTTCCGAAGGAGTAAAGCTAGCCGCTTGAAATTTTGCACAAATACTTCTTATTAGTGTAGGTCGGTTGGTATTGTAAATGGGCCATATCGGTCCATGTTTTGATATAGCTGACATTTAAACCGATCTTGGGTCTTGACTTCTTGAGCCTCTAGAGTGCGCAATTATTATCCGATTGGAATGAAATTTTACACGACGTGTTTCGTTATGATATCCAACAATTGTGCCAAGTATGGTTCACATCGGTCCATAACCTGATATAGCTGCCATATAAACCCATCTTGGGTCTTGACTTCTTGAGCCTCTAGAGTGCGCAATTCTTATCCGATTGGAATGAATTTTGGCACGTAGTATTTTGTTATGACATCCAACAATTGTGCCAAGTATGGTTCAAATCGGTCCATAACCTGATAAAGCTGTCATATAAACAGATCTGGGGACTTGATTTCTTGAGCTTCTAAAGGGCGCAATTCCTATCCGATTTGGTTGAAATTTTGTACGACGGATTCTCTCATGACCATTAACATACATGTTTATTATGGTCTTAATCGGTCTATAGTCCGATACAGCTCCCATATAAATCCATCTCTCGATTTTACTTCTTGAGCCCACAAAGAGCGCAATTCTTATTCGAATTGGCTGACATTTTACACAGGTCCAAACCGGACCATATCTTAATATCGCTCTAATAGCAGAGCAAATCTTTTCTTATATCCTTTTTTTTGCCTAAGAAGAGATGCCGGGAAAAGAACTCGACAAATGCAATCCATGGTGGAGGATATATAAGATTCGGCCCGGCCGAACTTAGCACGCTTTTACTTGTTTTTTAAAAAATCCGCAATTACTTTTTGGGCAACCCAATATTATATTATAGGAGATGTCGTTGAAATAATGTTTAGCCAAATCGCATAAGAATTGCGCCCTCTAGAGGGTCGAAAAGACAAATAATTGACTTCTTGAGGCCGTGGAAGCAATTTTTTCCGATTTAGCTGAAATTTTGCATGTAGTGTTCTGTTATGACTTCCAATTACTGTGCCAAGTACGGATCGAATCGGTCTATAACCTGATATAGCTCCCATGTGAACCAATCTCCCAAATTGATTTCTTGAGCCCTCACAAGCCGCAATTATTGTCCAATGTGGCTGTGGCTGTTCTGTTACGACTTCCAACAACTGTGCCATATACGGTCCAAATCAGTCTATAACCTAATGTAGCTCCCATGTAAACCGGTCTGTCGATCATCCTTGTTCGGTTCCTAGAAGCTTTAATTTTTGCAGGTTTGACGGAGATTTGGTATGAAGAATAAAATTATGCCCTTCCGAACTAAGCACGCTTTTACTTGTTGGGTCTTACGGAAGTAATGGCGAAATTGGTTTACCCCCTATCCTATGGCGGATTGTATAAAAAAAGTTTTTGGTCTAGGCAGTAAGCTTTTGTACTATAGTCTTAAATGGACTGCGAATAAATATTCACAGTTGGCGAAACCATTATTGATGAATTGATGCTCCAGTGCTGAAAATTTGTTCTGATATTTATGCCATGGTTAACCGAAGATGCTTACCCAAGCGCAACGGTGACATTAGGTAGGCCGACAAAAGTGCAAATTCGATTGAATTCAACAATAGACGAAAGCTGACTGTTCAAAGTACGTTTGAACATAAAGCCGTGTGTACCCATGTGCAGATGTGTGCTCATGTATGCAAACTACCCACTGTATATAACGGTACATTGATGTTAATTCTTAATCGCTGTTTCCTTTTGTTTGCGCATTTGTTTACCTGGAATTGTTGCTTGTCGCTTGAAAAGCCATCCGTTTTCGCGGGTTCTAAGTGACAAGCAACAACCAGAAAAAGATCAGTCTCATTTTGAAACCTTAAACCCGCGTATCGTGCTCTTTCCGCCCTCGATGTGAACAACAAAAAAACAAACAAATTTTGCCCATGAACATTCCACTAAGGAACAGCGGTAAACTTCTCTGAGTAAAGTTCGAATCAAGATTAAGCTCAATGGTAAGGGGCCTCCTTTTTAAAGGAGGTCCGAGTCCGAACGACGTGTCGCAGTACGACACCTCTTTGGAGAGAAGTTTTACATGGCATAATACCTCACAAATGTTGCCAGCATTAGGAGGGGAAAACCACAGCTGAAAATGTTTTTTGATAGTCTCGCCAGGCGTTAAGCGTCATAGGCGGACATGCTAACCTCTGCGTTACAGTGGCCTCCGAAGTGAACAACAAGTGAACATACATACATATATAACCAAAGTGAACATTGAAACAAGAAACAATAAACTATGAAATAGTGAACTAATATATTTAACACTAGCTGACCCGGGCCCGCTCCGCTGCGCCTGTTTTACTTTATATGGAACTAAAGTTTCCATGGAATATTTATTTTCGACAGTTAAAGAGCTTTTAGTGAAATACCATGCTACCAAAATTGTATATCGCTTGACTAACAGTTTAACAATATAAGTGCCTTTATCTGAATCCCATATGATCTTTATTGGTCTACGAATTTAATTTTGGATGTAAGGTGTACTCCATTATTAAAATATTTCATTTCAGCCCGATATTCTCATGATATCTGATTTAGGGGTGTTTTCGCGGTGAGGTGGTCCCCCAGTCACTTGGTCCTGAATAAATATCAGCGTCGTGCTCTTCTTTCAAATACCATTTATTTAAACCCCATATTGCCATTGGATTAGGGGAGTTTACACGATGAGGCGTCCCCCAAACACATGGCTCCAAAATAGGTTAACAAATTCGTTTTCTTATCTCAAATACCTTTCATTTGAGCCACATATTGGCATGGTCGGGAATTTGTACCCTTTGGGGGTGTATGGGGAAGGGATATTGCCCTAAATACATGGTCCTTCATTTGGATATAAAATTCGTATTCTTCTCCCAAATACCTTTATTTGAGCCCCATATTGCGATGGTCAGTAAAAAATTGCTGTTTGTGGGGTATTTTGGGAAAGGGGTAGACCCCTAGAAAATTGGTCCCAAAAGTGGGTATGAATTCTTGCTCTACCCCCAAAACCTTTCATTTAAGCTCCACATTGACATGGTCGGTAAATATACCCGATTTAGGGGTGTTTTGGGGATTGGGGTGATCCCCCAAACACTAAGCCTGGAAAATATATCAGCAACGAGCTCTCTTCTCATACATCTTTATATGATTTATTTGAACCCCATATTGCCATTGGCCAAAAATTGGATATCAAATTCGTTTTCTAATCTCATTTAAACTCCTTATTGCAAAAGTCAGCAAATATATCCGGTATGGGGTATTGGCCCTAAAAACTATAAATATTTAGTTCCACTCTCTTTAAGACCCAAATTGTCTTGGTAAGCAAATACGTCCTATTTGGGGGTTGTTATGGAGGTGGGACGTCCCCTCGACAATTGGTATCTAATGTTGATATTAGATACGTGGTCTACTCTCAAATACCTTTAATTTGAGCCCCATATTTCCATAGTCGGCAAACATGACCGGGTTGGGGGGCCTCATATTGCAATAGTCAGCAAAGCCTCATATTGCAATAGTCAGCAAATACTTCCTATTTGGGTGTTGTTGTGGGGGTGAGGTGGTCCCATAGACACTTTTCCCAAATATTGATATCAGATTCATGCTTTACTCCCAAAGACCTTTCATTTGAGCCCCATATGGCAATGGTCGTAAATTTGCCCCCTTTGGGGGATGTTTTCGGGGAGAGGCGTCCCCCCAAACACTTGGTCTCATATTTGGATATCAGATTTGAATTCTACACTCAAATACCTTTTATTTAAGCCCATATTCCCATGGTCAGTAAAAATTTCCTATTTAGGCGGTGTTTTGGGGAAGGGGTGGACCCCCAGAAACGTGGTCCCACAATTGGATATAAAATTCGTATTCTACTCGTAATACCTTTCATTTGAGTCCCATATTGCCATGGTCGGTAAATATGTCCGATTTAGGGGTGTTTTGGGGGTTGGGGTGGTCCCCCTAACACTTGGTCCGACTATTGGATTTCACATGCATTTTTTATCCTAAATGCCTTTCATTTGAGTCCCATATTGTCGTGATTGGTCTAACTATATGTTTGGTAGGTTTTATGGTGGGGAGGCCCCCGTAGGTACCCCATCCAAAATTTGGATACCAAATTTTTATTTTTGGGGTACTATATGAGAGCACCCAAAATTTCGCTTAAATCGCACCACCCATCTCCGAGATCTGGCGTTTCTGAAAATTAGGGTAAGGGGGTGGGTCCGTCCCCCTTTGAATATCAAAAAATGTAGTACCCTATTTTCACCACGGGATCATTATGCACCATCTGTGAAAATTTCAAGAAAATCGGTTCAGGCGATTCTGAGTCTATAAGGAACACACAAACAAACAAACAAACACAACTTGATTTTTACATATAAGATTTCAGACACAAGTGACACAACAACAACAGACTCAAGCACCAAAATCTAAAATCGACCCACAATCTCAACACAGAAATCAACAACAATCAAAAGTGCGGGACACGAACAACACCGACCAACACCAAAAGTGCGGGCCACAATTAAAGCTATAACCAAATATTGCACAATTCCCTAACATTAAAAGCTAAATTTTTTCTAAATCTAAATTTGGCTACTTAAACTAAAAAATGGATTGTTCTACTTACCCTAATTAAAATCAAATAATTAATTCTACAATATATCTTAAATTTTGTAACTAAAGCTTACTACACCTTGTCTCCAGCTTTACTCCGGTGAATGAGAGGCTAGCCACAATCTGCATAAAAGCCAAATTCTTCATCATCAGCCTTATTTGTGCCCATGCCCCGACGGAAGACAAAGACGAGCAGACCAAGCATATTTTCTACGAGCGCCTAGAGAGAGAATATGACCGCTGCCCCGCCCATGATATGAAAATCGTTCTGGGAGATTTTAATGAGGAAATAGGGAAGGAAGACAGTCGGAAAGTTTAGCCACCACGAGATAACGTCCAGTAATGGGTTGAGGCTGATAGATTTCGCCGCGATAAAAAGCATGGTAGTTAGTAGCACCAGATTTCAACATAAAAATATTCACAAAGCCACATGGCTGTCACCCGATCAAAACACGAGAAACCAAATTGATCACGTTGTGATAGATGGAAGGCATTCATCCAGCGTGTTAGATGTACGATCGATCCGTGGAGCGAATATAGATTCGGATCATTACCTTGTTGCAGCAAAGGTTCGCACCCGTTTGAACATGGCGAGGAAAGTACGATCTGACACTGCACGGAAGCTGGACATTGAAAAGCTGCAGACACAACAAATGGCAGCGGCATACTCCACTCGACTGACCCAACTGGTTGATGAAAGCACTCCTTGTTCCGATGATATAATGGCGCAGTGCCAAACTATTGCCCACTCCATGGAAAATGCCGCGAAATCCGTACTTGGGTACCGAAAGCCTCCACCAAAAAACCCATGGTACGACCAAGAGTGTCGAGATGCTACTGAAGCCAAGAATGCGGCATATAGAGCAACCCTGCAACCCTGCGCGTTGCTACGCCAGATGAAGGAGAGGTATCGGGAGAAAAGGAGAGAGGAGAAACGTCTATTCCGCAGAAAGGAAAAGGAAATGGAAAGACGTGAGTGCGAGCGAATTGAGATGTACAGGAGTCAGAATGAAGTCCGGAAATTCTACAAAAGAATTAAACACCAAACCGATGGCTTTGGTGCAGGCACATCCTCCTGCAGAGACAAAGAAGGAAATCTGGTAACTGACACAGACAACATGATGAGGATATGGAAGAACATTTTACCCAACTGCTAGTGTCCGACGTTGGCGGCGAAGAGGATACCGCAGAACCAATCCCTGATGATGGTATAGAATGGTTACCTCCTAGTCAGAATGAGGTCCAAGTAGCAGTAACCCGACTAAAGAACAACAAGGCAGCAGGAGCCGACGGGTTACCCGCTGAACTATTTAAGACTGGAGGCGACACGCTGATAAGGCGTATGCATCAGCTTATCTGCGCAATCTGGCTAGAAGAACGCATACCCGATGATTGGAACCTCAGCATACTATGTCCCGTACACAAGAAAGGAGACAAGACGGAATGTGCCAACTACATAGGAATAAGTCTCCTCCCCATCGCATACAATATACTCTCGAGGGTACTGTGTGAAAGATTAAAACCTCAATTCAATGAGATAATTGAGTCCTATCAATGCGACTTTAGACCTGGTAAATCCAACCTGGACCAGATATTCACACTGCGCCAAATCTTGGAAAAGACCCGAGAAGGACAAATCAACACCTACCACCTCTTTGCTGACTACAAAGCCGCCTTCGATACTCCTTTACGTTCAAAGGTATTTCAAGCCATGTCTGAGTTAGGTATCCCTGCAAAATTAATAAGAATCTACAGGATGACACTTGCTGATACGCGTTCCTCAGTAAGAATAGGAAAGAATCTCTCTGAACCATTTAATACCAAACGAGGTTTCAGACAAGGAGACAGCCTCTCGTGTGATCTCTTTAATATCCTGCTGAAGAAGATTATACGAGATGCAGAAGTGAATAGATATGGCACTCTAATCACAAGAGAGCACATGCTACTTGCCTATGCCGACGATATCGATATCATAGGTTTTTCACCGGAAGTAGTAACTGCAGCCTTTGAAAGAATCGAAAGAGAGTCAGTGAAAATGGGTCTGGCAGTAAATGGAGATAAGACGAAATGGATGGTCTCCACTTCCAAAAAGCCTTGTACAACCGAGCATATAAAGAACATGGAGAAAGTTGGGAACCACAACTTTGAGATAGTCAGTAACTTTATCTACCTCGGCACCGCCGTGACCGAAACGAATGACACCAGTTTTGAGATTAAGCGAAGAATAATACTGGCAAACAGATGCTACTTTAGATTAAGTAAGCAGTTTAGAAACAAGGCCACCTCTCGACAAACGAAGATTACACTATACAAGACACTGATACTACCCGTGCTGTTATATGGTTCCGAAGCATGGGTACTTGTGAAAGCAGATGAGGCAGTGCTTGGAGTGAGTATTTGAGAGAAAGATTCTTCGTAAAATATATGGACCAGTTTGCGTTAATAGAGAATATAGGCGACGTATTAACCACAAGCTGTACGAGCTGTATGACGACGATAGCATAGTTACACGCATCAAAATACAACGGCTGCGTTGGCTAGGTCATGTTGTCAGAATGAATGAAGAAGCTCCAGCAAAGCAGTCTTTTGAAGGCAAACACGGTGGTACACGCAAACCGGAAAGACCAAAAGCCCGATGGAAAGATCAAGTTGTGGGAGACACCTAGAAACTTGGTGTCAGAGATTTTAGAATGAGCGCAGAAGATCGAGACGCCTGGAACGCTATTCTACGTTCGGCTAGTGGCACAAATATTCTGTCATAGCCAATTAAAGTAAAGTAAACAACATTGAATTTAAACATCTTATTCTCCCTCTTTTTATTCCGAAAGGCAAAACCCTTAGATTGACCCCAGACAATGACAATGTAATGGGAATCAACAGCGGACATTACCAACAACAAACTCAGCGCCATCTATTGGGGGATATAAATTATTTGAATAGCAAAGCCAACCCGATCAAAGAAAAAGAGGGTGAGAGGTACAGCAGAGAGTGTTCAAAGTTGTTCATATGCTTTTCACTACAGTTTAACATGTTGTCTGTCCTTGGAATAAATAAAGGAGCTAAACTTTGACTGCTTTCGAAATCGGTCCATAACCTGATATAGCTGTCATATAAAGCTATTCGGGGCCTTGACTTCTTGAGCGTCTAGAGGGCGCAATTCCTATACCATTTGGCTGAAATTTTGCACGACGTGTTTTGTTACAATTTCCAACAACTGTGCTAAGTATGGTTTAAATCTGTCTATAACCCGATATAGCTGTCATTTAAACCGATCTTGGGTCTTGACTTCTTAAGCCACTAGAGGGCGCAATTCTTATCCGATTTGGCTGAATTTTGGCACGGCGTATTTTGTTATGACTTCTAAAAACTGTGCCAAATTTAAACCGATCTGGGATTTTTACTTCTTGAGCTTCCAGAGGTCGTATTTATTAACCGATTTGCTTGAAGTTTTGTACAACGGCTTCTCCCATCGGTCTATAGCCTGATACAGCGCGCCCTAAAGGGCGTAATTCTTACTCTAATTATGGTCTCCAACATTCAACTCAATTATGGTCCGTCGTACCATACCTTGATATAGCTCCAATAATATTGCAATTATTTTCTTTTATCCTTTGTTTGCCCAAAAGAGATATCGGGAAAAGAACTCGACAAATGCGATCTATGGTTTGAGGCCCGGTCGAACTTAGCACTCTTTTACTTGTTTTTTTTTTAACCCTCCTACCCTGGGACAAGCTTCCACAATAGTCTAAAAGCTTTATAAAAAACATGGCCTCAAAATATAAAGGTAACTTAGCGAATGCAAAGAAGTGTAATTGAAAAGAAATTTGTATTTCATATGGTGTAAAAGAAGGTGTAGCGAAGCGGGCCGGGTTCAGCTAGTCTTCTTATATATACAAGTAAAAATCAATGTTCGTTTGTTTGTTGGTCTGTTTCGTATAGACCCAAAAACGGCTAAACCGATTTTCTTGAAAATTTCTCTGATGGTGCATAATGATCCCGTGGTGAAAATAGGGTACTAAATCTTTTGATACCTAAAGGGGGTGGATGCTCCCCCCTTACTACAGTTTTCATAAACGCCAGATCTTTGAGATGAATGGTGCGATTTAGGTGGAATTTTGCGTGATCTCTTATAGCAATCTAAAAACAAACATTTCGTATACAAATTTCGGATGGGGTACCTAGGCGGGACGCCCCACCCCCAAAATCCTACCAAATATATATATACACTAATCACGACAATATGGGCCTCAAATGAATTTTCGGACGAAGTGTTTGCGGAACCATTCGAACGCTCCAAACACCCCTAAATCGGTCTATTAACCGACCATGGCAATATGGGACTCAACTGATAGGTATTTGCGAATAGAATTCCAATCTGAAATCAAAATGCCCCTGCCTAAAAACTTACCCCAAAGGGGACAAATTTACGACCATAGCTATATAAATGGCGAGTAAAGCTCGGATCTAATATCAGTATTCGGGAAAAGTGTCTATAGGGCCACCTCACACCCATAACACCACCCAAATAGGACGTATTTGCTGACCATTGCAATATGGGGCTCAAAAAAGGGTTATTTAAGAGTAGAACACGAATGAGATATATATTAAGGGCCAAGTCACTGAGTGGCCGCCCAATCCCAACAAAACACCCCCTAAACAACACATATTTGCCCACTATGGAAATATGGGGCTCAACTAAAAGGTATTTGAGAATAGACCACGAGTCTTATATCATCATTCGGGACCAACTGTCTGGAGGACGTCCCACCCCCATACTAAACTATTGGGTTGCCCAAAAAGTAATTGCGGATTTTTTAAAAGAAAGTAAATGCATTTTTAATAAAACTAGAATGAACTTTAATCACTTTTTTTACACTTTTTTTCTAAAGCAAGCTAAAAGTAACAGCTGATAACTGAGAGAAGAAAGAATGCAATTACAGAGTCACAAGCTGTGAAAAAATTTGTCAACGCAGACTATATGAAAAATCCGCAATTACTTTTTGGGCAACCCAATACAAAATTTCTCATAAACATTCCACTAACAGGGGATACTTCTCTCACATCAATGAGTGCAGTGCGATTAAAGTTTAACCTCTATGATAAGGGGACTCCTTTTTTATGCCGAGCCCGAACGGCGTGACGCATAGCGACACCACTTGGTAGATAAGTTTAAACATGGCAGGAATCCAACATTAGTAAGGGGATAACAACCGCTGAAAGTTTTTCTGATGTTCACGCAGTGATTTGAACCCAGGCGTTCGGCGACCTCTGCTCCTCGGTGGCTTCCCCCACCCGCATAACAACGCCCAAATAGGACGTATTTGCTCACCATGACAATGTGGATCTTAAAGATTGTGGAGCTCGATATTGATAGTTCTTATGGCCCATACACCCCTAAATCGGACATATATACCGATCAAGTCATGGTCTACCCCTTCTCCAAAACACCCCAAAAACACCGATTATTTACTGGCCATCTGATATTCAAATGTGGGACCATGTATTTGGGGCACTGCCCCCGCCCCAAAAAAACCCCCAAAGTGTCAAATTTAACGACTACGGTAATATGTGACTCAAATGAAAGGTATTTGAGATTTTTTGGGGGATGTCTCATCGCATTAACTTCCCTTAAATAAATGGCAATAGGGTGTTTAAATAAATCGTATTTGAGAGTAGAGCACGATGCTGACATGTTTCTCAAGGCTAAGTGTCTGGGGGACCACCTCACCCCCGAAAACACCCGTAAATAGGACATGCATATTGGAAGATCATGCCAATATGGGGCGCAGATAAAATTAGAGGGAGTAAGGCATGAAATTCATTCACACTTTCAGGACCAGATTTCTTGGGGTTCACATCACTCTTTAAACCAACCAACCCCCACCCTGGGGGCCTTCACTCTCCCAGAATCCCCATGAGAATACCAAGCTCAAATAAAGTCTTTTAAGAATGGGGTATATCTAACATCCAAACTTAAACTTTACTAAACCCTCCCAGCGAATTCATGGACCAATAAAGATCATATGGGATTCAGATAAAGGCAATTATATTATTAGTCAAAATAATTATTCAAAGCATAACTTTGTTCCATATGAAGTAAAAGAAGGCGCTGCGGAGCGGACCCGGTTCACCCAGCAGTCATATGTATACAACTAGCACATGATGATCAATGTTATAGGCGTTAAGCCACCACAAGCAAAGACCTGCAATATGTAAAGATACAAAATTTCCATTGCGCCATTTGTCGTTAGTAAGAATGGGCCCATCTTTCAGTTATGTTTTAGTTACAAGTAGTGCTCAACAGATGTCGTTGGACAAAATGGACTCAATCTTTTTTAGCGATTTCCTCAAATTTGATATTTTAAGTGTAATTTTGCACCTGTGAGCTCTTTATTAAATAATAAATTTATCGATTAAATTAATCAGCACGCTCTTATACTTTTGTTGTGGTTTTAAGATGGGAATATTTCGCCCCGAATGTGGATATCGAATTCGTGCGATTGAGACGCAGAGGCAAGCAAGTCCGCCAATGATGCTAAACAAGCGGGCTTAAATCCTGTCGAGAACATTGCAAAATTTTTAAATGGTGGCTATCCCCTCCTAATGTTGGCGACATTTGTGGGGTTATTATGCCATGCATAGAAGCATGTAAAAACTTCTCCCCAGAGAGGTGTCACACAGCGGGACGCCGTTGGGACGCTGCTTTAAAAAGGAGGTCTTTTATTACTGAGCTTAAACTTGAATCGGACAGCACTCAATGTTATGTGAGAAGTTTGGCCCTGTAGAGGCAAATTTTTGCTCTAGTCCCTTATACTTTTCTTTGGACTCCTATATTGTAGTGGGTAAATATGTTTGAAAGTGAGGTGGCCACCCAGTCACTTGGCCCTTAGAGTAAATAAATATACACTTAGTGTCATACTCTCAAATACTTTTTATATGAGCCCAATATTATCTTAGTCTGCAAATAAGTCCTGTTTCATTTGAGCCCTATATTGTCGTGATCGGTTTATACGTCCATTTAAGGTGGAGTCCTTTTTGGGGTGAGATGGTTCCCTTAACACTTCGCCCTAGTATGGATGTCAAATTCGTGCTTTACTCCCATATAAAGGGTGATTTTTTTGAGGTTAGGATTTTCATGCATTAGTATTTGACAGATCACGTGGGATTTCAGACATGGTGTCAAAGAGAAAGATGCTCAGTATGCTTTGACATTTCATCATGAATAGACTTACTAACGAGCAACGCTTGCAAATCATTGAATTTTATTACCAAAATCAGTGTTCGGTTCGAAATGTGTTCATTCACCGTAACGTTGCGTCCAACAGCATCTTTGAAAAAATACAGTCCAATGATTCCACCAGCGTACAAACCATACCAAACAGTGCATTTTTCGGGATGCATGGGCAGTTCTTGAACGGCTTCTGGTTGCTCTTCACTCCAAATGCGGCAATTTTGCTTATTTACGTAGCCATTCAACCAGAAATAAACCTCATCGCTGAACAAAATTTGTCAAAATTTGAACACATTTCGAACCGAACACTGATTTTGGTAATAAAATTCAATGATTTGCAAGCGTTGCTCGTTAGTAAGTCTATTCATGATGAAATGTCAAAGCATACTGAGCATCTTTCTCTTTGACACCATGTCTGAAATCCCACGTGATCTGTCAAATACTAATGCATGAAAATCCTAACCTCAAAAAAATCACCCTTTACCTTTCATTTAAGCCAAAAATTGTCATGGTCGATAAATATGTACCGGTTGGAGAGCCTTTTGGTACTGGCACTCCGCCACTTTACCCAAAAAAAGGTATATCAGGTTATGAACCGATTCATGTTGGAGACCAAAGTAGATGCCATTGTGCAAAATTTCAACCAAATCGGATTAGAATTACGCCCTCTAGTGACCCAAGAAGTAAAATGGGTTTCTATGGGAGCTATATCAAACCGATTTGGACTATTCCAGGCACGTATGTTAAAAGCCTAAGAAACAGTGACTGTGTAGAATTTTAGTTAAATGTAATAAGAATTACACCCTACAGAGGCACAAGGAGAAAAATCGGGATATCAGTTTATATGGGAGCAATATCAGGTAGTGGACCCACTTCATACTTGGCATAGTTGTTGGTAGTCAAACCAAAAAACTTCATGCAAAATTTCAGCTAAATCAATTAATGATTGCGCCATCTAGCGGATCAAGAAGGCAAAATTCGAGTTCGGTTTACATGGGAGCTATATCATGTAATGAACCGATGAGTACAGTTGTTGGTGGTCAAACCAAAACACTTCTTGCCAAATCGGATAAGAATTGAGTCCTCTAGCGGTTTAAGAAGTCAATATCCGAGATCGACTTATATGGGAGCTATATTAGGTTATGAATCGATTTAAACCATACTTGGCACTGTTGTTGGTGGTCAAACCAAAACACTTCATGCAAAATTTCAGCCAAATCGAATAACGACTCTAGCAAGATTCGAGCTCTGTTTATAGGGGAGCTATATCAGTTTATAAACCGACTTGAGCCATACTTGGGACAACCAATCAATGATCAACCCGAAACACCTCACGAAAAATTTAGCTAAATCGAATAAGGATTGCGCCCTCTAGCGGTTTACAGACAAGTCTGATAATTTCAGCCAAGTCTGATAAGAACTACGCCCTCTAGCGGCTCAAAATTTTATACCCATTTGCACCGTACTTTGCACAACTGTTGGAAGTCATAACGGAAAATCACATGCAAAATTTTTAACCAACTCGGACAACAATTTCGGCTTGTAAGGGCTCAAGAAGTCAAGATCAGAGATCGGTTTATATGAAAGCTATATCAGATTAAAGACCGATTCGGACCGTACTAAGCGTAGTGTGTGTAAGTCATAACAGAGCACTCAATGCAGAATTTTAGCCAAATCGAACAAAAATTGTGGCTTATAAAGGCTCAAGAAGTCAAATCGGGATATCGGTTTATATGGGAGCTATATCAGGTTATGGACCGGTGCTAAGCACAGTCGGTGGGAGTTATAACAAAACATATCATGCTCAATTTGAGCCAAATAGAAAATAAAATTGCGGCTTCTAAGGGCTCCAGAAATCAAATCAGGAGATCGGCTTATATGGAAGCTATATCAGGTTATAGACCGATTCGGACCGTGCTTGGCACAGTTGATGGAAGTCATAACGGAAAACCACACTTGGCACAGTTGATAGAAGTCATAACTACATGCAAAATGTCAGTCCAATCGGACAAAACTGCGGTTTGTAAGGGCTCAAGAAGTCAAATCGGGAGATGGGTTTATATGGAGGCTATATCAGGTAATAGACCAATTTGGACCGTACTTAGCACTGTTGTTGGAAATTATAACAAAACACTATCTGCAACTTTGCAGCCAAATCATGCACAAATTGCGGCTTGTAAGGGCTCAAGAAGTCAAATCGGGAAAACGGTTTATATGGGAACTATATCAGGTTTTAAACCGATTTGGACCGTACTTAGTTGTTGGTAATACCAAAACACTACATGCTAAATTTCAGCCAAATCGGATAGGAATTGTGCCCTCTAGAGGCTCAAGAAGTCAATATCTTATATCGGTTTATATGGCAGCTATACCAAAACATGGATCGATTTGGCCCATTTACAATTCCAACCAACCTGCACTACAAAGAAGTATTTATGCAAAATTTCAAGCACCTAGCTTTATTCCTTCGAAAGTAAGTGTGCTTTAGAGAGACGGACGGGAGGACAGGTGGACAGACGAAAGAATATGGCTAAGTCGACTAAGAATGTCAGGACGATCCAGAATATATATACTTTGTTCGCAGAATAGAATGAGGAAATTAGTACACCCGCATCCTATGGTGGAGGGTATGAAAAGACATGGCCCTACGCCTTATTCAAAATGCACTGAGGACTGAGCAGGATCGTTCATTAATCTGGTTTTATTCCCACTACCATAGGATGGAGGTATACTAACCTAGTCATTCCGTTTGTAACGCATCGAAATATTCGTCTAAGACCCCATCTTATAAATAAAATTCAATTTGTGTTTGTTTATATGTTTGTTTGTTCCGTATAGACTCAAAAAACGGCTAAACCGATTACCTTGAAATTTTCACAGATTGTGTAGGTTGGTCTGGAAGGAAACGTAGGCTATATAATTTTTTGATGTCGGGAGGGGGGACGACCCTCCCCCTTACCACAAAAGTACAACCCAAAAATAAAATTGGACCGATCGGGACAATATGGGTTCGAATTAAAGGTATTCAAGAGTACACAACGAATTTCATAATAAAAGTTGGGTCCAAGTACCTGGGGGCCGCCCCACCTTCATAACCCTTAAAATAGCTTTATTTGAGGATCATGACAATATGGGACTCAAATGAAAGGTATTCGGGAGTAGAATATGGTCAGGAAGTAGGAATAGGCTTTATAATCTACTAGCTGACCCGAGTCTGCTCCGCTGCGCATTCTTTTACTTTATATAGATCAAAAGTTTCCTTGGAATATTTATTTTCGAAGATCTTTTAGTGAAATACCATGCTAACTTGACTAAGAGTTAAACAATATAAGAGCCTTTATCTGAATTCCATAGATCTTTACTGGTCTACGAATTTAAGTTTGGATGTAAGGTGTACCCCATTCTTAAAATACTTAATTTCAGCCCGATATTCTCATGATTTCTGATTTAGTGGTGTTTTCGGGTTAGAGGTGGTCCCCCACATACTTGGCCCTGAAAATATATCAGGATCGTGCTCTTCTCTCAAATACCATTTATTTAAACCCCATATTACCATTGGCTTAAGAGGAGTTTAAAGGAAGAGGCGTCCTCCAAACACATGGCCACAAAATAGGCTATCAAATTCGTTTTCTAATCTCAAATACTTTTCATTTGAGCCACATATTGGCATGGTCGAAAATTTGTTTCCCTTTGGGGGTGTTTTTGGTGAGAGGAGGGACCAAATTGGTCCCATATTTGGATATCAGATTCGAATTCTACATTCAAATACCTTTTATTTAAGCCCCATATTCCCATGGTCAGTCAATAAGTCCAGTTTGGGGGGTTTTTTGGGGAAGGGGTGGACCCCCAGTAACGTGGTCCCACATTTGGATATCAAATTTGTATTCTACTCGCAAATACCTTTCATTTGAGTCCCATATTGCCATGCCCGATTAAGGAGTGTTTTGGGGCTTGGGGTGGTCCCCCTAACACTTGGTCCGACAATTGGTTAATTGAAGTTTACCCCAAAACTCCCTCAAACAGACTTATTGGACGTTCATTTCAATATGGGGCTCAAATGAAAGGTATTAGGGAGTAGATTTCGAACCTGGCATACAAAATCAGATCGAAGTATAGGGGTCACGCCACCCCTCAAAAACGCCAATAGACCCATTATGACTATATGATACTTGGCTGAACCGATTTTTCTTAAAATTTTCATAGATTGTGTACGTTTGTCAGGAAGGAAACATAGGCTATATAGTTTTTAGATATCGGGTGAAGGCGTTCAAGTCTAGGTGGCGCTTTTCCTCCTCAAGATACGTCAAATGGGTTATTTGACCCACTATGACAATATGGAACTCAAATGAAAGATATTTGAGAGTAGAAAACTAATTTGACATCCAATTTTGGACCCACGTGTTTTGGGGTACGCCCTAAAGCACCCCCTAAACTGAACTTAATTTTCTTTGGGAATAAAGAACTAACGGCCGCCCCAGCCCCAAAACACCCCCCAAACGGTTCCTCTTTACCGGCCCTGGCAATATGAGGCTCAAATTAAAGGGATTTTGAAGTGCAGCACGAATTTGATATCCATATTTGAGTCGAAATGTCTGAGGTGCCATCCCTCCCCTAATAAGAACATTACCCTAGGGAAGAACATTAGCACCAGGTTCTCGGTTCCTGGGGCAAATTCGCACACATCAATGAGTGCTTTCCGATTCAAGTTTAAACTCAATGATAAAAGCGGAGTCCGAACGGCGTCCCGCAGTGCGACACCATTTTGGGAACATTTTTTAAATGACCATGCATGGCATTGTACCTCGCAAATGTCGGCAACATTAAGAACAAGTAAAAGCGTGCTAAGTTCGGCCGGGCCGAATCTTATATACCCTCCACCATGGATCGCATTTGTCGAGTCCTTTTTCCGGCATCTCTTCTTAGGCAAAAAAGGATATAAGAAAAGAGTTGCTCTGTTATTAAAACGATATCAAGATATGGTCCGGTTCGGACAACAATTAAATTATATGTTGGAGACCTATGTAAAATGTCAGCCAATTCGTATAAGAATTGCGCCCATTGGGGCTCACGAAGTAAAATAGAGAGAACGACTTATATGGGATCTGAATCGGGCTATAGACCGATTCAGACCATAATAAACACGTGAGAGGATCCGTCGTACAAAATTTCAGGCATATCGGATAATAATTGCGACCTCTAGGGGTCAAGAAGTCAAGATCTCAGATCGGTTTATATGGCAGCTATATCAGGTCATGAACCGATTTGAACCTTATTTGACACAGTTGTTGAAAGTAACAATGAAATACGTCATGCAAAATTTCAGCCAAATTGGATAGGAATTGGGCCCTCTAGAAGTCAAATCCCCCGATCTGTTTATATGACAGCTATATCAGGTTATAAACCGATTTCAACCATACTTGGCACAGTATTTGCATATCATAACGAAATACTTCGTGCAAAAATTCATTCAAATCGGATAAGAATTGTGCCCTCTAGATGCTCAAGAAGTCAAGACCCAAGATCGGTTTATATGGCAGCTATATCAGGTTATGGGCCGATTTAAACCACACTTAGCACACTTGTTGGGTATCATAACAAAACACGTCGTGCGGAATTCCATTCCAATCGGATAAGAATTGCGCACTCTAGAGGCTCAAGAATTCAAGACCCAAGATCGATTTATATGGCAGCTATATCAGGTTATGGACCGATTTGAACCATACTTGGCACAGTTGTTGGATATTATAACACAACACGTCGTGGAAAATTTCATTCTGATCGGGTAATAATTGCGCACGCTAGAGGCTCTAGAAGTCAAGACCCAAGATCGGTTTATATGGCAGCTATATCAGGTTATAAACCGATTTGAACCATACTTGGCACAGTTGTTGGATATCATAACAAAACACGTCGTGCAAAATTTCATTCCAATCGGATTAGAATTGCGCACTCTAGAGGCTCAAGAAGTCAAGACCCAAGATCGGTTTATATGGCAGCTATATCAAAACATGAACCGATATGGCCCATTTACAATACCAACTGACCTACACTAATAAGAAGTATTTGTGCAAAATTTCAAGCGGCTAGCTTTACTCCTTCGGAAGTTAGCGTGCTTTCGACAGACAGACGGACGGACGGACGGACAGACGGACGGACATGGCTAGATCGACATAAAATGTCGCGACGATCAAGAATATATATACTTTATGGGGTCTCAGACGAATATTTCGAGTAGTTACAAACAGAATGACGAAATAAGTATACCCCCCATCTTATGGTGGAGGGTATAAAAATATATCAGAGAGTTAAAGAAGGCCTGAAATTTTGAACGTAGTTTTCTGTTATGACTTCCAACAACTGTGACAAGTACTGTCCGAATCAATCTTTAACCTGATATAGCTCCCATATAAACCGATCTCCCGATTTGACTTCTTGAGCCCCCGGAAGCCGCAATTATTGTCCGATTTGCCTGAAACTTTGCATGTAGTGTTCTGTTATGACTTCCAACAACTGTGCCAAGTACGGTCCGAATCGGTCTTTTACCTGATGCAAAATGCAAATTTGCCAATGAACCTCCTTTTTATAGCCGAGTCCAAACGGCGTGCCGCAGAGCGACACCTCTTTGGGGAGAGGTTTTTGATGGCAGATTACCTCACAAATGTCGCCAGCATTAGGAGGGAATAACCACCGCTGAAAAATTTTCTGATGTTCTTGCCAGAATTCGTAGCCAGGCGTTCATCGTCAAAGGCGGATATGCTAAACTCTGCGCTACGGTGGCCTCCTGATATAAGTTTTGCTTAAATGTGCCTACAGGACCTCCCGAATCCCAAAACCTCCCAAAACGGGCATGTATGTCCAACATCACAAAATGGGTCTGAAATAAAAAGTTTCAAGGAGTTGAATATGAATAGGGTATACAAATTTAGAAAAACGGCTCTGGGGACCGCCCACTCACTAATTACCCTTCAATTCCACTTGTAGATCGATTGGGACACTATGTAACTCAAAGGGAAAGTCTAGAACAACAGAGTACAAATCCAATATTAATATAATATTAATATAATATAGAAATGTCTTTGACAGTAGAGTAATCATTTGTTTGTATCATTTGGGTCCAAGTGTCACGGCCAACCTCCTCCTCCCAATAAAATCAACACCAAATTGTCATGTTGACGCACAGGGACAAATGAAAGAATAAGTGTGTGGGGCAAAAAAAAAAACAAGTAAAAACGTGCTAAGTTCGGCCGGGCCGAATCTTTTATACCCTCCACCATTTATAACTTTGCGCCCTTTAGGGGCTCAAGAAGTTATATAGGGAGATCAGTTTATGGGCTGTATCAGGCTATTAACCGATGCAGACCATATTTTGACATGTATGTTGAAGTCCATTGGAGAAGCCGTTGTACAAAAATTTCAGCGAAATTGGATAAAAATTGCGCCCTCTAGAGTCTCAAGAAGTCAAGATCCCAGATCGGTCTGCATGGCAGCTATATTTAAGTATAGTCCGATTTGAACCATATATGGCACAGTTGTTGAAAGTCATAAAAAAACACCTCATGCTCCATTTCAGCCAAATCGGATAAGAATTGCGCCCTCTAGTGGCACAAAATGTCAAGATCCAAGATCGGTTTATATGGGAGCTATATCAAAACATGGACCTATATGTCCCAATTTCAATCCCATCTGACCTACACTAATAAGAAGTATGTGTGCAAAATTTCAAGCGGTTAGCTTTACTTCTTCGAAAGTTAGCGTGCTTTCGACAGACAGACGGACGGACGGGCATGGCTAGATCGGCTTAAAGTGTCATGACGATCAAGAATATATATACTCTATGGAGTTATAAACGGAATGACGAAATTAGTATACCCCCATCCTATAGTTGAGGGTATAACAAAAGGGAAATTAAAGAAGTAAAAGCGTGCTAATTTCGGCCGGGCCGAATGGGTCTTAGTCCTAGATCAAAATTTGTCCTTGATCAGAATTTCGAGGTGTTACAAACGGAATGACTAGGTTAGTATACTCCTATCCTGTGTTGGTGGGTGTAAAAAAGAATATTACTCACGAGCAGAGCCATTTAATAAAAAACAAAACTCAAACTTCATTTGATAGATTTGAAGGCCCCAAGATGTTTAAAAAGAAGGCTCTCTTTGTTCATACAGTTGAGCGACATGTTTATTTTATCCGATTTGCCTGCCACAGGCTGATTAAATCATAAGCCGAACTCAGAATAGATTTACAAAGGTTTCCATCTTCTATGCTCCTTCTTCAAGGAGACTTATTATTCTGAAGCTAGCGAATACCAACTTTCGGCGTATGCGACATAATGTACTAAGGTTTCAATCATCGGACATACATTCTTCAACCAAATTATGCAGACGAACTGATGCAAACACCTCATCAGTATGCTGCATCTGGTCTGAAATAGTTCAGCTGGCAACCCATCGTCTCCTGCTGCATTCTTGCTCTTTAGCCGGGTTACTCATCCCCACTAGTCAGTATGCATTCAATACCATCATTGGTTCTGGGGTATACTTGTCGACGCAACTATCAGATATCAACAGCTTGGAAAAATTTCTTTCCATATTCCATATCAACCAGTAATTCTCTTTTATGCCCCTTTTATACCACTGTGATACCGGGTATTATAGATTTGTGCATTTGTTTGCAACGCTAAGAAGGAGACGAGGTAGACTCATTGATAAGTATACCGATCGGCTTAGAATCACTTCCTGATTCGATATAGTTATGCCCATCTGTCCGTCTGTCTGTCTGTCCATGTATTGTTGTAATCAAGATACAGGTCGCATTTGTTTTGGTCCTAGGACAAACGCTATTGATTTTGAAAAAAATCGGTCCAGATTAAGATATAACTCCCATATATATCTTTCAACCGATGTGCCCTTTTAAAGCTGTAGAAGCCACAATTATGATCCGATCCTTAAAAAATTTCGCACAAAGTGTTTCTTTTGACGTCCCAATATGTGTGCAAAATTTCATAAAAATCGGTTCAGATTTAGATATAGCTCCCATATATATCTTTCATCCGATATCCCCTTTTAAAGCTGTAGGAGCCACAAGTTTGGTCCGATCTTTACAAAATTTAGCATGAGATGTTCGGTGTGACGTCTTCATACGTGTTCAGATTAAGATATAGCTCCCATATACAACTTTCATCCGATTTGACCTATTAAGGCTGTAAAAGGCACAATTTTGGTCCGATCTTCACCAAATTAGGCCCGAAGTGCTTTTTGTGAAGTCCCAATATGTGTGAAAAATTTCGGATCAGATTTATATATATCTCCCATATATATCTTTCATCCGATATGGTCTTTTAAGGCTGTAGAAGGCACAATTTTGGTCCAATCTTTTGACGTCCTAGTATGTGTGCAAAACTTTATGAGAATCGAATGAAATTTATATATAGCTCCCAAAAATATCTTTCATCCGATGTGGGCTTTTAAGGCTGTAGAAGGCACACTTTTGGGCCGATCTTTACTAAATTTGGCACGAAGGGCTTTTTTGACGTCCTAGTATGTATGCAAAATTTCATCAGAATCGGATCCGATTTATATATATAGCTCCCATATATATTTTTCATCCGATATGCTCTTCTAAAGCTGTAGTAGCCACAATTTTGGTCCCATCCTAAGAAAATCGTAGAAGTTTCAATTCGATATTTCAATAGGTATGCAAAATTGAAGTCTGATTAAATTTGAATATAAGTGCTATACAATAGATTAATAGTTTTATGTAGACTCGGTGGTGTAGGGTGTTATATAGTCTGCTCCGTCCGACTTTTGCCTTTCCTTACTGGTTTATCTTTGCAGAAGGAGTTGCCTGTACCAAAGCCATCGGTTTATGGTTTAACTCATTTGTTGAATTTTTAAACTTCATATTGATTCCTGAACATCTCAATTCGCCCACACTCATGTCTTTCCATTTTTATCTTCTCTATGCCGAAAAGCGGTTTCTTCACTTTTATTTTCTCCCGATGCCTCATGGATGTGGCCCTTTGCTATAACAAGTTTATGATTCAAGCCTATGTACACTCCTCAAATCCATCCATCTTAAGGGCACTAGGATAAGGCTCATTTCTGGCTGAAAGGCTTCGTCAATTAGCAAAATATGCGTTATTGGTCAGATAGCAATCCATATGTACTCCATTAGTCATCATTGCATCCCGAAACAAGTAAAAAGGCGTTAAGTTCGGCCGGGCCGAAATTTGAATACCCACCACCTCGGCCATATATGTAAACCACCTTTCGTCAAAATCCGGTGCAAAACTCATAACTTATGTCCCATAGCAGAAATATGTGGAGGGGCTTAACTTAACTCTTCGTCCCAAATTTCGGCAACATCGGACAATAAATGCGCTTTTTATGGCCCCAAAACCTAAAACAGAGAGATCGGTCTATATGGCAGCTATATCCAAATCTGCACCGATCAGTGCGATAATGCAGAAGAATGTCAAGGGGCTTAACTTAACTCACTGTCCCAAATTTCGGCGACATCGGACAATAAATACGTGTTTTATGGGCCTAAGACCCCAAATCAGAGGATCGGTCTATATGGCAGCTATATCTAAATCTGGACCGATCTGAGCCATATTGACGGAGGATGTCGAATGGCCTAACATAACTCACTGTCCCAAATTTCAGCAAAATCGGATAATAAATGTGGCTTTTATGGGCCTAAGACCCCAAATCGGAGGATCGGTCTATATGGCAGATATATCCAAATCTAGACCGATCTGAGCCAAATTGACGGAGGATATCGAAGGGCCTAACACAACTCACTGTCCCAAATTTCAGCAAAATCGGATAATAAATGGCCACATTTATGGACCTAAGACCCTAAATCGGAGGATCGGTCTATATGGCAACTATATCCAAATCTAGACCGATCTGAGCCAAATTCATGGAGGATGTCGAAGGGCCTAACACAACAAATGTAGCTTTTATGGGCCTAAGACCCTAAATCGGCCGATCGGTCTATATGGGGGCTATATCAAGATATAGTCCGATATAGCCCATCTTCGAACTTAACCTGCTTATGGACAAAAAAAGAATCTGTGCAAAGTTTCAGCTCAATATCTCAATTTTTAAAGGCTGTAGCGTGATTTCAACAGACGGACGGACGGACATGTCTAGATCGTCTTAGATTTTTACGCTGATCAAGAATATATATACTTTATAGGGTCGGAAATGGATATTTCGATGTGTTGCAAATGGAATGACAAAATGAATATACCCCCATCCTTCGGTGGTGGGTATAAAAATTACGGCTTGGTGCGGTTTATGGGTCGGCGTTGTCATTGGGTCATACTTCTTCCGCGATAATCAAGGCCGGCATTTTACTGTGAATGGGAATCGATACCGTTCAATGATAACAGAATATATTTGGTCCCAATTGGATTATATGGACTTGGAGGATATGTAGTTCCAACAGGACGGCGCCACAAGCCACATAGCGAATGTATGTCTACTTCAAGTCAATGGCATACCAACAAGTCAGCGACGATTAATGAACTTCGTACGAATATTGAACGCGAAATTGTACCAGTGTCGGCCGATTTATGATAGAAAACTCTCGAAAATTGGGTTCAGCGCCTGGACTTGTGCAAGCGTGCCCGTGGTGGCCATGCAAAAGAAATCGAGTTCCATACATAATGACATCGAATGTACTTTCACAGGAATAAAGAACTTCATTGATATCTAAAACGATTTTTGTTTTGTAGCGCTCTTATTTAAAACTCCGATATAAAGACAAAGTTTAGTTCAGGCCAGGGCCGCCTCAAAAATATTTTTCTTCAGGAAGAAATTGTAATGAAATTCTTACTAAAAAACTAATTTTAATGAAAATTCTTCTTAGCAAATTTAAATGAAATTTTTTCAAAAGGCAAATTTTCAGCATATCATTCCACAGTGTGGCCCAGTCGGAAAATCTGGGAAATAATTCTGGTACTTTTTAACAGGTAACGAAACTTAACATAGTCAATTCTGAGGTGTTTTCCAATATGTATGCAAATTTTGGGGACCATAGTGGGTGCAGAGGCTGTTCCATGGTGCTTGAATGTTGGTCACCTCGAGTATGTGAAATTCTGTTCTGCTTGTCAAACAGTCATTTATAGACTGATGGGCTTGATTTATTTTAAAATATAAAGCTGGTAAAACCCAAAAAAAAAAAAATCATGGGTAAATGTCCAGTATATCTCTAATGGTTTATGAGTTATTAGACTTGCAACGATTTTTTTTGAAAATTTTGTCGAGGTATGGTCGGTATTTAAAATTTGTAGACATGGTTAGAAAGGTTACAAATTTCTACGAATGTTAAAAAAATGTGCAAATTCTCCCTTCCTATCAACAGTTATTGGCTTCAAAATATAAAATTTACGAAAAAAATCAAAAATTTCAATTTGTTTGCAAAAAAAATCAATTAAATTTTTTCCTTCTTAACTTTTTTTTTGCAGTAGGTGTTATTTTCTTTTATATGTTTTAAAGGCAACCAAATTGAAATGCGATTAATACAGCTCACCTACGTTTCCTGTTTTGTTTCACTTTCAAAAATCTTTGTTTGGTCTTTACTTTAACCTTGAATCGTCTTACAAACGAACAACGCTCAAATTGTTGAATTTTACTATCAAAATGTGTGCTGTGTTAAGAAAGTTCATTGCGCTCTTCTTCCATTGAGTGCCGAAGCTCCAGAAGCAATGCAAGGGCTACAAATGCATCCAGAAAAAGTCACAGTTTGGTGCTGTTTATGGGCTGGTGAAATCATTGGACCGTACTTCTTCAAAGATGATCCGAATCGTAACGTAACTATGAATGGAGAGCGCTACCGTGAGATGATATCCAACTTTTTTTTGCCCAAAATGCAAGAGCTTGACATGCATTACATGATGTTTCAACAAGACGGTGCCACAAGCCTCACAGCACGCGTTACAATGGGTTTATTGAGAGGCGAGTTATGTGAACATTTTATTTCACGTTCGGGGCCGGTCAATTGGTAGCCTAGATCGTGCGAAGTTGCAAACAGCGACCCCCAGAGCTGGTTGGTCTAAGGAAGGACTGCAGAAAACTCTCCAACAGAGTGAAAGCCAAAAGAGCACCACACGATTGGGTATAAGGCTGAGCTGTAGAAATCTGCAGCTTCTTGGAGGAGGCCAAAGAAGATTCTGTCTTCGAGACCTATTACGGTGGGGTATATTCCGAAGTCAGAGAATGTATGGACAATGTCTTGTGAGGAAACACTAGAACTACTCGTTGATATACATTTCCCGGGAAATTCTCCAATGGACAACGGGGCGCCAGAAGAGGTTGTCACTGGTATGCATTCGTTGGAGGTTATGAGGGAAATTGTGTCTGAGCCAAAAATCCTTTGGGCGACTCCTTTAAGTCGGCAGGCCCTGATGAAGTATAACCGGCTGAATTACAGGCTGTGTCTGATGGATTGGTTACTTGGCTCAGGGAGATATAATCTGCTTGTATCAGCATGTCATATATACTTGTGGGAGGGAGGGACACGAAGGTCATTTTCATTCCGAAAGCATGAACACCTCACTACACGAAGGCGAAAGACTTTCGTGCTATTAGTCTGTCATCCTTTATGCTGAAGACTCTTGAGAGGTTGATAGAATCATTTCTTAGGGCGAAAATCCCTGGAGATCGCCTGTCGCGGCAGCAGCATGCATATAGGAAACGCAAGTCCACTGAAACTGCCCTTCACGACCTAGTCAGCTATATAGGGGGTTCTCTCGCTGTCAAGGATTATACAAAGGTAGCATTTCCTGACAATGAAGGTGCTTTCAATAATGTAAAACCGACATCAATAATAAAGGTGTTGGAATTTCTAGGCATCAACTCTACCGTAAGAAAGTTTATTAATAACTTACTTACAAAAAGATGCATTTCGGTAGGCTTGGGATCTGTGGATAACAAAGGTGAATCAGCAGAGGAACACCTCCTTGAAGTGTACGGTCTTCTCTACTTTGGAATATAGTCATTATTATTCATGTCTCTGGAAGAAAAAGGTGTAAAAATGGACGCATATGTCGATTACGTGGGAATTTCGGTTTGGGAAAATTTTCCCAGCATTCTAAGATATATACGTGCAACAGCGAAGTGGACTACCGAAAGTGGTTTAGATCTAAATCAGTGCAAGACAGAAGTAGTTCTCTTCAGCAGGAGATATAAGTAGCCTACGGTGGTACCTTGGGAGAGGAGAATGTTCCATTTACAGAAAGCGCAAATATTTGGGTGTTTTGCTGGACTGGAAATTGAACTTCAAATCCAACATTTTGGGTAGGGCAAGAAAGGCAACTCTTGCCTTATACAGCTGCAAAAGAGCCATTGTTGGCAGAGCAAAAGTTGGCGGTTTAGAAGGCGATCATGCATTGTGTATATATTGCAGTTGTCAGACCAATAATGCCAAATGGTGTTGTGGTCTGGTGGACGGAGTTTCAAAAGTCCACCTAATATTCAATACTCAACCGGATCGAAAGGATGGCTTATTTGTGCATCACAGCCGCTCTGAGGACGACACCATGCACTGAATTTATTGCTACATCTTAAGCCTCTGGACATTGTGGCTAGACGATTTGCAGCGACCACTGCTGTGAGGCTAAGGGAGCTTTCTCTTTGGTTATGTGGCGGCTACAGCCACTGTGTTATCCTTGATAAAATATCCAATGTTCCAGGCAATGTGGATTACACCCTACCTAAGCCGCGTTTTGATAAAAAGTACTGTACCACTATTCCTGATAGAACCGATTGAAACTACGAAATCCCTGGTAATGGAAATCACTTAGACTTCTATACGGATATTTCGAAACTAGGGGGCCAGGTGGGCTTTGGGGTGTATTCTAAAGAACTAGAACTGGTCATATCGAAAAGGTTACCCGACCACTGCAGTGTGTATCAAGCGGAGATCCTTGTAATTAAGGAAGTGGTGGAATTGCTAAGATATAATTTCATAACGACGATTGGTATAAATATCTTCTCCGACAGCCAGGCAGCCATTAAATAACTGGATAATAAATAACATATAAGGTAAGGTATCGAACACAAAAACCGCCATCGACTGTAGCAGATCTCGCAACGAGATGGTTGAACACTTCAAAATCCACCTGTTCTGGGTGTCGGGCTACAGAGATATCCCAGGGAATTGTAAAGCGAACGAGCTTGCAAGACAAGAAACTACCTTACACATTCCAGGGAAACTGGAATGCCTCTAGCGACATGTAAGCTAAGTTTTCAGGAGCAGACCCGAAGGACAACGAATGTTAGACGGTCACAAAGAGAGGGCTGTGGGCATTCCAAAACTATGTGGCCTAATCTAGACTTGAAGAGGTTTACCGCTTTGCTGTCACTGACTAGAACAGACGTCTCAGTCATTGTGTCCGTCATGACAGGCCACTGCCTGCAACGAATTTGGCAGAAGCTGCGAGGACATCGAAGATGAAGAGACTATAGAACACCTTTTGTGTGTGTGTCCCGCACTAGCAGTCAGAAGGAGTTCCACTTTAGGTTCTCATATTTTTTTTTTTTTGATAACCTGTCTGATTTAGGGTCTAAGTGAGTATGATGGTAGACTGCCACTTAAACCTAACCTAATGTATCGGTCAATTTAACGTCTTTAGACTATTTTTTGTGGGTCTATGTTAAAGGTCATGTCTATACAGATAAGTCCGCTTCAATTAACGCATTGGAAGAAAACATAGAAGCATTTATTTGAGAGATACCGGCCGAAATGTTGAAAAGAGTATGCAAAAATTGGACTAAGCAGATAGATAGATTTGAGGCGCAGTCACGGTCAACACTTGCATGAAATAATCTTCAAACATTAAAATATATGGACCGTACTATCAATTCAATTAAAGATTTCATTCAAGGGATTAAATATCTGTCATATTAATGCCCAAAGCCTGAATAACAAGCTTGAGGAATTCAAGATGATTTTTGAGAACTCTGATATTGATATAGTGTGTGTATCGGAGACGTGGCTGAATCAATCAACACCTAATGCGTTTATTGATCTTTCAGGATATAGCGTGCATAGAGCTGATAGATTACGTCGTGGAGGCGGCACCGCTCTGTATGTGAGAAACTACCTGAATACTCAGTTATGTACAAAGTCTAACCCAGGTGGCCCAATTGAGTATGTTTTTGTTGAGGTGTCTGCTGCCGATACCAAGCTCCTAGTGGGGTGCGTTTATAGACCGAACAACCGTACGGATACGCGAGATTTTTTCTCTGTCCTTGAACCTCTCTCTCTTGCTTACTCAGACATTGTGGTTGCTGGGGACTTCAACTCTAACGTTTTACAGGACACGGGCTTGACGTTTGAAATGTCTTCCTTGGGGCTTTTGCCTTTCAATTCAACAATTCCCACGCATTTTTCCACATCCTCCAGCACGCTTCTCGATTTGTACTTTGTTAGAGACACTTGTAAAGTCCTCCTATACGACCAACTGTCAGCCTTATGTTTTTCGAACCATGACTTGAGCTTTTTATGTTATGAATTTGAGCTCACCAAGACTAGGGAAACTTATTCATACAGAGACTTTGCCCGTCTCGACCATGATTTTTTGCTTTCGAGTGCTGTGCTCATCGACTGGGATCTGATATTTCGTATGGAAACTATCGATGAACAAACTGACTTTCTACAGAGGAATATCCGTGACCTACAGGAACTTACGGTTTCTCTCAAGACTAAAGAAGTGTCCTCCAGATCGAAACCGTGGTTCTCCCGGGATATTCGTTCGCCTATTCACGTGAGGAATATGTCGCATCGCAGGTGGAGACGTTTCAGGACACCTGAGTTACATGATGCCTTTCGCTCAGCAAGAGACCATGTCAATAAGTTGATTAAGATAGCGAAGAAAGACTACTATTACAGACGCTTTACTTCTGCAATAGACTCCAAGAGAACGTGGAAGGTTATTCGAGACATAGGAATTGGGAAAGATACTAATAGATGTTCAACAAACTTGGACATCAATGGGCCTAACGATGCCTTTGTTAATGTCCCACAGATCCCAGTTGATCCCAATTTCTATGGCTTCAATATCTCCCCCTCCCTCGATGACGACTCTGGCTTTGGCTTCAGCTATATTGGTCCCAACGATGTTCTTGAGTGCGTCGCGACTGTAAAGTCTACCGCTGTCGGATCTGATGGCATTGATCCTAGATTTGTAAGACTCTTGCTCCCCCTTATTATCCCTCATGTAACCTATGTTTTCAATAGGATTTTGACCACGAGTTACTTTCCATTAGCGTGGAAACATGCCAAAGTCATCTCACTGCCTAAAAATTCCAAGGAATATAGACCAATTGCGATTCTTTGTTACTTGTCAAAGGTCTTTGAGAAATTGTTGTATTTGCAAATGTCGTCTTTTGTCAACGAGAACTCTTTGTTATATGTGAGACAGTCCGGGTTTCGATCTAACCACAGCTGCGTAACTGCCTTGGCAGAGGTCACTGAGAGGATCAGGGTCAATTTGAAGAATGACAAGATAAATTTCCTTGTTCTTCTTGACCATTCTAAGGCATTTGACGCTGTGGATCATTCCTTGTTATGTGATAAGATGAGACATCTTTACAATTTTTCTTCTACGTCCGTTCGTCTTATTTTGTCGTACCTGTCACACCGCACTCAATCCGCCAGTTATAAGTCTTCTCTATCGGCACCTCTGCTTGTTTTAAAAGGTGTTCCTCAGGGATCAATTCTGGGTCCTCTTCTCTTTTCATTGTACAGTAACGACTTGGCGGGTCAATTGTCTTATTGTGAGGTACATATGTACGCTGACGATGTACAAATATATATCGGCAGTCCGAGGCATGAGATTGCTGAAAACATACGTCTGCATAATCATGATCTGTCAAGAGTCAGCACGTGGGCGAAAGCCAATGGCCTGTGTCTCAACCCTGTAAAGTCCAAGTGTGTGGTCATCAGAAACAGGCTGTCTCGTTTTTCATGTGATGTTGGTATATTCATTAACGACTCTAGATTGGAAATCGTTACTCATGCAAAGAACTTGGACGTTGTTATTAACAGCACTCTGACTTGGAGTAATCATATCGACTCTGTCGTTGGTCAGGGATATTTAATATTGCATACTCTCTAGGCCACTCAGTCGGTTACTCCGCTGCGGGTTAGGTCTCTCTTGGCAGTCTTATCTTGTTCCTGGCATTCTCTACGGCTGTGAGTTGTTTGCTAATTGCGACTCGGTAAGTAGACGTAAGTTAAACACCTTTTTTTAATAGCGTTACTCGTTATGTATTTGGCTTGAGACGGCGCGATTCCATCTCTGAATACTCTTTATCTCTATATGGCGTCTCCTTACAGCACTTGTTGTTCCTAAGATCGCTTACTTTCCTGCATAAACTGATCTACATGCAGGCACCACAATATCTGTATGGATTTATTGATTTCGCCAGATCTACTAGAGGTAAAAAAATCATTTCCAAAATGTATCGGAGGCTTGTTTTTGAATGGCATATGTTCATATTCGCTGTACGTCTCTGGAATTCACTTCCTAACGGTCTGCAATTACTCAGTAACTCGGCAACATTTAAAACCAGACTTTGGAAACATTTTACTGCATAAAGTTGATGAATGTTAAGACTCAGTTATATATTTATTTTTATTCTTTTATACTTACCTTAATTTCTTTTTTTTCGGATCAACTAAGTCTATAAATTCCTCTTTAATTGATAAATTCACAAAGCCACAAATGTTATTTTTTTCCGTTAGTAAGTTATTCATTCAAAATCTGTGATGTATTGTACAGCTATAGATTCTTAGTTTTAAGTGTTTACTATGTACAATTGTTGGAGATATTACCCGCACTTTAATTATAGGAATTTTATATTCTTGTTGTACGGGTGTAAATAAATAAATTACAAAAATTAAAAATTTTTCTGAATTTTATGGGTTTTTTGGAAAACTTTCCTATAGCTCTTAAAAAATCACCCTTTATATCTTAATGTTTACATGTTATTCCATTGCAGGATATTGTCCAGCTTTAGACCATTGTTTAATGCATTAATCAGCGGACGATGTCAAATGGATCATGGTGCTTTACATACCATCCCAACTAGAGTAGGTTGTAAAGCACACATCTGAATTTGAACGCGGCTCTTTAAGACGACTTCCTTGACAAGCGCAAAAAGATGTTTGTGTTTGTTGCTATTGGCATTGTTCGATAAATTGGATTTGACCGGGCCGAACTTACCCACTACCTCAGGTATATATGTAAACCACCTTTCGTCAAAATCCGGTGAAAAATGCATACCTTATGCCCCATAGCAGCTATATCGAAATATGATCCGATTTGGACCAAATACTAATAAGTACAAGCCATTGTTTAATTGTGTATAACAAAATATTGATCTTTTTAGTAGCTACATCTAAAAATAAACCGATTTGAATCATATACGACACGAATGGCAAAAAGCCTTACATAAGTCAATGTGTCAAATTACAGTGAAATCGGGTTATAAATGCGCCTTTTATGGGGTCAAGACTTTTAATCAAGATATCGGTCTATATGGCAGCTATATCCAAATCTGAACCGATCTAGGCCAGCTTAACGAAACTCACAACTCACTGTTCCAAATTTCGGCGAAATCGGGCAATAAATAAGTCTTTTATTGCCCAAAAACCTTAAATCGAGAGATCGGTCTAAATGGCAGCTATATCCAAATCTGGCCCGATCTGAGCAAATTGAAGAAAGATGTCGATGGTCCTAACACAACTCTAGGCCCCAAATTTCAGCAAAATCGGAAAATAAATGTGGCTTTTATGGGCATAAGACCCTAAATCAGGGGATCGGTCTATATGGCAGTTTTATCCAAATCTGAACCGATCTGGGCCAAATTAAAGAAGGATATCGAAAGGCCTAACACAACTCACTGTCCCAAATTTCAGCAAAATCGGATAATAAACGTGGCTTTTATGGGCCTAAGACCCTAAATCGGCGGATCGGTCTATATGGGGGCTTCGAACATAACCTGCTTATGTACAAAAAAAATATATGTGCAAAGTTTCGGCTCAATGTCTCTATTTCTGAAGACTGTAGCGTGATTTCAACAGACAGACGGACGGACATGACTAGCACATCTTAGATTTTTACGCTGATCAATGGATATGGATATTTCAATGTGTTGCAAACGGAATGACAAAATGAATAAACCCCCATCGTGGTGGGTATAAAAAAAGAGCTCGATGTAAGTCCAATAACTCATAAAACATTACAGATATACTGGGCATTCTCCCACGTGTTTTGCAGGGCTTTACGAGCTCCTTCTTAAAAAAACAAGTAAAAGCGTGCTAAATTCGGAAGGGCGGAATCTTATATACCCTCCACCATGGATCGCATTTGTCGAGTTCTTTTCCCGGCATCTCTTCTTAGGCAAAACAGGATATAAGAAAAGATTTGCTCTGCTTTTAGAGCGATATCAAGATATGGTCCGGTTTGGACCACAATTAAATTATATGTTGGAGACCTGTGTAAAATGTCAGCCAATTTGAATAAGAATTGCGCCCTTTGGGGGCTCAAGAAGTAAAATAGAGAGATCGATTTATATGGGAGCTGTATCGGGCTATAGACCGACTCAGACCATAATAAACACGTATGTTGATGGTCATGAGAGAATCCGTCGCACAAAATTTCAGGCAAATCGGGTAATAATTGCGACCTCTAGAGGCTCAAGAAGTCAAGATCCCAGATCGGTTTATATGACAACTATATCAGGTTATGATTCGATTTAAACCATACTTGGCACAGTTGTTGGATATCATAACAAAATACTACGTGCAAAATTTCATTCCAATCGGATAAGAATTGCGCACTCTAGAGGCTCAAGAAGTCAAGACCCAAGATCGGTTTATATGGCAGCTATATCAAAACATGGACCGATATGGCCCATTTACAATACCAACCGACCTATACTAATAAAAAGTATTTGTGCAAAATTTCAAGCGGCTAGCTTTACTCCTTCGAAGGTAGCGTGCTTTCGACAGACAGACAGACGGACGGACGGACATGGCTAGATCGACATAAAATGTCGCGACGATCAAGAATTTATGTACTTTATGGGGTCTCAGGCGAATATTTCGAATAGTTACAAACAGAATGATGAAATTAGTATACCCCCCATCCTATGGTGGAGGGTATAAAAATTAAGCCGATCGGTGCATAAACGACTGTTTGGCAAGTATAACAACATTTTACGTAATCGAGGTGACCAATTTTTAAGCCCCATGGATCAGCCCCTGGACCCACTAGGGTCCCCAAATTTTGCATACTTGTTGGACATTGACTATTTAAAGTTTCGTGTACATGTCTCTATCCGTTCAAAAGTTTCAGAATTATTTCCAAGATTTTTCGATTTGGCAACACTGTGCATTGGTGCATTATTTTATAGCAACGTCTGCTTGCTTTCAGTTAGGCAGTTTTTTTTTTTCTATAACACTTTTATCATACAATTCATTTATTTATTGCATGCAAAGAACCCTTAGTACTTGCAAACCTACTCTTTGTAATGCATAGATAACAGCTTTTACAGAAGAAGAAGATAAATAAAAGCTGTCCAAAGCCTCCTTGTCTCACCTAGATATTAGTTTAAACACTGTTTTTCCCCTATAAAAATTTCATCTTATGACTTTTTGTCGTCGTTCCCCATCCATAAATGACATAAGACAGCTTTCAAATGGGAGAATTATGATTTGAGTACCTAAACACTGATTCTACTGCTTTGATTGACAATTATAAAGTTGTTGACACCGATTGTTTGACTTGCCACATAACTGCAAAAGCCCATTTCAAATAGTAAACACACACACACACACTTACAAACAAGGCATCCCCAAGTTCAATATCAACCAAGAACAGTCTGCATTCTCCCATTCACATACTCATCAGGCTGAAAAAATTCTTGTCATGACAGGGTGAGGGGTAAAAACATGGCATTAATGGCTCACTAGCAAAAGAGAGAAAACAATAACTGCAACCATGTTGTTGTTGCTGTTGCAACAGCAAAACAATAGCAGGAAAAAACTAGCACTATGTTGTAGAAATATAAACGAGTTGCAAGGTCGACGAACGCCAACTAAATAAACACGATAAAATTGTTTTTAAAATCGTCAATCGGTCGAGTTGCAGTCGCCTTTACTAGTCGGTCGTGCAAGCGGTGATCAAATAGAATGGCAATAGGCACACACAGACAATACAGGTTTATTCTAGGTACTCATACGCATGCATAACGCTAGTCGCACTTTCCATATGTAGCAAATGATGTATGCACTCAGTTTTTACTCTTTGTATGAATTAAGGAGGAGAGGGGGGCCTTATGGCTGCATATCGACAGTGTTGTGACCAATGCATAATCACAGGCAACAGTGTTGTATGCGAATATATCAAATAAACTTAATATTAAATTGCATAAATTAGGTGTTGGAGATTCTTTGCTGGGTGATGGGGGAAAAGGCGTAGTGAGAGTGAAATGGCATAAAAAGTATCATAGGCCTATCTAAGTATTTCTTATTATGCAAGTAATTAATTAATGAGTTTGTATAACAAGAGAATCTGATCAAATTATCTTATATATTATATTGCTTGTTTGTAGGTTTGTTTGTTTGTGTGTTCCTTATAGACTCAGAAACGGCTGAACAGATTTTCTTGATATTTTCACAGAAGGTGCCTAATGATCCCGTGGTGAAAATGGGGTACTACATTTTTTGATATCTGAAGGGGGCGGACCCTCCCCCTTATCTTAAATTTCAGAAACGCCAGATCTCGGATATGGGTAGTGCGATTTAAGCGAAATTTTATGTGCTCTCATATAGTACCCTGAAAATAAAAATTTGGTATCCAAATTTCGGATGGGGTACCTACGGGGGTCGCCCCAACCTAAAACCTACCAAACATATATTTAGATCAATCACGAGGATATGGGGCTTAAATGAAAGGACGAAGTGTTAGGGGGACCACCCCAACCCCCAAAACACCCTTAAATCGTTCATATTTACCGACCATGGCAATATGGGACTCACATGAATGGTCTTTGCGAGTAGAATACGAATCTAATATCCAAATATGGGACCACGTTTGTGGGGGTCAACCCCTTCCCCAAAACACCTCCCAAACAGGACTTCTTTACTGACCATGGGAATATGGAGCTTAATTAAAAGGTATTTGAGTGTAGAATTCGAATCTGATATCCCATTAGGGGGCCAAGTGCTTGGGGGGCCGCCTCTCCCCAAACACATCCCCTAAATAGGACAAATTTACGTCCATAGCAATATGAGGCTCAAATGAAAGGTCTTTGGGAGTAAAGCACGAATCTGATATCAATATTCCGGAAAAGTGTCTATGGGGCCACCCCACCCCCACAACACCACCCAAATAGGAAGTATTTGCTGACTATTGGAATATGAGTATCAAATAAGAGGGTTTTTAGAGTAGAACCCGAATCCGATTTATATTTTCAAGGCCAATTTACTGAGTGGCCGCCCATCCCCCAAAGCACCCCCCAAGCCGATCATGTTTGCCGATTATGGAAAAATTGGGCTCAAATTAAAGGTATTTGAGAGTAGAACATGTATCTGATATCAACATTAGAGACCAACTGTCTAGGGGACGTTCCACCACCATAACAACCCCCAAATAGGACATATTTGCTCGCCAAGACAATTTGGGTCTTAACGAGAGTGGAACTAAATATTTATAGTTTTTAGGGCCAAAACCCCAAACCGGAAATATTTGCTGACTTTTCCAATAAGGAGTTTAAATGAGATTAGAAAACGAATTTGATATCCAATTTTTAGGCCGATGGCAATATGGGGTTCAAATAAATCATATGAAGATATATGAGAATAGAGCACGTTGCTGATAAATTTTCCGGGCTTAGTGTTTGGGGAATCACCCCAATCCCCAAAACACCCCTAAGTTGGGCATATTTACCGACCATGTCAATGTGGAGCTTAAATGAGAGATATTGGGAGGTAGAGCAAGAATTGATACACACTTTCACGATACATTTTCTGCGGGTCTACCCCTTTCCCAAAATACCCCAAAAACAGCAATTTTTCACTGACCATCGCAATATGGAGCTCAAATAAAGGTATTTGGGAGAAGAGTACGAATTTTATATCCAAATGTAGGACCATATATTTAGGGAATCACCCCTTTCCCAAAACACCCCCAAAGGGTACAAATTTCTCGACCATGCCAATATGTGGCTCAAACACGCAGGGGATATCCCCTATATATGCAGTGCATTGCGTTGGAGCGGATAGTTATGGATAGGAGGGGGAAGAAGGAGTAGTATTTATTGACACTTGCTTTGAATTTCTGGATGTCGTAAGTAGTGGGAAAACATTTGCCAGAAGTCAATTCCATATACGAAACGTCCTTGCGAAAAAAAATTCTCTCGGTAGTGCATGGTTCGATCAGCTAGCCTAGAAAATCTTCTATTTCTGACAAACAACCTGAAGTCAGGAATCAGAAGACTCATTTCCGAAGAACACACATTGTGGAAGAATCGATGGAACAGCGCCACACAACACACATTTCGACGATGTTAAGGGAAACAATAGAGTCGGATTCCCTTGCATCTCCAATCAACATCAATGCCCGCCTTTGAACACGGTCAAGCAGCTCTAAGAACGATTTTGGAGCTCCGACCCATATATGCGAGTTATGTTTCATATTCGGTCTGATGTACGTAGTGGGGATATTAAGAAGATCAGCGGGAGTGAAATATGTCCTACACCGCTTAAGAAACCCCAAGCACTTGAATGCTTCTTTCGACACTTCGAATACATGTTTTGACCAACGGACATCACATAGAATCTTCATGCCCAGAACATCAAGAGTCTCTGACTGCTTGATATCTACACCGTCGATAGATATTGACGATTGTAAAGTGTCAGTGAATCGTTTGTGGGACAACAAACAGCACTGCGTCTTGGGTGTATTAAAATCTACTCTGTTCATTCGACCCCACTCAGAAATGGCCAGCAAATTCTGGCAGAGAGTTACGTTCGCCTTCTGTCTTCAATCTCTCGAAGACTCGGCCTATGGTCGAACGAAAATGAATGACAGACGTTACTGTCATCCGCGAACGAGAAGATCGGATTCCAAGTCAGACCCAGTAGATTGTCAGTGAAAATAAGAAAACGAGAGTAAGAAAGGACAAAGCCTTGTGGTTCTCCTGCGCACAATCTATATTCGTCAGATGAGAACCCATCTACAACAACTCTTTTAGTGCAATCTCTGAGAAAACTCGATAAAAATCGAGCGAAGTTACTACCGACACCAAAAGCGACAAGCATTGAAAGGAGTGCACCGTGCCAGACCCTATCAAATGCCTTGGATGCCATCTTGTCACCCGTGGAGCGCTTGCTTCGGAACCCATATTATTGATCGCTAGGAAGACCAATAAACTCTAAGTATCTCACAAGATGGTAATTGACCATGCTCTCCACTACATGGCAAAGCGCAGAGCATAACGCTATTGGTCGGTAAATCGCAGGGTTGGTTGCCTCACCCTTTTTGGGGATAGGCTGCACGTTCGCAAAGTTCAAAGATTGCGTAAAGGACGAGCGAGCGTCGAAGAACACTTGACGATATGCCATCCGGGCCCGGGGATTTATTTACGTCGAGATCTGCAAGAACCCTTTTGACACCGAGTGTTCGAAAATATATCTGAGGCGTGGAACTAGATCAGTCTTCAATAACGGGGAGTGGTTGACAGCTTTCCGGCAGGGACAAACTTTTCTAAAGAAAAATTTGTCTCAGACAAACTTTTCTAAAGAAACATTTGTCTCAGACAAACTTTTCTAAAGAAAAATTTGTCTCAGACAAACTTTTCTAAAGAAAAATTTGTCTCAGACAAACTTTTCTAAAGAAAAATTTGTCTCAGACAAACTTTTCTAAAGAAAAATTTGTCTCAGACAAACTTTTCTAAAGAAAAATTTTTCTCAGACAAACTTTTCTAAAGAAAAATTTGTCTCAGACAAACTTTTCTAAAGAAAAATTTGTCTCAGACAAACTTTTCTAAAGAAAAATTTGTCTCAGACAAACTTTTCTAAAGAAAAATTTGTCTCAGACAAACTTTTCTAAAGAAAAATTTGTCTCAGACAAACTTTTCTAAAGAAAAATTTGTCTCAGACAAACTTTTCTAAAGAAAAATTTGTCTCAGACAAACTTTTCTAAAGAAAAATTTGTCTCAGACAAACTTTTCTAAAGAAAAATTTGTCTCAGACAAACTTTTCTAAAGAAAAAATTGTCTCAGACAAACTTTTCTAAAGAAAAATTTGTCTCAGACAAACTTTTCTAAAGAAAAATTTGTCTCAGACAAACTTTTCTAAAGAAAAATTTGTCTCAGACAAACTTTTCTAAAGAAAAATTTGTCTCAGACAAACTTTTCTAAAGAAAAATTTGTCTCAGACAAACTTTTCTAAAGAAAAATTTGTCTCAGACAAACTTTTCTAAAGAAAAATTTGTCTCAGACAAACTTTTCTAAAGAAAAATTTGTCTCAGACAAACTTTTCTAAAGAAAAATTTGTCTCAGACAAACTTTTCTAAAGAAAAATTTGTCTCAGACAAACTTTTCTAAAGAAAAATTTGTCTCAGACAAACTTTTCTAAAGAAAAATTTGTCTCAGACAAACTTTTCTAAAGAAAAATTTGTCTCAGACAAACTTTTCTAAAGAAAAATTTGTCTCAGACAAACTTTTCTAAAGAAAAATTTGTCTCAGACAAACTTTTCTAAAGAAAAATTTGTCTCAGACAAACTTTTCTAAAGAAAAATTTGTCTCAGACAAACTTTTCTAAAGAAAAATTTGTCTCAGACAAACTTTTCTAAAGAAAAATTTGTCTCAGACAAACTTTTCTAAAGAAAAATTTGTCTCAGACAAACTTTTCTAAAGAAAAATTTGTCTCAGACAAACTTTTCTAAAGAAAAATTTGTCTCAGACAAACTTTTCTAAAGAAAAATTTGTCTCAGACAAACTTTTCTAAAGAAAAATTTGTCTCAGACAAACTTTTCTAAAGAAAAATTTGTCTCAGACAAACTTTTCTAAAGAAAAATTTGTCTCAGACAAACTTTTCTAAAGAAAAATTTGTCTCAGACAAACTTTTCTAAAGAAAAATTTGTCTCAGACAAACTTTTCTAAAGAAAAATTTGTCTCAGACAAACTTTTCTAAAGAAAAATTTGTCTCAGACAAACTTTTCTAAAGAAAAATTTGTCTCAGACAAACTTTTCTAAAGAAAAATTTGTCTCAGACAAACTTTTCTAAAGAAAAATTTGTCTCAGACAAACTTTTCTAAAGAAAAATTTGTCTCAGACAAACTTATCTAAAGAAAAATTTGTCTCAGACAAACTTTTCTAAAGAAAAATTTGTCTCAGACAAACTTTTCTAAAGAAAAATTTGTCTCAGACAAACTTTTCTAAAGAAAAATTTGTCTCAGACAAACTTTTCTAAAGAAAAATTTGTCTCAGACAAACTTTTCTAAAGAAAAATTTGTCTCAGACAAACTTTTCTAAAGAAAAATTTGTCTCAGACAAACTTTTCTAAAGAAAAATTTGTCTCAGACAAACTTTTCTAAAGAAAAATTTGTCTCAGACAAACTTTTCTAAAGAAAAATTTGTCTCAGACAAACTTTTCTAAAGAAAAATTTGTCTCAGACAAACTTTTCTAAAGAAAAATTTGTCTCAGACAAACTTTTCTAAAGAAAAATTTGTCTCAGACAAACTTTTCTAAAGAAAAATTTGTCTCAGACAAACTTTTCTAAAGAAAATTTGTCTCAGACAAACTTTTCTAAAGAAAAATTTTGTCTCAGACAAACTTTTCTAAAGAAAAATTTGTCTCAGACAAACTTTTCTAAAGAAAAATTTGTCTCAGACAAATTTTTTCTAAAGAAAAATTTGTCTCAGACAAATTTTTTCTAAAGAAAAATTTGTCTCAGACAAATTTTTTCTAAAGAAAAATTTGTCTCAGACAAATTTTTTCTAAAGAAAAATTTGTCTCAGACAAATTTTTTCTAAAGAAAAATTTGTCTCACACAAATTTTTTCTAAAGAAAAATTTGTCTCAGACAAATTTTTTCTAAAGAAAAATTTGTCTCAGACAAATTTTTTCTAAAGAAAAATTTGTCTCAGACAAATTTTTTCTAAAGAAAAATTTGTCTCAGACAAATTTTTTCTAAAGAAATTGTCTCAGACAAACTTTTCTAAAGAAAAATTTGTCTCAGACAAACTTTTCTAAAGAAAAATTTGTCTCAGACAAACTTTTCTAAAGAAAAATTTGTCTCAGACAAACTTTTCTAAAGAAAAATTTGTCTCAGACAAACTTTTCTAAAGAAAAATTTGTCTCAGACAAACTTTTCTAAAGAAAAATTTGTCTCAGACAAACTTTTCTAAAGAAAAATTTGTCTCAGACAAACTTTTCTAAAGAAAAATTTGTCTCAGACAAACTTTTCTAAAGAAAAATTTGTCTCAGACAAACTTTTCTAAAGAAAAATTTGTCTCAGACAAACTTTTCTAAAGAAAAATTTGTCTCAGACAAACTTTTCTAAAGAAAAATTTGTCTCAGACAAACTTTTCTAAAGAAAAATTTGTCTCAGACAAACTTTTCTAAAGAAAAATTTGTCTCAGACAAACTTTTCTAAAGAAAAATTTGTCTCAGACAAACTTTTCTAAAGAAAAATTTGTCTCAGACAAACTTTTCTAAAGAAAAATTTGTCTCAGACAAACTTTTCTAAAGAAAAATTTGTCTCAGACAAACTTTTCTAAAGAAAAATTTGTCTCAGACAAACTTTTCTAAAGAAAAATTTGTCTCAGACAAACTTTTCTAAAGAAAAATTTGTCTCAGACAAACTTTTCTAAAGAAAAATTTGTCTCAGACAAACTTTTCTAAAGAAAAATTTGTCTCAGACAAACTTATCTAAAGAAAAATTTGTCTCAGACAAACTTTTCTAAAGAAAAATTTGTCTCAGACAAACTTTTCTAAAGAAAAATTTGTCTCAGACAAACTTTTCTAAAGAAAAATTTGTCTCAGACAAACTTTTCTAAAGAAAAATTTGTCTCAGACAAACTTTTCTAAAGAAAAATTTGTCTCAGACAAACTTTTCTAAAGAAAAATTTGTCTCAGACAAACTTTTCTAAAGAAAAATTTGTCTCAGACAAACTTTTCTAAAGAAAAATTTGTCTCAGACAAACTTTTCTAAAGAAAAATTTGTCTCAGACAAACTTTTCTAAAGAAAAATTTGTCTCAGACAAACTTTTCTAAAGAAAAATTTGTCTCAGACAAACTTTTCTAAAGAAAAATTTGTCTCAGACAAACTTTTCTAAAGAAAAATTTGTCTCAGACAAACTTTTCTAAAGAAACATTTGTCTCAGACAAACTTTTCTAAAGAAAAATTTGTCTCAGACAAACTTTTCTAAAGAAAAATTTCCGACTTTTCTAAAGAAAAATTTGTCTCAGACAAACTTTTCTAAAGAAAAATTTGTCCAGGAAAAGTTCTTGCATTCACTATTTATACTGCGTAGCATTTGTGCAACAAATTACTCCACTAAAACAATGATTTGTGTTTGTAAGCGAATGCGAGTGGTTGGCTTCTATCTATTCTAACGAAATTACAATTCGCTAGAATTTTCATTTTCTCTTGCCAGGCAAAAGCAATGCTCCAAACAAATAAAAATATGAGCCCACTTCAACCATGAAATAGGTCTCCATACCCAAAGAAGCAAACAACAAGCGCGAAATATATACTCGCACATGACAATTGGAAGCAGTTAGGCAGACATGTTAAAAACAAAAGTCATTTCGCTAACCAAGAAAGACACAGTAAGCTGTAAGTAGCGATGATGCAACACCAACATTGCTATCTAAGATTAGAACAGGGAAAACTAAACCTCACTTTTCCTCATCATTTTCAGGCAAAGAATGAAAAAGAAAAGGCAACTCACAACACAACTCTCTCTGTTCAACGTAACAGAGTAACCCACAGAACAAAGAAAAAATACCAATGGGGAAAACGAGCTGAAAATGAAAAACCAGATACCCTGTTACTCCAATAAACAGCAGCAAAAATAAAAACAAAAATCACAATAGACAGATATATGTATGTACCTACCATTGTTCATGTTCACAGAAAGTTCTGGCAAAATTAGTGATGTATAATAGTTCTGTGCCATAGAACACACTAACTATGCTTTTCCTAGGGAGCCCACAGGCAAAATCATTTAGAAATTCCATGAATAATCTATGCATGTCTGCTTTATATATCCTACTTGTAGAGGGAGAGGAGAAGGAAGAATAAAGTATGCAGGGAATGGTGAAAAATGCATGCAGAGGCTGAATGAAAAAAAAGGTGGAAAAATACCCTACAGCCCATCCTGCGAACTTTTGCCACATTTTATTCCATTTTATTTAATTCGCTCTGAGAAACATTTTTCTTCAGAGGAGTTTGCCAGAGAATTTTGTATATGTGTGAGACAAAGTTTCGTTTAGCAAATTTTATTTGAGACAAAGTTTTCTTTAGAAAATTTTGTGTGAGACAAAGTTTTCTTTAGAAAATTTTTGTGTGAGACAAAATTTTCTTTAGAAAATTTTGTGTGAGACAAAGTTTTCTTTAGAAAATTTTGTGTGAGACAAAGTTTTCTTTAGAAAATTTTGTGTGAGACAAAGTTTTCTTTAGAAAATTTTGTGTGAGACAAAGTTTTCTTTAGAAAATTTTGTGTGAGACAAAGTTTTCTTTAGAAAATTTTGTGTGAGACAAAGTTTTCTTTAGAAAATTTTGTGTGAGACAAAGTTTTCTTTAGAAAATTTTGTGTGAGACAAAGTTTTCTTTAGAAAATTTTGTGTGAGACAAAGTTTTCTTTAGAAAATTTTGTGTGAGACAAAGTTTTCTTTAGAAAATTTTGTGTGAGACAAAGTTTTCTTTAGAAAATTTTGTGTGAGACAAAGTTTTCTTTAGAAAATTTTGTGTGAGACAAAGTTTTCTTTAGAAAATTTTGTGTGAGACAAAGTTTTCTTTAGAAAATTTTGTGTGAGACAAAGTTTTCTTTAGAAAATTTTGTGTGAGACAAAGTTTTCTTTAGAAAATTTTGTGTGAGACAAAGTTTTCTTTAGAAAATTTTGTGTGAGACAAAGTTTTCTTTAGAAAATTTTGTGTGAGACAAAGTTTTCTTTAGAAAATTTTGTGTGAGACAAAGTTTTCTTTAGAAAATTTTGTGTGAGACAAAGTTTTCTTTAGAAAATTTTGTGTGAGACAAAGTTTTCTTTAGAAAATTTTGTGTGAGACAAAGTTTTCTTTAGAAAATTTTGTGTGAGACAAAGCTTTCTTTAGAAAATTTTGTGTGAGACAAAGCTTTCTTTAGAAAATTTTGTTTGAAGCAAAGTTTTAATTAGAAAATTTTTCTAAAAAAATTTGTCTCAGACAAACTTTTCTGAAGAAAAAATTGTCCCAAACAAACTTTTCTTAAGAAAAATTTGTCCCAGACAAACATTTCCAAAGAAAAATTTGTCCCAGACAATTTGTCTCACACAATCTTTCCTAAAGAAAAAATTGTCTCGGACAAAATGTTCTTTTAGAAATTTATTTAGATAATTTTGTCTGAGACAAATTCTATCCGAGACCCAGCTTTCTTTTGAAAATTTTATCCGAGATCCAGTTCTCTGTAGAAAATGCTGCCTGAGCCAATTTTCTTATGGTTTTGATTTTAGCATTATACCGGCTTTAGGGGGCCATAAGAAACGTGATCACACATATTAGAAGTCATAATGGCACAGAATAAACCAGAACCAGAAAACGGAATACAAAATCCAAACGAATCACTTTGAAGAACAGGTCATTGAAACTGTGGCGTTATTGTCACTGCTGCTCCCCCAAAACTCATACCATACATGTCTGCAATTTTCCCTACTAATGGATTTCGAGTTCCATCCCATTTCAACATTGAGGCACTCACCATAATGGCACTCCACCAACTCGTAGCTCCACACACCGCTGTCTCTCTCTCCCTCCCACTCTCAAGCATTTGCACTCATATCATTATAAATGAAGTATAATTTGTCTGAAATAGAAAAGAAGCAGAAAATGCTGCCCTTGGCCCTTGGTTACCCCCTGATTTGGAATTTGCCGCATTGTGTACGTGTGTGCAAAATGGTCTCTATGGTCTAAAAACATTCAGGCGATTTAAAAAAGAAATCTGGTTAGAGCATGCAGTAGCACCTAACAGCCCATGTCTAAACTCATGGCAGTAGTCAAATATTGAAGACTCTAAACAACTCTCTGCATTATAGGTAGATATTCACATCCATGTGATTTTTCATTTTCAATTTTATTCTGAGGCAGTGTCAAGTTTATGTGGTCATGAACTCCATTTTCAATGGCGAATCACTGGGAAAACTGCAACTGTGGTACACCACACCTTTAAGCTCTCCCTCTCTTCGAATGTCTGTGTGCTATACAGCAGACCATGTATAGCCCCCTCATTGTTGTTGTTAATGAAAATTTTATGAGAAAGAAAGAAGCGAGCAAAAAAACGCAACGACAAACAAAAAAACATAGAACCCATATACAAATACTATGCCAAAGCCATAAAGGTTGGAGCACGGAAGGGAATGCAAAAACAAAATAAGAACTGCAAAAACAAGACAGGCAAACCAAAGCAAACGCAGACGTAAACTCACACCCCGGTAATGCCGGCACAAGCGTCCCCCCTCCCCCATATATCTGTCCTATCTTAAATAAAAAACAACACAAACACTCATTGCATGCTCTATAATTTTCACAGTATGAAACTGAAAAGCAGCAATGAAATGAAAAAAATGAGGGAACTAGTGGAGCTGCACTGCAGCAACCAAAGAGCTCTTGTTGCTGTCCATTTCTCGATGTTGCCATACATAAAACAAAAATCCCCTAACCACACAGGGAGAGCGAGAAAACTTCATTATGATTATGGTCTTCGGTATTTGTTCGTTCATTCGTTATGACGACGAACAATAACAAAAGACAAACATGAAATAATCATTTCAAGCTCAACAACAACGCGGTGAAGGTCATTGCTACCAAAAATTGTAACTCCCTTTGCCCTACTCTACTAGCAAGCTTTTTATACACTCTTGCTTGCTGGCTTGCTTGAATTGCCTGAGTTGCCTGCATCTGTAGATGTGTGTCTCACATGCAGCAGCAGCCGGCACAACCAACACAACTCTCCCCAACAATATCGACACCGGCCCGTCGTACGTTCGGGTAAACCATATACACATACTTGCATACATCAGATATTAGGCGAATGCATATTCATCATAGCTTTAACGAACCATTCAACGATGTTCACACGAAGCCTAACAGTTGAGAGAGCAAATATGAGAGACAAAGCAAGGAGCATATGAGTAAAACGATGATTGTAGGTGAATAATTAGTACTTTATACGTAAGGCAACTTTGTTGAAAAGGTAATTTAAAAGAAAAATATTGTTTAAAATTTTTTAAAATTTTATTAAATTAAAAAAATATATTTCTCAGCAAATTTTATTTTTTATAGAGAACTAGCTGAACGGGTTCCCTTCGCTGCGCCTTCTTTTACTTTATATTTTATTATTTTCGACAATTAAAGAGCTTTTAGTGAAATACCATGCTACGAAAAAAATCTTTATTTCAGCCCGATATTCTCATGATATCTGATTTAAGGGTGTTTTCTCAAATACCATTTATTTAAACTCCATATTGCCATTGGTTTTAGGGGGAGTTTACAGGATGAGGCGTCCCCAAAACACATGGTCCCAAAATTGGTTATCAAATTCGTTTTCTAATCTCAAATGGCTTTCATTTGAGCCACATATTGGCATGTTCGAAGAATGTTTAACCTTTGGGGGTTGTTTTGGGGAAGGGGTGATGTCTTAAAAACATGGTCTTACATTTTGATATCAAATTCGAATTTTACTCCCAAATACCTTTATTTGAGCCCCATATTGCGGTCCCCCAATCACTAAGCCCTGAAAATATATCAGCAACTTGCTCTTTTCTCATATATTTGAATCCCATTTTGCCATTGGCCTCAAAATTGGATACCAAATTCCTTTTCTAGTCACAAATACCATTTATTAAAGCTCTTATTGAAAAAGCCAGCAAATATGTCCGGTTTGGGGTGTGGGCTCTAAAAACTATGAATATCAAGCTCCACTATCTTGAAGACCCAAATTGTCTTCGTAAGCAAATACGTTGGGGCGCTGGGCCAGTAACCCGCCGCCGGAAAACATAGAACTACTATGAAAAACAAAGAAACAGTAAAAACGGACCCCCCCAACATTGACGACCCACGCAAACGAAAAAAGGACCATGATTTGCGGATCTGCACCTGGAATGTCCGCACTCTTTATAGAGAAGGTGCAGTATACGCGCTGGCGGATGTATTAGAGAAATACAAGGCAGACATAACCGCCTTACAGGAAGTGCGATGGAGTGGGAATGGCGTCACTACAACACCAAACGGTGGCGAACTATACTATAGCTGCCATAACACGAGGCATGAATTTGGCTGCAGATTTGTGGTTAGTCGAAGACTGAAACACCTAGTCTCCAGCCAAATTCTTCAACATCAGTCTTATTTGTGCCCATGCCCCGACGGAAGACAAAGACGAGCAGACCAAGGATATTTTCTACGAGCGCCTAGAGAGAGAATATGACCACTGCCCCGCCCATGATATTAAAATCGTTCTGGGAGATTTTAATGCGAAAATAGGGAAGGAAGAAATTTTTGGTTCAACAGTCGGAAAGTTAGGTCCAACAGTCGGCAAGTTAGAGATAACGTCCAGTAATGGGTTGAGGCTGATAGATTTCGCCGCGGCAAAAAACATGGTAGTTAGTAGCACCAGATTTCAACATAAAAATATCCACAAAGCCACATGGCTGTCACCCGATCAAAACACGAGAAACCAAATTGATCACGTTGTGATAGGTGGAAGGCATTCATCCAGCGTGTTAGATGTACGATCGATCCGTGGAGCGAATATAGATTCGGATCATTACCTTGTTGCAGCAAAGGTTCGCACCCGTTTGAACATGGCGAGGAAAATACGATCTGACACTGCACGGAAGCTGGACATTGAAAAGCTGCAGACACAACAAATGGCAGCGGCATACTCCACTCGACTGACCCTACTGCTTGATTAAAGCACTCCTTGTTCCGATGATATAATGGCGCAGTGGCAAACTATTGCCCACTCCATGGAAAATGCCGCGAAATCAGTACTTGGGTACCGAAAGCCTCCTCCAAAAAACCCATGGTACGACCAAGAGTGTCGAGATGCTACTGAAGCCAAGAATGCTGAATAAGAGCAACCCTGCAATCAGTAGCAACGCGCCAGATGAAGGAGAGATATCGGGAGAAAAAGGAGAGAGGAGAAACGTCTATTCCGCAGAAAGAAAAAGGAAATGGAAAGACGTGAGTGCGAGCGAATTGAGATGTACAGGAGTCAGAATGAAGTCCGGAAATTCTACCAAAGCATTAAACACCAAACCGATGGCTTTGGTGCAGGCACATCCTCCTGCAGAGACAAAGAAGGAAATCTGGTAACTGACACAGACAACATGATGAGGATATGGAAGAACATTTTACCCAACTGCTAGTGTCCGACGTTGGCGGCGAAGAGGATACCGCAGAACCAATCCCTGATGATGGTATAGAATGGTTACCTGCTAGTCAGAATGAGGTCCAAGTAGCAGTAACCCGACTAAAGAACAACAAGGCAGCAGGAGCCGACGGGTTACCCGCTGAACTATTTAAGACTGGAGGCGTATGCATCAGCTTATCTGCTCAATCTGGCTAGAAGAACGCATACCCGATGATTGGAACCTCAGCATACTATGTCCCGTACACAAGAAAGGAGACAAGACGCAATGTGCCAACTACAGAGGAATAAGTCTCCTCCCCATCGCATACAAGATACTCTCGAGCGTACTGTGTGAAAGATTAAAACCTAAAGTCAATGAGATAATTGGGCCCTATCAATGCGGCTTTAGACCTGGTAAATCCACCCTAGACCAGATATTCACACTGCGCCAAATCTTGGAAAAGACCCGAGAAGGACAAATCAACACCTACCACCTCTTTGCTGACTACAAAGCCGCCTTCGATACTCCTTTACGTTCAAAGGTATTTCAAGCCATGTCTGAGTTAGGTATCCCTGCAAAATTAATAAGACTCTGCAGGATGACACTTGCTGATACGCGTTCCTCAAAAAGAATAGGAAAGAATCTCTTCGAACCATTTAATACCAAACGAGGTTTCAGACAAGGAGACAGCCTATCGTGTGATCTCTTTAATATCCTGCTGGAGAAGATTATACGAGATGCAGAAGTGAATAGATATGGCACACTATTCACAAGAGAGCACATGCTACTTGCCTATGCCGACGATATCGATATCATAGGTCGGTCACCGGAAGTAGTAACTGCAGCCTTTGAAAGAATCGAAAGAGAGTCAGTGAAAATGGGTCTGGCAGTAAATGAAGATAAGACGAAATGGATGGTCTCCACTCCCAAAAAGCCTTGTACAACCGAGCAGATAAAGAACATGGAGAAAGTTGGGAATCTTTGAGATAGTCAGTAACTTTATCTACCTCGGCACCGCCGTAACCGAAACGAATGACACCAGTTTTGAGATAAAGCGAAGAATAATACTGGCAAACAGATGCTAATTTGGACTAAGTAAGCAGTTTAGAAACAAGGCCATCTCTCGACAGACGAAGACTACACTTTACAAGACACTGATACTACCCGTGCTGTTATATGGTTCTGAAGCATGGGTACTTGTGAAAGCAGATGAGGCAGTGCTTGGAGTATTTGAGAGAAAGATTCTTCGTTAAATATATGGATCAGTTTGCGTTAACGGAGAATATAGGCGACGTATTAACCACGAGCTGTATGAGCTTTATGACGACGATAGCATAGTTACACGCATCAAAATACAACGGCTGCGTTGGCTAGGTCATGTTGTCAGAATGGATGAAGAAGCTCCAGCAAAGAAGTTTTTTGAAGACACAGTTGGTCCCGAATATTGATATCTGATTCATGGTCTACTCCCAAATACCCGTCATTTGAAATTCATTTTTCCATAGTCGGTAAATATGACCGGTTTGGGGGTGTCACTGAGTTACTGGCTTTAAAAATATATATCAGATTCGTGTTCTACTCTAAAATACCTCTTATTTGAGCCTCATATTGCAATGGTCAGCAAATACTTCCTATTTGGGTGGTGTTATGGGGGTGGGGTGGCCCCATAGACACTTTCCCGAACATTGATATCAGATTCGTGCTTTACTTTCAAAGACCTTTCATTTGAGCCCCATATTGCTATGGTCGTAAGTTTGTGATCTGTGGGGGATGTTCTCGGGGATGGGCGGCCCTCAAACACTTGGTCCCACATCTGGATATCAGATTCGTATTATACTCTCAAATACCTTTTATTTAGGCCCCATGTTGCCATTGTCAGTAAATAAGTCCTATTAGGGGAAGAGGTGGACCCCCAGAAACGTTGTCCCAAGTGTGGATATCAGGTTCGTATTTTAACCGCAAATACCTTTTATTTAAGTCCCATATTGCCATGGTCGGTAAAAATGTCCGACAATTGGATATCTTTAATACCTTTAATTTGAGTCCTTTTTTTAGTTTATATGGAACAAAAGTTTCCTTGGAATATTTATTTTCGACAATTAAATATTTTTTAGTGAAAATAGTATATCGCTTGACTAACAATTTAACAATATAGGTGCCTTTATCTGAATCCCATATGATATTTATTGGTCTACGAATTTAAGTTTGGATGTAAGGTGTACTCCCAGATACATGGCCCTGGAAAAATATCAGCATCGTGCTCTTCTCTCAAATACCATTTATTTAAACCCCATATTGCCATTGGCTTAAGAGGAGTTTACAGGATGAGGCGTCCCCCAAACACATGGCCCAACTTGATAACCTATATCAAATTCGTTTTCTAATCTCAAATACGTTTCATTTGAGCCACATATTGGCATGGCCGAAAATTTTTTTCCCTTTGGGGGTGTTTTGGGAAAGGGGTGATGCCCTAAATACATGGTCCTACATTTGGATATAAAATTCGTATTCTACTCCCAAATACTTTTATTTGAACCCCATATTGCGATGGTCACTCAAAAATTGCTGTTTGTCGGGTATTTTGGGAAGGGGCTGTCAATTCTTACTCTACCCCCAATACCTTTCATTTAGGCCCACATTGTCATGGTCGGTAAATATGCCCGATTTATCGGTGTTTTGAGGATTGTGGTAGTCGCCCAAACACTAAGCCCGGAAAATATATCAGTAACGATCTCTATTCTCATATATCTATATATCATTTATTTGAATCTCATATTGCCATTGGCCTCAAAATTGGATATCAAATTCGTTTTCAAATCTCATTTAAACTCCTTATTGCAAAAGTCAGCAAATATGTCCGGTTTGGGGTATTGGCCCTAAAAACTATGAATATTTAGTTCCACTCTTTTTAAGACCCAAATTGTCTTGGTGAACAAATACGTCCTATTTGGGGGTTGTTATGGTGGTGGGATGTCCCCTAGACAGTTGGTCCCTAATGTTGATATCAGATACATAGTCTTCTCCCAAATACCTTTAATTTGAGCCCCATATTTCCATAGTCGGCAAACATGACCGGGTTGGGGGTGTTTTGGGGGATGGGCGGCAACTCTGTAAGTTGGCCTTGAAAATAAACATCGGATTCGTGTTCCACTCTAAAAACCCTCTTATTTGAGCTTCATATTGCGAAAGTCAGCAAATACTTCCTATTTGGGTGGTGTTGTGGGGGTGGGGTGGCCCCATAGACACTTTTCCCAAATATTGATATGAGATTCGTGCTTTACTCCCAAAGACCTTTCATTTGAGCCCCATATGGCTATGGTCGTAAATTTGTCCCCTTTGGGGGATGTTTTTGGGGAGAGGCGGCCCCCCAAACACTTGGTCCCATATTTGGATATCAGATTCAACTTCTACATTCAAATACCTTTTAATTAAGCCCCATATTCCCATGGCCAGTAAATAAGTTATGTATGGGAGTTGTTTTGGGGAAGGGGTCCACCCTGCCCCCCAAAAAAAAACGTGGTCCCACGTTTGGATATCAGATTCAAATTCTACTCGCAAATAAAATTAAAAAATTTTTATTTTTAGTGTACTATATGAGAGCACACAAAATTTCGCTAAATAGCACCACCCATCTTCGAGATCTGGCGTTTCTGAAAATTTGAGTTAGGGGAAGGGATAGGGAAGAGATAGATGGTGCCAAAACTTCGTTTCCATCGAAAATATTTATATATTTGAAACTAGAAATTTTGTCAAATATACATTATAGTTAAAAATTTTATTTTTAAACTATTTTCTTCAATATTTTATTTCCTTAGAAAATGTTATAAAAAATTTATTTCTAGAAAGAAAAATTGACAAAATTACGTTTATGTAGAAAATACTTTAAAAAGTTTATTTTTGTAGAAAATTTTTCTTTAGAAAGGTTTGTCGGCGTCAAAGTTTTCTTTAGAAAAGTTTGTCAGCGACAAGGAATAATTTGACTGAGACAAAGTTTTCTTTAGAATAATTTGTGAGATAAAGTTTTCTTTAGAAACAAAATTTTCTTTAGAAATAAAGTTTTCTTTAGAAAAGTTTGTCTGAGTGAAATATATTTTTTTCTCTTTCTTTTTTGTTTTTATTAATTACATTGAAGAACATGACGTAGGGTGTTTTTTCGTTTATCCCTCTCTACGTTCTTATTCAAATTCTCTCATTTCTCGAAGAAAAAAAATTCTATAAATTCTTGCTCTTTCTCTGTCTCTCCGTTTTGCTCTGTATTTCTACTCTCTGCCTATGTGCAGCAGCTGCATTACCATCCACAAACTTTTGCATAAAATGTACGCCAAACCATAATTTCTAATTTCATCGTTGTATGTTTGTACGTATGTATCACCGAGTGCCGACGCATAGGAAGAGAATTTTTGTTCGTATTTTAGTAGACGTCACCAGCACAACGCAGTTGTTGTTGGTGGAAAAAGCATTGCCGCCATTGTCGTAAGAACTTCATTTACAGGTTCAATGTCTGGTGGTTGACCTACCCATGCCACTCACTCAAAAATAAAACAGCCAAACAAATCTCTCATACGCACCTATACACAGCAGAGGGGCTCGCATGCTCGCTTGCTCGCATACTCATTATCACTCACATGCACATTTGCTGTCATACAACAAAGGATATGCGACTGTGGGCACTCGCGTGCAAACCATAAAGATAATTTATTGTAATTGTTGCCAATATAAAGTAAAAACACCAACAAAAACTTTCAAACAAATCGAAAAAAAATAAAATATATTTTAGAATTGAGCACAAAGACTTAAATGGGCGGAGAAGCAAAGGGAGCGAGAGAGTAGACAGACAACAAAAATAATGTGAAAAATTTATGTCAATGAGCTTTGTGTTGTCTTGTCGTTTTGCCTTTTTTTGCAGCCTCAGGAAACACGTGTCCTTTTTGCCTGCGATTTGCCCAGCAGTGGCTAAAAACGCAATAATCCCATTCTTCCTGTCTGCGGGAATAACCAATACAAGTATAAGGTTAATGCCGTACAATATTTTGAACATTTACCCATACTAATGTATGTATATGTGTCTGGACACAACATACTTTTGGGCCATTGTACTCTATGTACATCCATATTTACACAATTTTGGCTAGGGGATGACTAAGCACAGACTTGGATGACGAAATACAAGGGATCAAGACTGCGTCTGAATGTCTAAGAAGCATGAGGGCACGGAAATAGCCAGACAATGTTTTAACAAGGATGCAAAGACATAAAAATTAGCTAACATTCTAAAAGGATCTATAAAAACTATTTTGTGGGTTTAGATAGGAACACTTATAAAGCTATTGACCGACAAGTTGTAAATTACGCTCTAATGTAGGCCACAGGAATGAGCAATACGCAGGGGAGTATCGACCCATTACTCGACCAAGATCCAAAATAAAGATTATATTGATCATTGTCTCCTGCACAGAAAAAAATCGCAAAAAAGTTTCTATTGAATATTTAATTGAAAATAAAATCGCCTTCAAATAAAATGTCTGGGTCAATTATTCCTTAAAAAATTCATTGAAAATTATTTTTTTTTTAATTGCTCCAATTAAAAACTCAATGGAAAATTTAAAAAAAAAATTAGTAATTTTCTTTATCGATCCAATTAAAAAATGAATGGGAAATTCCAAAAATTTCGTTATTTTTTTTTCGTTGATGTAATGTTTTTAATTAATTTTTTTTTAATAACTTTTTGAAAAAAGTTGTTTTTAATATCATTTTGGTGATTGAAGCAGTTTCAATTAAAAACTTAATTGGATCTATTAATTTTGTGATTGAAGCTGATTTTTATTTTTTTCTGTGTGAGCTGCCAACATTGGGGAATCTTCCGAATTTTAAATTCACTAAGTTAAACTACCCTTCGAGACATGGCAAGAGGAATATATGGATCTCTAAAGGCGCGATCCGACAATACCTCACCGATCCACTTGCAAGCTCCTCATACAGAAGGCAGAATATTGTAGCCAATGCGACCTTATCGTAGCATTCGGGAAAGACCAATCTGGCCCAATCAAGGTCAGAATAGAGTAGAAAACTAAAACTGCATCGATCGAGGCTCCCCTATATCAGTCCTGGATCCCATGACACCAATCTGCATCACTGGGGCTCGATTGTGACCAGATGAGGAGTATATCCCCTTTATTTTGGCTTCTAGTTGTCAACGGAATTCTGAGGTCTTTTAAGTGAAGAGGATTTATGCGTAGGAAAATGAGACCGTGATCATAGTGGTTGACCGTTCCCTCTCTACTAATACGGACCTTGTTCGGATACCTGGATGGACGAGGATCGAAGCGCTTGGCATATACCCGAGCAAGACTTAGCTGGTACTTTTCATCAGGAGAAGGCACCTGCCCTGAATGGGGTTGAGCTGCCGCTCTCTTGGAGACCCAATACTAGGGTGTGATACTTGATCAGAAACTAAGAAAGGGTCAAAGTGGATTAAATGCACTCTACTCCCGTTGCAAGTCGATAAGAAGGCGTTGGGGGCTTAGGCCAGGGACAGCATAAAAGGAATTGGATTTTTGCGACGGTTATTCGACCAATTCTCACCTACTTGGCAATTGTGCTCTTGAGAAGATGATCGAGAAGCTACATGATAAAGTGACAGAGCCGATCTCTGGAAAAGGAGAAGAGCGACGAGAGGACAAGAGGGGCGTTGAATACCATACTCGATCTTAGGCCTTTGTACCGGTTTTTTGGATGTTTGGTAACGAATATCGCCATAACACAAATATTCGAAACGAAAGAAAAGACGAATGCTTTGGATATGCATGTTTTAAATTTTTTTAACTATAAACCTAAATCTACACGTAGAAATAAACTAACCCATAAGGTTACACACGCAGCGAAAATTCAATACGCCTACTTAAAGATCCACTCAGAGTCGACATTTGTGTTATTAAATTTTGAAAATTTTCTTCTCGAGGAGATGTCGCCCTGCCGCCCACAGTTCGGACTTCAGATATCTTAAACTGGGCGTTATTTATTCAAAGGTGAGAAGTTTGTCACTCTGGACCTCAATAGAATATTCTTAAGTAACTTTGCACATGCATACAAAATAGCGTTTTTTTTTTTTGCTTATTCTGGAATACAAATGTCAGATACACTTCCCCTCAAGATTTTCGAGGATACAGTGGCAAATAGGAGAGTCATATTGGTTTCAAAAAAGGCCTAGTTAAAGAGTTTTCCTTCTCCAGTAAAGTAACAAAACATCGAGTTAGGCCTTTTTTATATATAGCCATCCATACGCAGAGCGCACAACAAGATGACTGACTTAGATGTATGTCTGTAAGTACACTGTAACCTGTACCCACTTATTTAACCTAACCTAACTTAACTGTAGTCTCTTCCAAAAATTTACCAAACGCCTAAATAGTTGAAAACATCTGTTGACTTTAAAAACCCTTCTCTATATGGGGTTCTAATAGGCCCTTGATATTTAAAATTCTTTTCCTATGTGTATATTTCGTCAGAGTTAGCGATTTGTTTTCTCTCGCTCGAACTATTACCACACATTTCTGTGCCTATATGCGGATGCGTAGCTGTGAATGCAACCACAAAAGCATTGTTAACTAGTCTTGCCTCACATGAGGCTAATAAACTATTAGAAAAAGTCAAGGCTAAGGTCTTTGCCACTTTTTTGTATGGTCTTGCCACTCCTGCCGCATTCCGGTTGCTTAGGACTGGTTGTACAAGTTTCCATTTCCATTTACATAGGGATTAGATTAGGAGGACAAGACAAAGAAGAAGTAGAAGGAGAGGTCAGCGATAAAGCAAAGCAACATACGACTGGTATTCATTGTTTCAACCAAACAACTTTTTTCTAATACCCCTTCGCCCCTACGCATGTATAGAGCTTTCTAGATTTAACCAAAGCATAGACTGAAAATAGGGAAAAATCCAAAAAGTGCATGAAGGAAAAACAAGAAGTAGACAACAAAGATGCAGCAGAACAAGTTCTGTGGTAGCATCCGATTGCATCAGCACATAAAGAAGTCGACGGTTACATGCTTGCTCTCTGCGCGAATGAAAAGTGAAAGAAAAAAATTTCGCAATTTTCCATTTCGAGACAAGCAACTCTAGAGATTCGCTAGATAGCAGCGAAAATGAAAGGAGTAGTAGTTTGAGATATTATAGAGAGACAAAAATAAACTAAACAAGTAAAAGCGTGCTAAGTCCGGCCGGGCCGAAACTTTGATACCCACCACCATAAATTCCGCTAGAAATATACCCTTATTAATAGAGTCTGTAATTGAATTATGTTCCTCTCAAGAAGAAGAAGTCGGGATATCGGTACTTGGGGGGCCTATATCACCATATTTACCGATTCGGACAAAACTTGGCACTTTAGTTGTAAGTTATAAGACAGGGTTTTGGGCCATATTTCAGGCTTCTAAGGCTAAAATAGCCAAATCCGGGGATCGGTTTATGTAGGTAGGCTATATCAGTTTATAGACTGATTCGGATTATACTCGGCATGGATGTAGGAAGTCATAACTCAAGTCTTTTAGCCAAATCTCATCCAAATCGGATGAAATTTAAGCTTCTAACGGCTGAAGAAGTCAAACCCGGGGGTCTGTTTCGATATGGAGGCTATATCTGTTTATAGACCGATTCGGATCATACTAGGCATGGGTGATGTTAGGTTAGTTTAAGTTTAAGTGGCAGTCTGCCATCAGACTCACTTAGACGTTTTCGTCCATTGTGTTACCACAGGAACAAAAGAAGGAAGATGCCTTCTTGTTCCTACCGTTGAACCATTCAGATCGCTTTGAAAGGCCCAATAAATTGCGAATGTTCACATCAGCTAAATCAGACAGGTTCTCAAAGAAATGAAAACCTAAAGTGAAACTCCTTCTGACTGCCAGTGTATCACTGGTATGTGAAGGGTAGTTCCTAATCTCGCAAGTTTGTCCGCCTTACAACTCCCTGGGATATCTCTGTGGTCTGGCACCCAGAACAGGTTAATTTTGAACTGTTTAGTCATCTCGTTGAGAGATCTGAGCCAGTCCAGGGCAGTTTTTATGTTCAAAAAAACGTTTTCCAGGGATTTAATGGTTGCCTGAGAAGATATTTATGTCAATTGTCGTTATGACACTATATCTTAGCTTCCTTAATTGCAAGGATCTCCGCTTGATACACACTGCAGTGGTTGGGTAACCTTTTCGATATGACCATTTCTAAATCTTTAGAGTACACCCCAAAGCCCTCCTGGTCGTTTAAATTGGAACCATCCGTATAGAAGTCTATGTAACTTCTATTACCAGGGATATAGAGGTTCCAATCGGTTCCATCGGGAATAATGGTACAGTACTTCTTATCAAAACGCGGCTCAGGTAGGGTGTAATCCACACTGTCTGGAACATCGGACATCGTATTAAGAACAACACAGTGTCCGTAGCCGCCACATGACCAATGAGAAAGTTCTATTAGCCTCACGGCAGTGGTCGCTGCAATTTGTCCAGAGACATTAGATGTAGCATTAAATTCAGTGCATCAGATGGTGTTGTCATCAGTGCGGCTGTGATGCACAAACAAGCCATCCTTTCGATCCGGTTGAGTATTGAATAGTAGGTGAGCTTTTGAAGCGCCGTCCACCAGACCACAACACCATATAGCATTATTGGTCTGACAAACGGCAATATATACACAATGCATGACGCGCGTTCTAAACCCCCCAACTTTGCTCTGCCAACAGTGGCTCTTTTGCAGCTGTATAGGGCAAGAGTTGCCTTTCTTGCCCTTTCCAAAATGTTGGATTTGAAGTTCATTTTCCTGTCCAATAAAACACCTTAGTATTTGCGCTTTCTGTAAATTGAACATTCTCATCTCTCAAGGAGACAGGTGCCACATTTGGCTACTTGTATCTACTGCTGAAGAGAACTACTTCTGCCTTGCACGGATTTACGCCTGAACCACTTTCGGTAGCCCACTTCGCTGTTGCACGTAGAGCAACCTGAAGTATATGGGAGGCTGTTTGTGCATCACAGCCGCACTGATGACAACACCATCTGATGCACTGAATTTAATGCTACATCTAATGTCTTTAAACAAATTGCTGCGACCACTGCCGTGAGGCTAATAGAGCTTTCTCATTGGTCATGTAGCATATGGGACCACTTTTACACCTTTTTCTTCCAGAGCCAATAAAAATATGTTCCAAAATAGAGGAGACAGTACACCTAAAGGAGATGTTCCTCTGCTGACCTACTTTTGATATTCACAGATCCCAAGCCTCCCGCAATGCATCTTTTAGTAAGTAAGTTATTAGCAAACTTTGTTACGGAAGAGTGAATGCCTAGAAACTCCAACTCCTTCATGATTGAGGTCGGTTTTACATCATTGAATGCACCTTCAATGTCAAGAAATGCTACCATTGTATATTCCTTGCCAGCGAGAGAACCCACTATGTAGCCAGCTAGGTCATGAAGGGTTGTTTCAGTGGACTTGCGTTTACTATGTGCATGTTGCTGCCGCGACATGCGATCTCCAGGGAACTTTGATTCTATCAACCTTTCAAGAGTCTTCATTATAAAAGATGACAGACTAATAGGATGGAAATCCTTCGCTTTCGAGTGGAAGGGTTTTCCTGCTTACGGAATGAAAATGACCTTCGTGTCCCTCCATCCCGTAGGTATATATGACATGCTGATAATAGCCTGGCGACTTAAAGGAGTCGTAACTTCTTATCGCCCAAAGGATTTTCGGCTCAGAAATAAAGGGTGATTTTTTTGAGGTTAGGATTTTCATGCATTAGTATTTGACAGATCACGTGGGATTTCAGACATGGTGTCAAAGAGAAAGATGCTCAGTATGCTTTGACATTTCATCATGAATAGACTTACTAACGAGCAACGCTTGCAAATCATTGAATTTTATTACCAAAATCAGTGTTCGGTTCGAAATGTGTTCAAATTTTGACAAATTTTGTTCAGCGATGAGGCTCATTTCTGGTTGAATGGCTACGTAAATAAGCAAAATTGCCGCATTTGGAGTGAAGAGCAACCAGAAGCCGTTCACGAACTGCCCATGCATCCCGAAAAATGCACTGTTTGGTGTGGTTTGTACGCTGGTGGAATCATTGGACCGTATTTTTTCAAAGATGCTGTTGGACGCAACGTTACGGTGAATGAACACATTTCGAACCGAACACTGATTTTGATAATAAAATTCAATAATTTGCAAGCGTTGCTCGTTAGTAAGTCTATTCATGATGAAATGTCAAAGCATACTGAGCATCTTTCTCTTTGACACCATGTCTGAAATCCCACGTGATCTGTCAAATACTAATGCATGAAAATCCTAACCTCAAAAAAATTACCCTTTAATTTCCCTAATAACCTTCGACGAATGCATGCCAGTGACAACCTCTTCTGGCGCCACGTTTTCCGATGGAGAATTTCCCGGGAAATGTGTATGAACGAGTAATTCTAGTGTTTCTTCACTAGACATTGTGCATACATTCTCTGACTTCTGAATATACCCCACCGTCAAAAGTCTCGAGGACAGAATCTTCCTTAGCCTAGAGGCCTCCGATGTATGCTCCACGGAGCTCCAAAATTCTGCAAAGGATTTGTTCTGAGCCTTTCTCAGCTCGCGAGTCATTCAGGGCCTTCGTCATCCATTTGACCATTATATCTCTATCGTGAGTAATTTCCACTTCCTTTTCTGGTCTAGAAGGGATAGACGAAATGTTCCGAAATTTATCCCAATCCGTCTTTCTTCAGTTTAGGCGAGTGATAACTTATGCAATATTTTCTCCAAGGTTGAAACTGATGTAACGGTGATCAGAGAAGCTGTGGTCGACATATTCGATAAGCAGCTCACCCCTTCCGTTGATCGAACTTCCCCATAACTGGTGATGTGCATTAGCATCACTTCCTACAATGAGGCTCTTCTTCCCTACAGAAGCGGCTTCAACCAGCAACTTAAGGTTTGAAGGCGGCATTTCTGAATCGTGTGCCATATGTAGGCAAGCCAGCCAGTAATGAGACTTATTTATTTCAAGGCTGGCTACTACTGAATCTTCAGTGCTTAGTGACGGAAGAATAGAAACATTTAGACTACTCTACAGGCTCTGTGTTTCCCATTCCCCGTACCCTTTAGTAGTTAAAATTTCGAAATTCTTAGTCCACGAACCATTCTTTCACACACCCATGGATCCTGGATAAGAACTACATCAAATCCCTCTGCCATCACGAGGACCATTGATGCGTTAGCCTCGTCTTCTGATTCCGCCAGGAGTTCGTCCTCACAAGATTCGTGAGATATTGTCATGATGAGCTTCCGTACGCATCCAGAGGCAGGTTAGAAAGCCACTTGCGGTCTGAACGATTCCTTCTAAGATGCTTCACTAGCTGCTGCTGTCGAAGTACTTTTTGAGTTCCGTCCTTCCCCGCTGGCGCACACCTTGATCCCGGATCCCACCCACACAGGGCTTGTCGGGTCCCGTTTCGATACCTTCCCCTCCTGTCTCGATTGGAGGATTTTCAATCACAGCAATCCACCAGACTTTAGCGATGTGGTCGATAGCATGTGTTTAACAATAACTGCTGAGTCGTCTCCTGATTCCCCAACCCCACCGTATCTATAGACCCTCAGTTTCAACTTATTGAATCCGTGGGATAAAACTCCTTCAGACTTGTTGAGGTCTGCAAGACAGCTGGAGTTTAGTACGAATAGTGCATGTCTCCGGTCACCATCATCAGGCTGATGGATGTTGTAAGTCATAACACAAGTCTTTGTTCCAAATTTCAGCCAAATCGGATGAAAATTTAGGCTCCTAGAGGCTCAAGCAGTCAAATCCGGGGACCGGTTTATGTGGGGGCAGGAAAGGCGGTCTAAGATAGATTTTTATAATAAAATTTCCAGAATTTATACAAAAAACGTTTGAAAATTTCCCCAAAATATCTTATATATAAAATCATTTCGACAAAAATGCTGCCATTTTAACTTTAAGTGCATGAAAAAGCATGTTTACACCTGGACAGCAGAGCAAATAAAGAGAGTTGGATTCAGAGATATCATAAAAAAAGCAAACACGTAAAAGCGTGCTAAGTTCGGCCGGGCCGAAATTTGGGAACCCACCACCATGGATTCTGCTAAAAGTTCATACAAAATAAATTTAGTTCAAGGGCATAATTTTATTCTAACCAGCAACAGTTAAAGCTTCTAGAAACCGAACATGGATGATCGAGAGACCGGTTTACATGGGAATATAAGGTTTTAGACTGATTTGAACCCTATTTGGCCCAGTTGTTGGAGGTCGTAACAGAACACCGCATGCAAAATTTCAGTCAAATCGGACAAAAATTGTGGTGTGTAAGGACTCAGGAAGTCAAATAGGGAGATCGGTTTATATGGGAGCTATATCAGGTTATGGACCGATTTGAACCGTACTAGGCACAGTTGTTGGAAGTTATAACAGAACCCCACATGCAAAATTTCAGCCAAATTGGACAAAAATTGCGGCTTGTAAGGGCTCAAGAAGTCAAATCTGGAGATCGGTTTATATAGGAGCTATATCTAAATCTAAACCTATATGGCCCATTTGTAATCCCCAACGACCTACATCTATACTAAGTATCTGTGCAAAATTTCAATCTGCTAGCTTTACGCATTCGACCGTTATCGTGATTTCGACGGACGGACAGACAGACATGGCTAGATCGACTCAGAACGTCGAGACGATCAAGAATATATTCACTTTATGGGGTCTGAGACGAATATTTCGAGGTGTTACAGACGCAATAACTAGATTAGTATAACCCCAACCGATGGTAGTTTGTAAAAATACTAAACAAGTGAAAGCGTGCTTAATTTGGCCGGGCCGAATCTTGTATACCCTCCACCATAGATCGCACTTGTCGAGTTGTTTTTCCAGTATCTCTTTATAGATAAAAGGATAAGTATTGCGCCCTCTAGAGGCTCCAGAAGTAAAGTTCCGTAATCGGTTTATATGAGAGCTATATCAGGTTATAAACCGATTTAGACCATACTTGGCATAGTTGTTGGAAGTCAAAACAAAACGCTTCATGAAAAAATTTCTGCCAAATCGGATAATAGTTGCGCATTCTAGAGTCTCATGAAATCAAGATCCGAGATCGGTTCATATGGCAGCTATATCAGGATATGAACCGATTTTGAGCATACTTAGCACTGCTGTTGGAAGTCATAACAAAACACCTCGTGCAAAATTTCAGACAAATCGATAATAATTGCGCACTCTAGAGCCTCAAGAAGTTAAGATCCATCATCGGTTTGTATGGCAGCTATATCAAGATATGATATTAATAAATTTTCTGATATTTTGGTATATGAAAACATATAAACAGCTCTCTGGATTTTAATTTTTGAGCCATTATAGTGCGCAATTCTTATCCAATTTCGCTAAAATTTTGCACAATGACTTCTAATTTGGTCTCCAACAGCCAAGCCAGGTATGGCCCCAAAATGTTCATAACTTCCAAACGGTATAACTTAAAACTGAATAATCAAATGTTAAAACTTTTTGCGGCAAAGTCCTTGTAAACTTTGTGACAAACCCACATCATGCATAAAACTTAAAATCGAACCACAAATGCTTTGGTAAATTGCAAAAGACGAAGCAGGTCTCGGTCAAAATTGCATAAAAAAAAATTAAAAGACGAATATGCCCGAAACAAGATCACAAGCGGACTTTTTTGTAGGGATTTTTGAAATTTGGAAATCGGACCACAAAACAAAGATTTGGCAGCGCCAACAAATTTTTGACATACTGAGTTGACCAGATTTAGGGGCCTTGAAATGTTGCACACTATCTTTCTAGCTCAGCTCTAACCATTCCAAATTTCAAAAAAATATCTCTACCCGTTCTCACACGGCATATATTTTACTAGTTTTTTTTTTTTCATTGCTATCCCACTGTGCAACGTAAGGATAATACAACAGGTTCACAGAACATGTTGTCTTGGCCATAGGTGGAGTCATGAGCAACACGCCCGCTTGGACACTGGAAACTGTACTAGATATCCGACCCATAGACATACAGAGGCAGCCACTACGGCTATGAGACTTAAAGCGATGGAAGAATGGATAGAGGATAGGAGCAGGTCATACCATCGCAGTATAATCGAGGTGACAATAGTTTTCCGATAGGATACCTGAGACGACACATTACCCTCTGGAAGTTCATGTTACACAGATCAAAGCTTGAGCACAGAGTGGGCCTGGGGTCTACATTGATAATCCAGGGACTGAGATCTGTTTTCGACTACCTGACCATTATACGGAGATGAAGGCGGAGATCTGGATGATCATGGAACGAGTGAGGTAGTGTGGTGTTAACTTGAACACTTAAATCAAGAGTGAACATCTTTACGTACAGTAAACTGACTATCAGGGCAATAACAACCAGGACGGCACGGCCATGTACAGTCACGGAGAAAAAGATGGAAATTATTGCCCTTTTTGAAGATAGAACGCATCCGCATTGTTTGGGTGACGGGCCATAGCGGAGCCATAACGGTGTGGCAACGTACACTCATGTAACACAGTCGGTAGGACGACGAAAATCCTTTAGGGAGATCCGGATCTTGTTGAGTTGAGAAGACGTGGCTATTACTGAAAGGAACTAAGAAGGTGGTGGGTTTAGCTTACGGTACCACATAGGACTACGAGCTCACTTATGCATAATCACTATGGTAAGTTATAGCATGTAGGGAATATAATGAGACGCAAGAGACGCATTTCCCATGTCATTGCCCGGCTTTCGCCGCCAACAAACCCCGGCACTTAGGTGGGGACACAATATCAGATATGAACCAACTTAGGGCCGTGCTATGAGAAACAATTAAAAACAAATAACACAATTAAATTAAAAACAATTAGGGATTCTGTTCAAAGTACGGAATTCCTTACTTAGACTTATTTTGGGGTTACTCTTAGTGTTTAGAACGCACAACAGGTCGACTACTGGCTTAGATGTATGTCCATAGTGGAATGGGGCAGATTAATATCCACACCCCATTTTCAACCTTACCCAAAAAATGTTCTACAAATATTATCTTTGAAAATTTCCTCAAAGGGTCTTATGTATCAGGATCATTTCCACAACTATTTTGTTTCAACTTTAAATGCAAATATATCCATGTTAATGCTAGAAAAAATCTATTATTTAATTAAAACTTTCTTTTGAGTTACATGTACAAAATGATTACCAATTACGTGTTTGCTGCAATGTAGTCTACATTTCAATCCTTTATGCCACTCAGTCATTATTTCATTCCCCACATTGCTATATGTTGCAATGTATATTTTTTTTTTTTCCTGCCAAAAGATGGGTGTGAGTGCTACGCTGTCTGCATTATGCCGACCTAGGGTTTGGTGGTCATATTATATTCCTTAATATATAGGTAGGTAGTACATACAACATGCAGACATACTTTCGTATGGTAAATACCAACAATAAGATTGTAGCCATTGTAAACAACATTAATTCGTACATATGCATACACTCTCTCGTATCCCAATAAATGAATGAAGCGTAAAAATGCATAAAAGTCGAGGGCGTCGGCGACAAGGGCGATCTGAGCCAAAACACAAACCAAACGACGACAGCATTGAAGAAGAAAATAACCTCATCCTAAGGTCAGGAATCGGAATCATTTATGGCACTCTGTCGCTGCGTCAATGTTCGCATGCATGTTGTGCGAGTCAACCGTAGTAGATGTGTGTTGAGCTTCGCCTTCCATATGTTGCCGATGACAATCTTTGATTACACATTCATTGTAGCCGTTGTTGCAGCAACATAAGCAAGAGGAATGAATTCTGTGAAGTGTGACGTAAGTCTAATATTTACCATGCAATTTGGGGGAAGAAGGTCAATGGCCAGGAACGACGCACAGTGGGCCAAACAGCAAAAAAAATTAGAAATATGTCTAAAACTTTTTATCTGTTGATCTTAGCGTTTCAAAATGTTCTGGACATTTGTAGAGGAGGACATAAGCTTTCAGGAAATGAATGTCGAAGGGTTCATAATAATAAAACAGGCTAAGATACAGGGTGTCAAAGTTGACCACTTTTAACTTCTCCAACATTCTGGGGGCCATAACTTTTGATCTATTGAATCGATTTGCATGATTTAGTACTCTAGAGAAAAAGCTTGACGAGCTCTGCCATCGTGTACAGTTAACGAGTTGTTGAATTTTAATATATCAAAATTTTGACTTGGTTTTTGTTTCAGTGTTTCCTTAATAATCAGCCAATCTTTGCTACAAACTTCAAATTTCCCACAATTTGTGCTAGTATGTATATGTATGCTTAAAATAAAAAATTAACATTGTCAATATTTCTAACGGCTTAAAAATAGCATCGTTTTCAATATGAAAAATATTTTTTTGTCAAAAATTTCAAAATTTTTCAAAAGAGGTACTCCCATTTCCTTTAAGTTTTCGCAAACTTTGGCCATGAAAGCATTATGTTTTCTTTCCATTTTCACCAAGTGGAGGTGATAAGAAAAATTTTAAGTGCTAATTTGTGTTTAAGTGCTCATTTCGATATCAAACCACATCAATATCTTAAGACCAATATGGTCAAATTTTATACTACATTTCAAAAGTTTCACACAGGTAAAAAAGTTCCACGGGGATTTTTTTAGTTTTATTTGGCTTGAATTGAAGCTTGAAATGTTTCTAACAATTTTAAGTATGTCTCGCCATATCCTTGCCATAAATGAGGTCATGGCAGCAAAAAAAAAAAACAAACAAAAAATAGATTTTCAAAAAAGTGCTATATGCACTGTTAAATACAACAAAGAAATTTTGCCCATGAACAACATCCCACTAAGGAGCAGAGGCAAACTTCTCACATATCAATGAGTACCGATTCAAGTTTAAGCTTAATGGTAAGGGGCCTCCTTTTTATAGCCGAGCCCGAACGGCTTGCCGCAGTGCGACAACTCTTTGGAGAGAAGTTTTACATGGCATAGTACCTCACAAATATTGCCAGCATTAGGAGGGGAAAACCACCGCTGAAAATTGTTTCTGATGGCCTTGCCAGGATTCAAACCCAGGCGTTCAGCGTCATATGCGGACAAGCTAACCTCTGCGCTACGGTGGCCTCCACTGCACTGTTAAATACTACGTCACATTTTATGGCACATTTGTGTGAGAAACATTTTTTCTGTATCACAACACAGAAAGAATCATGAAAATAACTCTGTCCTGTCCGATTTTGTGTAACCGGCAACATAAAAGTTAATTTTTCAAAAAAGCCAAATATACCAAATTTTTTTCGCATCGGCGTATAAATTAGGTACTTCTAAAAAAATTGTATTATTTTATATAATTTTCCACAAAATAATCCGAAGTATCAAAATTTAAAAGCTCTTTAATAAGAATGGCATCGGGATCATCCTTATGTATATCATATCATCACATATTTGAGGTAGCCATTTAGTTCTGATGCTGCATAATACCGGATCAGACGATAACAACAAATAATGAATCAGATCATAATATTGATTAAAATTGCTGCTCTTTCGGGTATTGAAAAGCCGGAACTTTTTAACGTCTCTATTTCGGGATTCCTGAGCTTCTTATGTAAGTTCTCCTAACAGAAGTATGTTTTATTCCACAATTTTCTTACCGTGATTTAAGACTTTATGTAATGTCTGTGTTAAAGTTTTCCACGAATATAAGTCAGTTGAAATGTTGCTTGTATCAATACTATATGCTTCAAATTTGGTTGAATTTATCATCTTCTTGCTATTGATCATAGCCAAAATCACTTTGAATCGTCTTAGCAATTGTTCGTCTCGACTGGTTATTTTATATGTCGATATGGAGTCCTCAACAAAGCGCCTTGTCGTGTTGCCATCATTTGTGCTTCCGTATCCGAGGCTAGGCTTATCTATTATAAGTCCCTTTTGCTTAAACTCCAACTGGATTCGATTCCTCTCTTCTTGCCTCATTTTGTGGAGATTTTGGTTGTTTCTAGCAGAGACATCATGGTTTCCATATCATATCATAATTGCAAACAATGTTCCATGAGTCGAATTCTACAGTCCAGGGGCGAAATATCGAAATTGAGAGCATTTTCGTTTACTAAATTTTCGTCTGACTTTTCCTCGAATTGCCCATTCTTCTTGCCAAAAATATTACATGTCCAATTGGATATAACGCCAGTCAATGCGTTTTGCTACCTTTCCATCTATCATAGTTATTTGTAGTTGAAACGAAACTTTTATATTTCTTCATGATTGGTTTTTAACAATCATGAGTAATGCAGCAATTTCTTTCTTTATGTCGTCCACCAAAGCTCGTGTTGCGTTCCGGTCTTCCTTCGTATACTCGAACCGAATTGGGCGACACAAATATTTTGACCCAGGCGTTCTATGATCCAGATGATCCATCACAACCCCATTTGCTGATTAAAACAACTTCGTGATAACTCACATGTGTTCAACTGTTCTTCAGTAAAATTAGCTATAATTCTTACAGCTGTTTTATCAAGAAGATCAATATTGCTTTCAATTCTTCCACAAATATATTGGATGGCACCATTTTCGTCTCACGAAGAGCCTTTCTCAGTGTTGGCTATTAATTTCTTGAGAGGCCTATGTTCAAAATTAGGGCCACTGCATAATTGCTCTTGTTTTTTCTTTTTAGGTTTCTCCGTAACTTCGTCCTATGCTTTATTGGCCGGCGAGTAATCAGCTGTTTAATTTCAATAAGTAGATCCGAGTTCAACCACTCTTCATATATTTTGAAAAACTTGATGTTTGCGAATGAATATGCTAGCAATCGTCTCGGATTCCACATAGCCTCTTTTTTACTTATCTCTATGACTATTTACCTGTGCACCATTTTTTATACCCTCCACCATAAGATGGGGGGTATACTAATTTCGTCATTCTGTTTGTAACTACTCGAAATATTCGTCTGAGACCCCATAAAGTATATATATTCTTGATCGTCGTGAAATTTTATGTCGATCTAGCCATGTCCGTCCGTCTGTCCGTCCGTCCGTCCGTCCGTCCGTCCGTCCGTCCGTCTGTCTGTCGAAAGCACGCTAACTTCCGAAGGAGTAAAGCTAGCCGCTTGAAATTTTGCACAAATACTTCTTATTAGTGTAGGTCGGTTGGTATTGTAAATGGGCCATATCGGTCCATGTTTTGATATAGCTGCCATATAAACCGATCTTGGGTCTTGACTTCTTGAGCCTCTAGAGTGCGCAATTCTCACCCGATTGGAATGAAATTTTGCACGACGTGTTTTGCTATGATATCCAATAACTGCGCCAAGTATAGTTCAAATCGGTCCATAACCTGATATAGCTGCCATATAAACCGATCTTGGGTCTTGACTTCTTGAGCCTCTAGAGTGCGCAATTCTCATCCGATTGGAATGAAATTTTGCACGACGTGTTTTGCTATGATATCCAACAACTGTGCCGAGTATAGTTTAAATCGGTCCATAACCTGATATAGCTGCCATATAAACCGATCTTGGGTCTTGACTTCTTGAGCCTCTATCGTGCGCAATTCTTATCCGATCAGAATGAACTTTTGCACGACGTGTTTTGTTATGATATCCAACAACTGTGCCAAGTATGGTTCAAATCGGTCCATAACCTGATATAGCTGCCATATAAACCGATCTTGGGTCTTGACTTCTTGAGCCTCTAGAGGGCACAGTTCTTATCCAATTTGAATGAATTTTTGCACGAAGTATTTGGTTATGATATCCAACAAATGTACCAAGTATGGTTGAAATCGGTCCATAACCTGATATAGCTGTCATATAGACAGATCTGGGGATTTGACTTCTTGAGCTTCTAGAGGGCGCAATTCCTATCCGATTTGGCTGAAATTTTGCATGACGTATTTTATTTTTACTTTCAACAACTGTGTCAAATAAGGTTCAAATCGGTTCATAACCTGATATAGCTGCCATATAAACCGATCTGGGATCTTGACTTCTTGACCCCTAGAGGTCGCAATTATTATCCGATATGCCTGAAATTTTGTACGATGGATTCTCTCATGACCATCAACAAACGTGTTTATTATAGTCTGAATCGGTCTATAGCCCGATACAGATCCCATATAAATCGTTCTCTCTATTTTACTTCGTGAGCCCCAATGGGCGCAATTCTTATACAAATTGGCTGAAATTTTACACAGGTCTCCAAAATATAATTTAATTGTGGTCCGAACCGGACCATATCTTGATATCGTTTTAATAGCAGAGCAACTCTTTTCTTATATCCTTTTTTGCCTAAGAAGAGATGCCGGAAAAAGGACTCGACAAATGCGATCCATGGTGGAGGGTATATAAGATTCGGCCCGGCCGAACTTAGCACGCTTTTACTTGTTTTTCCTTATTTTTTTCAACTTCAGTCGTAAGTGTCGTGTGAGTCGTGAGTCGTAAACCATACACCTCAGACCCGGGACAAGCAACGTTCTGTCCCGTGAATTACTTGACCACGGGGCTTTTTCGGCCTCCAACCTACAGGATATGTCCACTATTCCTTCGCTGGGTCTTCGTTGCACGATTTGCTTCGTTGCACGAGCTCGTTGGTCGCTTCGATCCCCGCCACCGTTTGATGCATGGTTCGAAAAAGCTCATTGCAGAATTACCTTATTTAATTCCTCAGGGATTGGGATTTGGAAGCGGGATTAGGGGTTTATCGATGCCCTTGACATAGGCATGTAGTTGAGGGTGCTGGACTAGAAAACGGCTTTTCAGGGCAGAGGTCTGCTTCACCATGATAGCCGTGCTGGAAATTCTGAGAAAAAATCAGCGCTCTGGCACTTTTAATCCCGCCGTTCGAACTCGTGTATGTAAAGGAGGCCTTTTTTCATTGAGGTCAGAATTGAATCGAACCGCACCTACTGATATGTGAGAAGTTGGCTTCTGTTCCTTAGTGAAATGTTAATGGGCAAATTTGCACTTGGTGAGGTTAAAGTGCGCGATGTATATATGAAATTCGTGAAAATAATGGCATAACGCTGACTTAAGATTCCAGGAAATTAGAGAGTAGAGCAGTGACCATCCTCACATATGTGGAAATACTAACCTTGGCAGAAGGGTTAACTATTACGAAGGTGTGCCGGACGATAAAACGAGTTTTCAGGCAGGGGTCTGCGTCATTCCGATAACCGCTATCGCAATTCAGAGAACTCGTCCTTGAAATTCAGGATTCATTCGGGTAATATAGCACCGATCGTGGACTTTTATTTGAGGATGGTTAGGTTGTAGAGCTCGATGAATGTATAAAATTCATGAAGATCATGGGATAATGCTGACTTGAGATCGTTGAAACGAAGAAATTGCAGGAAATGAGAAGGTGGAACAGTGACTATCCTCCAATACTAAAGGCTCCAGTAGTAGGGAAAGCCAAAAAAAGAGCAGGGCCAAGACGCTAATCCGTACAGAGTTGTCGGATAGCCTGGACTCTCTGGCATTGACATCAGATGGACGTATGAGCTACTTGATCTCAGCTGGAGATTCTGAGCATTCTGTAGGGTGTCACAAACCGACATTGGTTCCAATGAGCAAAAAATATTGCCGTATTAGCTTTCCAGATGAGTATTAGAAGATCGGGAACTTGCTGCGTTAGTGCCTTGGCCTGTAAAAGCAAGAACGGCGAAGGCAAGATCAATGTGCGAATCTGTACATGTCGAATTACTAATTCCGTTAGAAGGGATAGCCCTTCCGATAGAAGGGATAGTCCTAGTTTCAGGGTTTCCGGGTCTCTCTGGCCTGGCATTGACTAAAGAAGGCCAGATTAACGTAGAGGCTTCATTATGAGGATGAGACAATCGGCTGTGTTTATGTCTGGGTCTGCAAGAGCATAACTACTGAACCTGCTAGAGTGGGAATGAGATCAACTTGGCGGCAGGATTTCCAAACATTCTCTGGCCTTGCATTGACAGAGAGGGAAGGGTGAATTGCTTGCTTTCCGTAATAACTCACAGAATACTCTAAAGAGTATTCTAAAGTATGCACTTCACAATAGGCTGATGGGTACGATGTATGATTGTGGCTGTGGAGGCTGTCTTGATAATGATGAAAGGATCCACAGTGGGATAGAACCGAAAAAAAAAAACTAGTAAAAAATATGCCATGTGAGAGCGGGTAGAGATATCTCTTTGGAATTTGGAAAATTTGGAATATTTAGAGCTGAGCCGGGTGTCTTTTGGCAAGCCCTTAAAATGTGTCACCTCGGTATTCGAAAACATGTTGGGGCTGCCAAATCTTCGTTTGTATTCTGATTTCTAAAATTTTCTGATACAGATTGAAAAAACCCTACAACAACTCTGAAACAACGAAAAGAGATATCTCAGAATTTCTTTTTCAATTTTATAGGCAAAAGTGTGCTCAAAGATGATTTCAATATCGCCATTTTTTAGGATATTTGCTACAAATATTTGTCTGTTGCCGCTCTTTTGTATTGATCTTTAAAATCTTTTTGTGTTTTTTCGAACCTTTCCAGCTCGAGATCATATTCAATGTTTTCTATTCAAAGAAAAGCAAAGCAAAGAACTTAAAAAAATAAGGCAAGTTTGGGCTGTTTTCAAAACACTTTGACTGGCATGGCGGATCGCGATTTTTTATTTGCCATGTGTCTTCATTAACACCTTTGTCAAATTGATTAACCTTTCATAGGCTTAAAACCTCAAATCGGAAGATCGGTATACATGGCAAATACGTTCAAATCTGGAGCGATCTGAGCCTTACACAAATTGCTATCCATAATTTGAGCAAAATCGGACTATAATTAAGCCAATTAATGGCATAAGACATTAAATCGGGAGATTATATATATGGTAGCTTTATTTAAATCTGGACCGATCTGCGACGTATTAAAAAGGATATCGAGGAGCCTTACACTATATCGCTATACGAAATTTCTGAGAAATCTGATAATAAATGCACCTATTATGACTTCCAACGTCCATGCCAAGTATGATCCGAATAGTTCTATATACAGATTCCCGGATTTGACTTCTTCATCCTTTAGAAGGCTACATTTTCAACTGATTTGGCTGAAATCGGGCCTTACACCCCATGTTATGACTTCATCAGTGGCAGGTGCTTTAGGCCCCCTAAGTACCGATATCCCGATTTGACTTCTTCAGACGAAAATAATTGAAATGAAAACTCAGTTAATAAGAGTACAATTTTATGGAATCCAGGGTGGTTGGGACCCAAGATTGTGAAGACTTAAAAAACAAAAAACTGGGACGAAGGTTTTTGAAAAAAAAAAAAAATTCTGATTCTGATCTGGGATTCACTTCTACGAGCTTGTCTTACTAAATACTTCAGTTGTGGGTAATTATAAGTTCCATTTGATCAATATTTATATTCAACAAGTAAAAAGGCATTAAGTTAGACGGCCCGAACTTTGGATACCCACCACTACGGGTATATATAAATAATATAAATTAGGAACAAACTCGGCACGGACATTGATTGGTCTAATAAATACAAGTCACTGTACAATTTTGGTTTTTGGCTGCTATATCCAAACGTAGACCGATCTGAACCCTATAGGACACAGATGTTGAAAAGCCTAACACAAGTCACAGTGTCAAATTTCATCGAAGTCGGACAATAAATGCGCCTTTTATGGGCCCAAAACCTTAATCGAGAGATCGGTCTAAATGACAGCTATATCCAAATCTGCACCGATCTGAGCCAAATTAATGAAGGGTGTCGGGTGGTCTAACACAACTCATTGTCCCAAACATCAGCAACATCGGATAATAAATGTGGGTTTTATGGGCCAGAGACCTTAAAGCGGCGGATCGGTCTATATGGGGACTATATCGAGATATAGTTCGATATAGCCCATCTTCGAACCAAACCTGCCTATGGACAAAAGAAGAATCTGTGCAAAGTTTCAGCCCAATATCTCTAGGTTTAAAGACTGTGGCGTAATATCAACAGACAGACGGATGGATATGGCATGATCATCAAGTACATATATACTCTATAGGGTTGGAAACGGATATTTTGATGTGTTGCCATCGGAATGGCTGAAAACTGACTCAATTCATCCCGACCCTTACTCGAAATATTTTGAGAACATACGCAGTTTTTAATTTTCGTCATAACTTTTTTTGACATAACAAACTTCTGTCAAACCAGCAAGAATTAATGCTTCTAGGAACCGAACAAGGACGATCGAGAGATCGGTTTACGGTTGGGATCTATATCAGATTATAGACTGTTTTGGACCGTATTTATCACAGTTGTTGCAATTCATAACAGAATACTATGTGCAAAATGTTAGCTGAATCTGATAAAAGTTGCGGCTTCCAGGGGCTCAAGAAGTCAAATCGAGAGACCGGTTTATATGGGTGTTATAGCAGGTTATAGATCGATTTGTACCGTATCGGAAGATCAGTTTATATGGGAGCTATATCCAAATCTAAACCGATGCGGCCGATGTGCAATCCCCAACTACCTACATCAATACTAAGTATGTGCGAAAAATTTCAAGCGGCTAGCTTTACGCGTTCGATCGCTATCGTGATTTCGACAGATGGGCGGACATGGCTAGATCGAGACAGAATATCGAGACGATTTAGAATATATATAGATATATACTTTATGGGGTCGCAGATCAATATTTCGAGGTCTTACAAACGGAATGACTAGTTTAGTATATCCCCATCTTATGGTAGTGAGTACAAAAAAATAAAATGTTTGAATGAACTGTGCGAGGGAGCTTTATTCACTTATGGGTCAAGGTAGGTAAGCAAGTTTTTCCAATAAAGACGAATCAATGAAAAAATAAAAACAAAAAAAAAAACAAACCTTCCATCTTTTTAAAAAAATTTTGACTTTCAAACTATATAACTTTTAGTTAATAATCAGATGTGGAAACCTTTTGTAAAATCGAACCACAAACGAAATTTTCTAGGGCCTTAAAATTTTATGCACGATCTCGCTAACACCTCAGCATTGTCCATTCCGAATTTTAGAGAGATATCTCTCCCCGTTCTCACACAGCATATTTTTTACTATTTTTTTCGGTTCTATCTCACTGTACGATTTAGCATATAGGCGAAGGCGATTCTTCAACACTCAAACGCATATCTTAAGAGTTTCCTCAAATTTATTGATAGGACGAGGTTGTGTGGGATAAAAAAATGTTCCTCCAAGCGAACATTTGTGTGGGACACATAAGCGTAGAAAAGCCACTGGGGTGGGCGAAGCACCACCCTAGAAAAGTTTTAGCCTCCCCCCCCCACAAAATCTCAAAATGTTTATTGTCTCTGATAAAATTTGCTTATTGTATTGCTGTTCAAGAAAGCTGGGTTGTCTTCACTAATGGCACAAATTCTTCTCTTTCCACATCCGATCTCTCTTTATACCCACCACCGACGGATGGGGGTATATTCATTTTGTCATTCCGTTTGCAACACATCGAAATATCCATTTCCGACCCTATAAAGTATATATATTCTTGATCAGCGTAAAAATCTAAGACGATCTAGACATGTCCGTCCGTCTATCCGTCTGTCTGAAGACACGCTACAGTCTTCAAAAATATAGATATTGAGCTGAAACTTTGCACAGATTCTTTTTTTGTCCATAAGCAGGTTAAGTTCGAAGATGGGCTATATCGGACTATATCTTGATATAGCCCCCATATAGACAGATCAGCCGATTTAGGGTCTTAGGCCAATAAAAGCCACATTTATAATCCGATTTTGCTGAAATTTGGGACAGTGAGTTGTATTAGGCCCTCCGACCTCCTCCAACAATTTGGCCCAGATCGATCCAGATTTGGATATAGCTGCCATATAGACCGATCCTCCAATTTAGGGTCTTAGGCCCATAAAAGCCACATTTATTATCCGATTTTGCAGAAATTCGAAACAGTGAGTTGTCTTAGGCCCTTCAACATCTTCCGTCAATATGGCTCAGATTGGTTTAGATTTTGATATAGCTGCCATATAGACCGATCCTCCGATTTAGGCTCGCAGGCAAATAAAAGCCACATTTATTATCCGATTTTGCTGAAATTTGGGACAGTGAGTTGTGTTAGGCCCTTCGACATCCTCCGTCAATATGGTTTAGATCGGTTCAGATTTGGATATAGCTGCCATATAGACCGATCCTCCAATTAAGGGTCTTAGGCCCATAAAAGCCACATTTATTATCCGATTTTGCAGAAATTCGAAACAGTGAGTTGTCTTAGGCCCTTCAACATCTTCCGTCAATATGGCTCAGATTGGTTTAGATTTTGATATAGCTGCCATATAGACCGATCCTCCGATTTAGGCTCGCAGGCAAATAAAAGCCACATTTATTATCCGATTTTGCTGAAATTTGGGACAGTGAGTTGTGTTAGGCCCTTCGACATCCTCCGTCAATATGGTTTAGATCGGTTCAGATTTGGATATAGCTGCCATATAGACCGATCCTCCAATTAAGGGTCTTAGGCCCATAAAAGCCACATTTATTATCCGATTTTGCTGAAATTTGAGACAGTAAGTTGTCTTAGGCCCTTCGAGATCCTCCGTTGATATGGCTCAGATCGGTTCAGATTTGGATATAGCTGCCATATAGACCGATCCTCCAATTTACCTCCAATTTAGGGTTTAAGCCCATAAAAGCCACTTTTATTATCCGATCTTGCTGAAATTTGGGACAGTGAGTTGTGTTAGACCCTTCAACGTCCTTCGTCAATTTGGCCCAGATCGGTTCAGATTTGGATATAGCTGCCATATAGACCGATCCTCCGATTTAGGGTGATAGGCCCATAAACGCTACATTTATTATCCGATTTTGCTGAAATTTGGGACAGTCCTTCGATATCCTCCGTTAATATGGCTCAGATCGGTTCAGATTTAGATATAGCTGCCATATAGACCGATCCTCCGATTTAGGGTCTTAGGCCGATAAAATCCATATTTATTATCCGATTTCGATGAAATTTGGGTCAGTGAGTTGTCTTAGGCCCTTCGACATCCTCCGTCAATATGGCTCAGATCGGTTAAGATTTGGATATAGTTGCCATATAGACCGATCTCTCGGTTTTAGGTTTTGGGGCCATAAAAAGCGCATTTTTTTGTCCGATGTTGCCGAAATTTGGGACAAAGAGTTAAGTTAAGTCCCTCCACATATATCTGCAATTTGGTCTAGATCGATCAAGATTTGCATATAGCTGCCATATAGACCGATCTCTCGATTTGAAGTCTTGGTGCATAAAAGGCGCATTTTTAATCCGATTGCACTGAAATTTGACACACTGACTTCGACAACCGTGTCGTATATAGTTCAGATCGGTTTATTTTTAGATATAACTACTAAAAAGACCAATATTTTATTATATACAATGGAACAATGACTTGTACTTATTACTATTTGATCCAAATCGGAACATATTGCGATATAACTGCTATGGGACATAAGGTGGAATTTTCACTGGATTTTGATGGAAGGTGGTTTACATATATACCCGAGGTGGTGGGTATCCAAAGTTCGGCCCGGCCGAACTTAACGCCTTTTTACTTGTTCTTATTATAAACTTTCAGTTGGCCAAACCAAAACTCCGAGAGATCTTTCCTTTGGCTAGTTGGCATTTAATTAAAATAATGTGGTGGAGCCATTACTTAAAACTACTCACTCTTTAGGGAATTCCGTCCTTCCCATCTCCATTTTTGTAAAATTTCCCGGAGTTTTCTCTTGAACCATGAATTCATAAGAAGGGTATAACTTTCGTTTGCCACCTGGAACTGTGGTGAGTCATTAACCAAAACGGTGCCTTAATTAAGGACAACACCCAAGAGTTTTACCGGCCCGGTTGCTTACAATGAGAATTCACCAACGAAACTCTTATGAAACAAGCCAAATTGCACTTGAATTTGTTTTTTCATTTCCGTTACAGCAATGCAATTTTTTCAATTTTTAACGTTTTTTTTCTTCTTTTACAGACACCACAATAAAAGAAGCAAGCACACCAAATGGCAGTCATGCATCGCATGAGCAAAACAAAAAAAGCGAAAAAATAAACAAAATAATCGCAGACAAAAGCCATATACAAAAAAAAAGAAGCCACAAACCAAGAACTCCTTTCTCAAGGGCGGGGGGGGGGTTTGGTCCGTTTTGTTTGCTTTTCGGTGTGTTACCAATAATATGGGTGTTGTCCCTGGCTTCATTGACATGGTGGAATTGTTGTCGACATCGTCCAATAAGGAAAGCAAACAGCAAAAAAAAAAATAGAAACAAATCAGGAAAAGTCTGGAGCATATGCACCTAGCACACCCACCCAAGCTGGCACATAACAAAATGCTCCCTCCTCCAGTATTCAGTTAAGTGAAAGCAATACCCATGATTTCGCAGGAGTCAGAGAGAGTAGCAGATCTTTATGAGTATTGCAGCATATTCCAGACTACAGGTGCTGCAGTTGGCATGTGTGTGTGGGCGATAGACAAGAATCATTAGCTGTAGGGTAAACACAAACACTGTGACCGACTCGATTTATAGTCATTTTTTGTTTGTGTTGTGCATCATGTCAAGGTTATTGTACTTTAGAAAACTTTTTTTGCCTGCCTTAAGCAAAACATAAAAACAAATTCTTGCATTCTAGCTGCTTTAGCTTAGCAAGACCTTGTGCATAAGAGAGCCACCCCATAGACCCCTTTATGGTATGGTGCCAGTGTGAACCAACAACAAACCCTTCCACTCATTTTAGTTGCACTTCCTTGCATGCAGAAATAGAGGTATTTTTTACATTGTGACATTTTTGATGATGGTTTTAAGCCTTGAGGATAATAAAGGGATTTTTCTGAAGTTTTTGCCAGTCAAATTAAATTTTGGCAGCTTCCTTTAAAGAAACAATGTCGGCAAGAGACCGACAAATATTTTTAGCCTTATTGCCATGAGTCATATAGAAAACAAGTCAGGATAAGCAACACCCGGACGGGAACTACCCAATATTAACAAGTAAAAGCAATTCGGTCGGGCCGAATTATATACCCTCCACCATGGATCGCATTTGGCAAGTACTTTGGCTGATATTTCTTTATGGACAAACAAAAGGTAATGGACAAGAATTGCTGTGCTATTTCAGCTATACCAAGTTATGAACCGATTGGGGCCATATTGCAACATTTCAGCCCAATCGGATAAGAAATGCGCCTTATGTTGGCTCAAGAAATAAAATTGGAAGATCTGTTTATATAAGGGCTGCATCATGCTATGGACCGGTTCAGACCGTACTTGGCATAGTTGTTGATGGTTAAACTTCATGCTAAATTTCAGCCAAATCGGATAATAAAGGGTGATTTTTTTGAGGTTAGGATTTTCATGCATTAGTATTTGACAGATCACGTGGGATTTCAGACATGATGTCAAAGAGAAAGATGCTCAGTATGCTTTGACATTTCATCATGAATAGACTTACTAACGAGCAACGCTTGCAAATCATTTATTACCAAAATCAGTGTTCGGTTCGAAATGTGTTCATTCACCGTAACGTTGCGTCCAACAGCATCTTTGAAAAAATACGGTCCAATGATTCCACCAGCGTACAAACCACACCAAACAGTGCATTTTTCGGGATGCATGGGCAGTTCTTGAACGGCTTCTGGTTGCTCTTCACTCCAAATGCGGCAATTTTGCTTATTTACGTAGCCATTCAACCAGAAATGAGCCTCATCGCTGAACAAAATTTGTCAAAATTTGAACACATTTCGAACCGAACACTTATTTTGGTAATAAAATTCAATGATTTGCAAGCGTTGCTCGTTAGTAAGTCTATTCATGATGAAATGTCAAAGCATACTGAGCATCTTTCTCTTTGACACCATGTCTGAAATCCCATGTGATCTGTCAAATACTAATGCATGAAAATCCTAACCTCAAAAAAATCACCCTTTAATTGCGCCATCTACCGGCTCAAGAAACCAAGATCCAAGTTGGGTTTATACGAGAGCTATATCAGGTTATGAGCCGATTTAGACCATATTTATCAGAATTGTTGTAAATTAAAATAACACACTTGGTGCCAAATTTCAGCCCAACCAGATAAGAATTACGCCCTCTAGAGGCTCAAGAAATACAATCGTTGGATTGGCTTATATGGGAGCTATATCATTTTATGAACCGATTCAGACCATACTAAGCGCAGTTGCTGATGGTCAAACCAAATCACTTCGTGCAAAATTTCAGCCAAATCGGATAAGAATTGCGCTCAAGAAGTAAAGACCCAAGATCGGTTTATAGCGCAGCTGTATCAGGTTATGAACCGATTTGAACCATACTAAGCATAGTTATTGGACGTCATAATAAAACACTTCCTGCTAAATTTCAGCCAAATCGGATGAGAATTGCCCGCTCTAATGGCTCAAGTAGTCAAGATTCAAGATCGGTATAAATGGCAGCCATATCAGGTTATGGACCGTTTTAGACTATACTTAGCACAGTTGTTGGAAGTGATACTAAAACACTTCATGGAAAATTTCAACCAATCGGATGAAAATTGCTCGCTCTAATGGCTCAAGAAGTCAAGATCCTAGATCGGTTTATATGGCAGCTGTATCAGGTTATGACCCGGTTTGAACCATACTTAGCACAGTTATTGGAAATCAAACCAAAATACTTCGCGCAAATGTTTAACCAAATCGGATAAGAATTGCGGCCTCTAGTGGCTTAAAAATCCAAGACCCAAAATCCGTTTATGTGGCAGCTATATCAGGTTATGGACCGATTTAGACCATGCTTAGCACAGTTGTTGGAAGTGATACCAAAACACTTCATACAAAATTTCAGCCAAATCGGATAAGAACTGGCGCCCTCTAAAAGCTGAAGAAGTCAAGACTCAAGATCGGTTTATAAGGCAGCTTTATCAAAATATGGACCGATTTGGCCCATTTACAAACCCAACCGACCAACACTAATAAGATATATTTGTGAAAATTTCAAGCGCCTAGCTTTACTCCTTTGCGTGCTTTCGACAAACGGTCGGACATGGCCAGATTGACTTAAAATGTCATGGCAATCAAGAATATATAAACTTTATAGGGTCTCAGACGCATATTTCGAGGTGTTACAAACGGAATGACGAAAGTATACCCCCCATCCTATGGTGGAGAGTAGAAAATCTAGTAAAATATATGCCGTGTGAGAATGGGTGGAGATATCTTTTTGCAATTTGGAATGGAGCTGAGGTGTTAGCGATCGTATGCAAAATTTCAAGGCCCTTCGGGGTCCGGGCGCCTCTTCGATGGCATCTAAAGTTGGTCGGACTGCCAAATACTCATTTGTGGTGTATTTTTTTGCATTTTTTGGTCAAAAAAATTATTTTCATTTTTATTGAAAAACTTGCTCAAATACCTCAATTTTTTTTTGTCTTTTGTGAAAAGGACATTTGTGGATGCGTTGTAAGTGCAATTTGAACATGATGTGTCAATTTATACGGGTGCTTTCCGTACTTCAAAATAGGGAATTTTTATTAAAAAATGGAAAAACCCCTCGAGTTTGTCCAATCTTTGCCCAAAAACAATATTTTGGGAATTTTTGTAAATCAAATCGGGCAGATGTTATTATACCCACCACCGAAGGATTCATTTTGTTATTTCGTTTGCAACACATCGAAATATCCATTTCCGACACTATGAGGTACAAATACTCTTGATCAGCGTAAAAATCTAAGACGATCTAGCAAAGTCCGTCCGTCTGTCTGTTAAAATCACGCTACAGTCTTCTAAAATAGAGATATTGGGCTGAAATTATGCACAGATTCTCTTTTTGTCCATAAGCAGGTTTAGTTCGAAGATGGGCTATATCGGACTATATCTTGATATAGCCCCCATATAGACCGATCCGCCGATTTAGGGTCTTAGACCCATGAAAGCCACATTTATTATCCGATTTTGCTGAAATTTTGGGACAGTGACTTGTGTTAGACCCTTCGACGTCCTTCGTCAATTTTGCTCAGATCGGTTCAGATTTGGATATAGCTGCCATATAGACCGATCCTCAGATTAAGGGTCTTAGGCCCATAAAACCCACATTTATTATCCGATTTTGCTGGAATTTAAGACAGTGAGTTGTGTTAGGCCCTTTGACGTCCTTCGTCAATTTGGCCCAGATCGGTCCAGATTTGGATATAGCTGCCATATAGACCGATCCTCAGATTTAGGGTCTTAGGCCCATAAAAGCCACATTTATTATCCGATTTTGCTGAAATTTGGGACATTGAGTTGTGTTGGATATAGCTGCCATATAGACCGATCCTCCGATTTAGGGTCTTGGGCCCATAAAAGGCCCACATTTATTATCCGAATTAGCTGAAATTTGGGACAGTGAGTTGTGTTAGGCCCATCGACATCATTCCTCAATTTGGCCCAGATCGGTCCAGATTTGGTTATAGTTGCCATATAGACCGATCCTCCGATTTAGAGTCTTGGGCCCATAAAGCCACATTTATTATCCGATTGTGCTGAAATTTGGTACAGTGAGTTGCGTTAGACCCCTCGACATCCTTCGTCAATTTTGCCCAGATCGGTCCAGATTTGGATATAGCTGCCATATAGACCGATCCTCCAATTTAGGGTCTGAGACCCATAAAAGCCACATTTATCGTCCGATTTCGCCGAAATTTGGAACGTTGAGTTATGTTATGTCCCTTGACATGCTTCTGCAATATGGCACAGATCGGTACAGATTTGTATATAGCTGCCATATAGACCGATCCTCCGATTTGGGGTCATAGGCCCTGCTTTTGCTGAAATTTGGGACAATAAGTTGTCTTAGTCCCTTTGATATATTTCTTCAGTTTGACCCTAATCGGTTCAGATTTGGATGTAGCTGCCATATAGACCGAACTCTCGATTTAAAGTTTTGGACCCATAAAAGGCGCATTTATTGTCCGATGTCGCCGAAATTTGGGACAGTGTGTTGTGATAGGCTCTTCGACATTTTTCTGCAACTTGGCCTAAATCGGTCCAGATTTGGATACAGCTGCCATGTTGACCGATATCTTGATAAAAGGCGCATTTATAATCCGATTTAGATTGAAATTTGACACAGTGTCTTATATTAGGCTTTTCGACATCTGTGTCGTATATGGTTCAGATCGGTTTTATTTTAGATATAACTACTCAAATGATCAATATTTTGCTATACACAATTGAACAATGACATGTACTTATTAGTATTTGGTCCAAATAGGAACATATTTCGATATAACTGCTATGGGACATAAGGTATGCAATTTTCACCGGATTTTGATGAAAGGTGGTTTACTTATATAACCGTGGTGGTGGGTATCCAAAGTTCGGCCCGGCCGAACTAAACGCCTTTTTACTTGTTATCTTATAATTTTTGCCCACAATCTCGCTAACACCTCAGCTCTAACCATTTCAAATTTCAAAGAGATATTTCTACCCGTTCGCACACAGCGTATTTTTTACTAATTTTTTTTTCGATTTTCTCCCACTATGTGACGTTCTTCATCAACGATGAGGGCGGTGAATTGCCTATGGAACGCATGATGGAAGTCTTAAACAAGCAAAACCAAGATTTGGACGTGTACAAATAGAGCTCTTCCCCCGGGAGAGGAAAGAGGAAGAAACTCTCATTGGAACTCTCATCGTAGGCCTTGATCAAGTATTTTTCATGATTGGGAAGACTAGGATAGGCAGATATCCTCACATTGAGCCATTAGGTGGTGCAGTGACAAGACACTCAATGCCGCCTTACGATCGGGGGCCGGCTACGAGACAATCACCGACTCTCTCAAAATTGAGAAGACTAGGATAAGCAAAGATCCTAATACAAACAGCAGGAGCGTGAGAACCGACACAGGCTAACGTACATGGACCCGAGGACTTTCTCAGGATTCAGAAGACAAGGATAGGTAAAGATCCTAATATTGAAACATCAGACAGTAAAAGGACGGGAAACTCAATACAGCCTAACCAACAGGGACCCGACGATGGCGCCATTACCAACTTTATGAAGATTCGGAAGACTAAAATTGGCAAAGATCGTAATATTGAAACATCAGGCAGTAAAGGGACGGAAAACTTAATGCAGCTTTATGAGCAGGGAGCGAACGATGGGACAATCACCCACTCCCAAAATGCCCATATAATGGAGGACAAATAATTGAGGTCATCCAGATAAACTTCCATTGGAGCGACCAAGCTACACACGCTCTGATGAAGGAAATCGGCAAGGGCAACTCTGGTAATCGGACGAGGACCTGCGTTATTTGTCATACAAATTTCAATTATTTATTTTCCCCAGAGTTTTCAACGTCGGATGCAACAGTCATGAGACAGGGAGACGGAGAAGGATACCAGGCTTCACTTTATTTGCCTTTCGACTCTCCGACACCGCCACCCACGTCAGAGCTGCAGCGGCTGCTGAGGAAGGCGAAACAGACAGGAAATGAGGTACTTATAGGGTGCAATGCGAAATCTCACCCCTTTTCGTGGTGAAGTACCAACATTAATAAGCGGCGCCAAGCTCTGGCAGAATTCTTGAATACTTACGATCCAATAACTCTTAATATTGGTAACACCGTTACCTTTGTTAATAGGATTAGGGAGAAGGTTTAGATTGGACAATATGTTCGGAAAACCCGATCGATGAGATTCAGGATTGGAGTATCCAAGGATACCTCCTTCTCTGACCATCGCTACATCAGGTTTAGAATAGCACATTGGCGGTTTGCATTGACATCGAAGGGGCGTTTAATAACGTGCGGACCAACACATTGATCCAATCTTAAGACTGGGTGGACTGGGTCTTTAGAGACTGGATAAACCAAATGCTAAGGAAAATGGGTGCGGGTCCCATGACATAAATATATGGAAGAAAGTGGCAAAGGGCACGTCACAGGGGGGGCATTTTATCGCCATTCCTTTGGGTGACCTGGTTGGGTCTGCTATGCAAATTGCTAATTTTGCCCATGAACATTCCACTAAAGAACAGGGGAAAACTTCACACATATCAATGATAAGGGGCCTCATTTCTATAGCCGAGTTCGAACGGCGTGCCGCAGTGCTACACCTCTTTGGAGAGAAGTTTTTACATGGCATATTACCTCACAAATGTTGCCAACATTAGGAGGAGAAAACCACTGCTGAAAATTTTTTCTGATGATCTCGCCAGTCATAGGCGGACATGCTAACCTCTGCGCTACGGTCTGCTATGCAGACGATGTTATAACACTTCTTAGGGGTAAGGATCTGAACCAGCTATGCAGAAGGGCAGAAGGGGTCTTGCATATGGCATATGATTGGGCTAGGCCCAGTGGTCTCAATATTAACCCAGAGAAGACAGAAATATGCCTGTTCACAAGAAAGACGGAGGTGGGCCAATTTGATGCTCCACGTTTCCTCAATAAAACGATTTCAATATCTGACAAGGTCAAATACTTAGGACTGATCTTGGATAGGTAATTTAATTGAAAGTGACACATTCAGGAGCGTACTGAGAAAGCTCACAGATGTTGGGCTCTAAGTAGATGGGCGGTAGACTGAAAATGGTTCCTGAATCCGAGGATAGTCCACTGGCTCTACAGATGCCTTATTTACTCTTCAGTAGTTTGGTGGACTGCTTTGAAGAAAAAGTACAACATTAGGACCATACAATAAGTTTTGAGAATATATTGTCTTGGCATAAGCGGAACGATGAGGATCACGCCCACTAGGACACTGGAGACAATTCTAGATATGCGACCCATTGACATACAGATTAAATGTGAGGCAGTCACTGCGGTTATGAGACGTAAGGCGATGGGAGCTGCTCATACCGTCGCGGTATATCGAGGTGACGATGAAACCTGGAAGGAGGGGAAGAGGTATCCGATCGGATACCTGTGACGACACTTGAGATCGAGTGCCAGGCACTGACTGACGGAACCCTAGTATTGCCGTCTGCAAGATTATATTACACGGATGGATCAAAGCTAGGGGAAAGAGTGGGCCTGGGAGTCTACATTGAGAACGCAGGGACGAAGATCTGTTGTAGACAGCCCTACCATAATACGGTCCTGCAGACAGAGATCCGGGCGATCACGGAATGCGTGAGGTGGTGTGGTGCTAACGCGAGGACGTCGAGTGTGAACATCTTTACGTACAGTATTGTGACCATAAGGGCAATAACAACCAGGACGGTGAGGTCACAAACAGTCTTGCTGTGTTAGAAGGAGATTAACACCTTCTCTGAGAACGGCACAATCCGTATCGTTTGGGTGCCGAACCATAAAAGAGGAAGGGGAATAAAAGGACAGACCATTTGGCAGTGAAGGCCAAAGAACTGCCGTCAATAAACTTGGTTAACCCGGGTCGACGTAGTTCAAGTTAAGGGCGACGAACGCACATGTAACACTGGGGAAGAGCGAAACAGTCGGTAGAACGGCGAAAACCTAATTGGGTGATCCGGATCTCGAGAGGACGAAGCTATTACTCAAAGGAAGTAAGAAGGAGGTCAGTATAGCTTTTGGTGTCATAACGGGACACATAGGACTATGAGCTCTCTTATGCCAAACTTTTTCTTTTAGTTTTTAGAGCGCATAACAAGCCGATTACTGGCTTAGGTGTATGTCTATAGTGGCATGGGGCAGAATAATATCTGCAACCTCTTTTCAACCTTACTTAATTAAAAAAATTATTGAAATTTTCATTTAAGTTTTTAATTGACCCAATTGAAAAACTTACAAAATTTTATTTGGAATTTTTTTTTAAAATCCAGTTCGTAGAACCGGCTGCTATAGGATTGCTATACATTTACCGAAATGTGGGACGTACGGGCATTTGAAATCTCCTTCCAGTTATATTCTTGGGGACGATATGTTATATGTTGCTTAAGTAAAACCTATTTAGGACTACAGTGCCGATTTTATAAATGAAGGCAATTCCATGGCACCCGGTTGTGCGTACAGGATTGACCCAATGGAGTCCTTCATCGACAAGGGCTGCCGTGTACAACACACCGCTACAACAACAACAACATAAAAGAAAAGGTATAGGGTCTAAGACCACATTGTAATTAAAAAATTTTTCAATTCAATTAAAAAAACTACTGATTCAATTAATTTTTAATTGAAATTTTAAAATATATCAATCACGATTGCGATTGTAAATTCTTTCAAAAAATTGCAAAATTCCAATCACGACTGTAATTCGAGAAAACATCATGTTCAATTATATTTTTATACCCACCACCGAAGGATGGTGGTATATTCATTTTGTCATTCCGTTTGCAACACATCAAAATATCCATTTCCGACCCTATAACGTATATATATTCTTGATCAGCGTAAAAATCTAAGACGATTTAGACATGTCCGTACGTCTGTCTGTTGAAATCACGCTACAGTCTTTAAAAATAGAGATATTGAGCTAAAACTTTGCACAGGTTCTGTTTTTGTCCATAAGCAGGTTTAGTTCGAAGATGGGCTATATCGGACTAAATCTTCATATAGCCCCCATATAGACCGATCCGCCGATTTTTGGTCTCAGGCCCGTAAAAGCCACATTTATTATCCGATTTTGCTGAAATTATGGACAGTGAGTTGTGTTAGGCCCTTTGACATCCTTCGTCAATTTGGCCCAGATCGGTTCAGATTTGGATATAGCTGCCATATAGACCGATCCTCCGATTTAGGGTCTTAGGCCCATAAAAGCCACATTTATTATCCGATTTTGCTGAAATTTGGGACAGTGAGTTGTGTTAGGCCCTTCGACATCCTTCGTCAATTTTGCTCAGATCGGTTCAGATTTGGATATAGCTGCCATATAGACCGATCGGCCGATTTAGGGTCTTAGGCCCATAAAAGCCACATTTATTATCCGATTTTGTTGAAATTTAAGACAGCGAGTTGTGTTAGGCCCTTCGACATCCTTCGTCAATTTTGCTCAGATCGGTTCAGATTTGGATATAGCTGCCATATAGACCGATCGGCCGATTTAGGGTCTTAGGCCCATAAAAGCCACATTTATTATCCGATTTTGTTGAAATTTAAGACAGCGATTTGTGTTAGGCCTTTCGACATCCTTCGTCAATTTGGCCCAGATCGGTTCAGATTTGGATCGGCCGATTTACGGTCTTAGGCCCATAAAAGCCACTTTTTTTATCCGATTCAGCTGAAATTTGGGACAGTGGGTTGTGTTAGGCCCTTCGACATCCTTCGTCAATTTGGCCCAGATCGGTTCAGATTTGGATATAACTGCCATATAGACCGATCGGCCGATTTAGGGTCTTAGGCCCATAAAAGCCACATTTATTATCCGATTTTGTTGAAATTTAAGACAGCGAGTTGTGTTAGGCTCTTCGACATCCTTTGTCAATTTGGCCCAGATCGGTTCAGATTTGGATATAGCTGCCATATAGACCGATCCTCCGATTTAGGGTCTTCGGCCCATAAAAGCCACTTTTTTTATCCGATTCAGCTGAAATTTGCTTCTGGGCCCATGATAGGCGAATTTATTGTCTGATGTCGCCGAAATTTGGGACAATGAGTTATGTTATGCCCCTTGACATACTTCGGCAATATGGTACAGATCGGTCCAGATTTGGATATAGCTGCTATATAGATCAATTTCTCGGTTTGAGGTTTTGGGGCCATAATAGGCGCATTTATTGTCCGATTTTGCTGAAATTTGGGACAGTGCGTTGTGTTAGACTCTTCGACATTTTTCTGCAACTTAGCCCAAATCGGTGCAGATTTGGATATATCTGCTATGTAGACCGATCTCTCGATTTAAAGTCTTGGCCCCATAAAAGGCGCTTTATTAATCCGATTTCACTGAAATTTGACACAGTGTCTTATTTTGGTTTTTTCGACATCTGTGTCGTATATGGTTCAGATCGGTTTAATTTTAGATATAGCTACTAAAAAGACCAATATTTTGTTATACACAATTGAACAATACTTGTACTTATTAGTATTTGGTCCAAATCGGAACATATTTCGATATAACTGCTATGGGACATATGGTGTGCAATTTTCACCGGATTTTGATGGAAGGTGGCTTACATATATATCCGAGGTTGTCGGTATTCAAAGTTCGGCCCGGCCGAACTTAACGCCTTCTTACTTGTTAATTGAAATTTTGAGAAATGTATTTATAATCCTTATCCACAGTTTGCATAGCAAAACAGCTTTGGTAAACATGTAGAAGATTTCTGTGGAAAAAAAGAAAATCCATTATACTGTCAATTTTACAAAGGATAGGCAAAGATAAGTATCTTTGGTTTGGAGAAATCTGTTGTATTGTATATTAACCCATAAAACCTTTCGAAATTTCCATCAAAAGAGCCAAGGATCAAAACATATTGATACTGTTGCACCTTTATTCTTGTTATAGAGGCATTGAAGTGATATATAGACATATAGATTAGGTATGAGATAGCTACGGCTACGGCTATGAGACTTAGGTAGAGCTGGCAAAATATCGTTGGTACTATCAAAATTTATTTTTTTGGCGAAATATCAATTGTTTTTTGTATCGATATTTTGACAAATTTCCGCAAATTAAAAAAAAAAAATCACAGCTGACAAAAGAACGTCTACAGTAGAACAGCGAAAAGCTTCCAAATAACCATTAATTATTATGAATTTAGTGATTTTTCTACCCATAAACCCATATCATAACGAAACAACGTGAAGCACCAACAGTTGCTTCTAGTGCTGATGTTGTAGCTGTGAGTTGTGTTCTTTTTTTCGTCTACGGTTCTAATAAATATCCAGATTCAGGAACTCTGCTACTAAGGTGATAAGGCGTCCGGAGGGATCTGGTTCTAATTGGAGTAGGTTTGGCTGGCAGTTGAAGTGGTGACGTGTGGTCCCAGGTTGCAATCGGCACAGACATCCAATACTTTGGCATCAATCCTAGATCGTGCAGTAGTTGAGATGGTTTGTACAATTCAATTGAAAACATGGAAAATTACATACAAAAAACCAAACGTAAGTAGAAATTTGAATTGCGGAAAACCATTCTCTTACATGTGGAACACAACAGAAAAAAAATAACAGGAAAAATCGCACGGATTATAAAAGAGGAGGCAAAAAGAGGGGACACGTGTATCGGCTTTGTGAAAGTTTAAATCGAAAAGGAACCAAACAGGAGGGTGGAAGTTCCACCTTCTGGAAATTTTTCCAAATATTCGACTACCGATAACTTGTAATCCTTTCATTTTAGAGTTATAGTCTATTGGGCAATATTTCTGACAATACTGCTACCAATATTATTTTAAAACATTTTAACAATATTGTGAGATTTTGGCTTAACTCGAAAACTTACTTAAATAGCAGTGAGCCCACTGCTTAAAGTTTTGCAAAAATTAATTATTTTAATTTATGTAGGTCAGTTGGTGTGACAATTCTAATGAGACAAATCAGAGTCCACTGTGATACCACAGTAGCGACAGAACAAAGCCTCTGGTGGAAATCATGGAAAATATTGGAAAATCTTGGGCCTTGAGACTGAAAAGTATGTCCTTTGTTTTGCTTTAAAGTTACTGAAATTAACGATAGTATCGAAAGTTATCGGTATTTTTTGAAAAATATCGAATATTGCGAATGTCGATAGTTTGTCAGCTCTAGACTTAGGACGAGGGTGAAGTTAGGAACAGAACATACCTATGCGGAATAATTGAGACGACGATGAATGCACGGAATAGGTTTCAGGTCGGATAACCAAAAAGGCATTTGAGGTCGAGTGCGCGACACCATTGTCAGCGGCACAGTCTTGGATTGACAGAACTCTGATATTCCTTTGTGGCCGGATCGTGGGTAGACGAGGGTATTACTAAGAAGAAGTAGGAAGGAGGTCAGAATGGCTTTCGGTATCATTACAGGACACATAGGATTATGGCCGCACATAGTCCTACGTCAATGGCCGGAACATTCACTATGTCAATGCTCGGCTTTCGCGACTTGCAGACACCTACACAGTGATGCGGTTACCATACTAGACTTGAAGTCTGCAGCAATGATACCATAGATCCTAGTTAAGGTTCTAAAATTCGTTACCATAAATATATCCTTATTTGGTTTGGCCAAAAGAAATTTCGTCATATGAGGAGGTAGCGATCCTCGTCGAGCTCCAAGGTGAGCAAGCTCATTCCGGTCCAAGAGACCTAACGCCACGGGAACGTCGTCGTCATTGGCTTGTTAAAGGCGCCAATAACTCGGCTTGTCATATCAAGTATCATAGGCACTCAGTATTTAGACAAGAGCCGGTGCCAGGGCCGGTGCAATTGCACCTACTCCGTATACGAAGCATCCCACTATCTGCAAACCTGTGGACGCGCCCATTACCTAACAGCAAAGCTTCTCGTTGTAACGCTGAACACCACACAAATCGGAGCTCACAGTTCCAACCCATGTGGTGCTAATAGCCATCCCATACCGGGATTTCGAGTGGGTCTGGCTGGGCAGTTAAACAGGTGACGTGTTTCGTGTGGTTGCAGGTCACAATCGGGACACACTTCCTGGATGTTGGCATCAATCCTTGCTCTGTAGGAGTTGAAGAGGCTGCGTCTGCCGCATCTTAATTGAGCCAGAACTGCTCTGGTTTGCCGGGGGAGGTCAATATCGAGTGTCCAGCATTGTTGTCATTCTACTGGGGAAAATATTTCAGCTTTTCCATGCGATGTACAGTATCCTGCTCCTTGGCTCTTGTCGTTAGTTCGTCCATTCCTATGGCAACCAATATAAGGACATGTTTGTAGCATCCACCACAGGAAAGAAGGTCATTCCGTTTGCTCGTTGTGTCATCTATCTGTCTGCCTGTTTTGACGAAAGCACGGCAGCTTTCAAACGAGTAAAACTAGCCGTTTGAAGTTTTGCAGATATACTTCTTTTTGATGTATTTATGCCGAATATTTTAGCGAATTTTTTATTATACCCACCTACACAGAAAAAAATAACTCTTAAAAAACCAACTACCAAATTTGTGTGTGAAACACACGAATTTTAGCATTGAATCGAAGACATTATTTGTTGAAGTACGTAAGTACGACTCTAAAGAGACTTGATAAACAAAATTATCGAAATTTTGTAGAGTTTTAACAAATTCATTAGTTGAGGTAGTTGTTAAAATAGACGTACTACCATGTAGAGCACAAAACTCCCATGCCATTCATCACTTGCAAACCAAGGTTCGAGTCCCCCGGTCAGCCAAAAAAAAAAAAACAATATTTTTTTTTCATTAAAGTTATTTTAGAAAATTCGTCATAAAAAATATGAATTTCGTATTCAGAACAAATTTTTTTGGAGTGGTTTTTACCTTTTTTTATAACTTAATTATTTAAGATACTTATTGCTGTGCAGCAGTACTTATTGATTTATTTCATCATAAAAAGATGATGTCGGTAGGCTTGAGGATGCGTGCAAGACTACCAAACATGAGATTTGTGAGTTCTCAATACTCTGCGGCACCAAATTTATTTACGTTTTTAAGGGTAATAGTAGAGAGAGAGAGTGTAGAAAACCCCGAGAGCAGCAGTAACACGAATGAGAGACAAAGCAGCGGGAGCCCCGAACAAAGAAAACAAAAACACCCACCACTCGAAGCAAAACACATGCGTTAGGCTGGTTAGATGGTTTTCTTTGCCTCGCTTATGGATGTATTGTTGTTGTTGTTATATGTTGGCTTGCAAAGGGTGCTTTTCAACAACAAATTTGTACTTCGCGTCGTTGAGATTCAAAATAAATTGTTGCAGAAAAATTAACAACTTTCGTAGTTGTTTTTGCGACCAAAGTTGTTTGGTTTTCAAAATTATTTTTATCTGTGTATGTTCACACTACACAGTTTACCAATATTTTATTATATTGTAATAAAATAATTGTAAATAAAAGACATATTCAATCCGTTTGTAAAGTCTCGAAATATTAATCTGCGATCCCATTAAGTATATATATTCTTGACATTCTAAAACGATCTAGACATGTCCGTCCGCCCGTTCCTCCCACCGTCTGTCAAAATTACGATAGTGGTCGAACAAATAAAGATATCCACAGATACTACTTGTTGGTGTCACAGAGATCATCGTAACGCCGAGGTTAACATGTCCGGCTAAAACGCTGAAAGCCTGTGTTCGAGTCCTGGCAAGAACATCAAAAAAAATTTATCAGCGGTGGTTTTGCTGACGACATTTGTGAGGTACTGTACCATTTGGTATGACAGCCATGTAAAAAACTTTTCCCCAAAGAGGTGTCGGCTATAAAAAGGTGGACCCTTATCATTGAGCTTAAACTTGAATCGGACAGCACTCAGTAATATGTGAGAAGTTTGCCCCTATTCCTTAGTGGAATGTTCATGGGCAAATTTCCATTTGCTGATGTAGGTCGATGGAGATTGCAAATGGGTCATATCGGTTATGACTTCGACGTAGTTCCCATATACAATTTTCCTTCGATTTGACTTAAATTTTCGCCCTTCAATTAAGTTCATTTGTGTACATTTTTAGCAAAATCCATGGTGGTGGACCCCAAGATTCGGCCCGGTCCTTCCTATGTCTACTTGGTCGTTCTTTTTTTTCTAAATATTCGCTTTTTATACCCTCCACCATAAGATGGGGGTATACCAATTTCGTCATTCTGATTGTAACTACTCGAAATATTCGTCTGAGACCCCATAAAGTATATATATTCTTGATCGTTGTGAAATTTTATGTCGATCTAGGCATGTCCGTCCGTCTGTCTGTCGAAAGCACGCTAACTTCCGAAGGAGTAAAGCTAGCCGCTTAAAATTTTGCACAAATACTTCTTATTAGTGTAGGTCGGTTGGTATTGTAAATGGGCCATATCGGTCCATGTTTTGATATAGCTGCCATATAAACCGATCTTGGGTCTTGACTTCTTGAGCCTGTAGAGTGCGCAATTCTTATCCGATTGGAATGAAATTTTGCACGACGTGTTTTGCTATGATATCCAACAACTGTGCCAAGTATGGTTCAAATCGGTCCATAACCTGATATAGCTGCCATATAAACCGATCTTGGGTCTTGACTTCTTGACTTCTATTATCCGATTTGCCTGAAATTTTGCACGACGGATTCTCTCATGTCCATTAACATACGTGTTTATTATGGTCTGAATCGGTATATAGCCCGATACAGCTCCCATATAAATCGATCTCTCTATTTTACTTCTTGAGCCCACAAAGGGCGCAATTCTTATTCGAATTGGCTGACATTTTATACAGGTCTCCAACATATAATTTAATTGTGATCCAAACAGGACCATATCTTGATATCGCTCTAATAGTAGAGCAAATCTTTTTTTATATCCTTTTTTGCCTAAGAAGAGATGCCGGGAAAAGAACTCGACAAATGCGATCCATGGTGGAGGGTATATAAGATTCGGCCCGGCCGAACTTAGCACGCTTTTACTTGTTACTTGTTAATATCCCTAATTTAATACCCATAATGCTTATGGTCTCTTTTCAACCTTGAGTCTTACGGATATCAGATTAATATTCCTGGGGTTACTATTTGAAGAAGTGCCCAATAGAAGGCAGTTTTCATAAACTCAGGGCACTTAAGGCAATATTTTTTTTTGGTATTTCCTCTTAGATGGCCTTTGAGTTGATTTAAATTTCTCAATCGTAAATTATTTCAGCTCTCAATAATAATTAGTTTTGATCCAAATATTTGATAATAGAGTGGTTTGGCTGTTTTTGTCACGATGCTGCCTACCTACATGTTGCCATAAATCCCAGAAAAATAAAAGTACAAGTGAACTATTGGTCAAACTGCCAGATATATTCAATGCAGCACACCATACAAGCGATTGTCGGAACAAACTTTAAATAGCCACCATACCAACATTGAATATGGCAACACATGTGCTATTACAAGCGCGCGCATTTGGTCGAGTCTCTCAAATAGCCGACAGTAAACCAGCCGACTAATTTAATGTGCTCACCTCTCACTACAAAGCAAAGAGACTAGTGTAATGAAAAGGTAGCAGACACCAAACAATGGAATATAATGTGCTCACCTTATAGCACTCACCATACAGCAAGGAGACGTATGTGAAAGAAGAGGTATCAGATAGCTAACAATGGGATTCCATGTGCTAAACGCAAGGCTCTCCCTATACATTGAAGAGTCCTAAGTGAGCAAAATGTTTTAGAATGCAAACAAGTTAATAACGAAAAATTGTATACTAAACAATAATACTCAATAATTTGATTAAAATACAAACAATATAAAACTATAAATAAATAATATACATACACATGCACATAGGTATAGGCAAAACCAAAAAATTCACTTACCAAGAAAATATTTATTTAAACCCACTAATGCCTGACCCCCGATTTCCTTGGCCGATTTGATGAAATTTTATGTATTGAGAGCAATTATATTGACATAGTACTTTTTCCAAAGCTTTTAAAAAAATTTGAAAAAATCTTTTTTCTTTATTTCCTAAGCGACTGTTACAACATAAAAGAAATTAATTTCCTTAATACTTTATGATCATTTAGCGAAAAAAGTGAATTTTAATTAATTTGAAATAAAATTGCAAATAGTAGGCTAATCGCCATATATATATATATATATATATATATATATATATATATATATATATATATATATATATATATATATATATATATATATATATATATATATATATATATATATATATATATATATATATATATATATATATATATATATATATATATAGATATATATATATATATATAACTTCGACGTAGTTCCCATATAAAATTTTCCTTCGATTTGACTTAAATTTTCGCCCTTCAATTAAGTTCATTTGTGTAAATTTTTAGCAAAATCCATGGTGGTGGACCCCAAGATTCGGCCCGGTCCTTCCTGTGTCCACTTGGTCGTTTTTTTTTTTTAATATTCGCTTTTTACTTGTTAATATCCCTAATTTAATAGCCATAATGCCTATGATCTCTTTTCAACCTTGAGTCTTACGGATATCAGATTAATATTCCTGGGGTTACTATTTGAAGAAGTGCCCAAAAGAAGGCAGTTTTCATATACTCAGGGCACTTAAGGCAATATTTTATTTTTGGTATTTATATATATATATGTATATATATATATATGTATATATATATATATATATATATATATATATATATATATATATATATATATATATATATATATATATATATATATATATATATATATATATATATATATATATATATATATATATATATATATATATATATATATATATATATATATATATATATATATATATATATATATATATATATATATATATATATATATATATATATATATATATATATATATATATATATATATATATATAAGAATTTTGAGAAAATTTTCGTTTGATTTTTTTTCCGACTTTCGACAAGCCAATTTTCCCCCAAAACATGAGCTTATATGACGGGAAAATTTTGAACTATTTCATTCGTCCACTTTACGCCAATCTAAATTTCATTAGGATAAATCTTTCCTAACTCGAACTAGAATTTTTCTAACACAGCTCTATTTGTGGGTATTTTTCCATCCATTTGTCGCTAACAGGTTAATTCCTCCTCTAATTCGAAGAAAATATTTCTTTTAATTCCCCTTTGTATTTCCGTGAGAACTGTTTTCATTCCAAGTCTCTTGTTGATATGAATTTACTTGTGCCAACAACAACAGCTAAGGCAACAGACAACCACCAACTGTACGGCCCATTTCAATAAACACACAAACATACAACAATCGCAGGCAGAGTACTAACCATACAAAACTTGGGGAGAGCCCAAAGCAAAAATAACCACACAAAAGACTTTTGAAATGTAGCATGCCGAAAAGAGATAACCATTGTCTGTAGTTGCTCTCCTTGTCGAGCTCTCCCAACAAATTTATTTTATGTATGCTCACGTTTAGTCAGACATTGACTTTTTAGTCGTCATACAACGTTTTGCCATTGTACATACAAAATACTAACAAGCGTTGCCGAGGCTGGTCGTTTGGCAAAGCAAGCAGTAAAGTTGTTTAAACAAAGTGAAGTTTAAGAAGTGTAATATGAATAATTTTACCACGGAACGTAATAATTTTACTCTCGAGCGCAACAATTGTCGGCGTAAATTGATACTCATGGTTAAACAACATCCAATTTTGTGGAATAAAACTCAAGAAAACTACAATAGAAATCGGCCACTTAAAATGCATACATGGAAACAGATTTCCGAAGTACTTGGAATATCGGGTAAGTAACGAAGAGAGAGTAATAGATGTAGAGAGAGAGAGAGAGTGAGAAAAAGTATGGGTAGGTAAGTGTTAGATGAGGCTGACCAAGTTGCATGTCGGAATAAATGCTTGGCGTTGCCACATTATTGTGTAAAATAAAAGTTGCCGAACAGTGGGCCCAAGAAGAGTATTCAAACATAAACTAAGAATGATCCACAAAGATGTAAAAAATTAGATAAAAATTTAATTTTTGTTAAAAAACCAAAAGATAGATATTGTTTATGAATTAGTTCTGAAAATTTTAAAAATTAAAAGCAAAAATCTCTAATACACGTACTTTTTTTATTTTGAAACTTGTAATTTTTTTTAACAAAAAAAAACCCAAATAATTATTAATATATTTTTTTTTATCTTATAATTTAATTTATATTTTAATATATTTTTTTTATCTTATAAAATTTCCCAAATATCAAGAAAAAATATTGTTTTTAAATGATAATCATTTTTTCTTAAAAACATCGCATGAATCAACAAAAAGATTTTATATTTGATCTTTTGTTTTGAAAACCCTTTTTCTAAATATCAAAAATTAAGATGGGAAACAATTTTTACTAATTTTTCTTTTAAACCAAATATTCTTTAAACCAAGAAAATATTTGAAAATTAAAAGCAAGTTTCATTTTGCTTGAGATACTTCTGTTAATGATATTTTTTACAATGTTTATTGTTTTTTTTTTGGTTCTTTGTAGTTGAAAAAATTCGCCGCACCTGGGAAAATCTGCGTGATCAATATAGGCGTGATTTAAAGCGTGAGATGAAATATGGCTTTAAATCTAAATGGCGTTTTTTCAAGGATATGGATTTTATACGTGAAATGGTCACCTGTAAGGGACAAGTTAATGAACTAACAGACTCGGATTCGGAAAATGAAAACAATGAAGTACAACAATATTCGAATTATAGTTTTGAAAATATTGCAAATATGCCAGAGGCAACACAAATGCCTAATACAATTCCAGTAACCAACTCAAATAATTTCCAACCCATTATATTGACTAAGCAATGGCAAAGTGGCAACAATATGCATGATGAAGCACATCCTCAGGAAGATTTTTCATTTCCTACATCCCCCAATGCCAACTCACCTTTTCATAGAATTTCTCAAGAAATTCCCCTACACTCCCAAATGTATGCAGACGTAACAGCCAAAAACTTTAATTCTGCCAGAGATATGACAAATCCTCCAGAGATGGCCAAAAAAGAGGCTGACTCAGATGTTGAAATAGAAGCTGAATATATGATACCACAAATGGATTTACAAAGCAAACAGAATGTTTCACTCAACAGTCGACCAAAGCAATACGCCGCTTTAACGCCTAGTAGATCTAATGTGGGATTCCATCAAGAACCTTTGGTCACCACTACAAATCTACAAAGACCGAAAGTGGTTATTGAGGCATCGTGCAGCAGCAATACTATGCTGAAAAACAACCCATCCGCTGATATAACCAATCCCATGGAACTTATAGCCTTGCTGGCCAAGAGGGAACCCCAAACAGACTCTGATGTAGAAATAGAAGCCGAAACCCTGAGAACACCGAAAACAACACCATCCACTCCCAGCCATGCATCGACAATGGCAAGACAACATCAACAAGAAGCTCAAGTCTCTACTTCTGGTATAAAACGACCCGTTATTACTGTGGAGGATGCAAGCCCTTTGGAAGCACCTGCTTGCAGCAGTGCTACCAACAGACGCAAGAAAAGTAATGAGTCTGCTGATTTGGAGGCCAAGGATGAGGATTATTATTTTGTCATGAGTCTATTGCCTTCGATAAGGCAAATTCCCCGCAACCGAAAATTTGCCTTGAGAATAGGTATTATGAATTTAATTGCCAAGGATTTGGAGGAGGTGTGTAAATGAGATCGGAAGAATAGGAAGGTACAGCGGGGTGACAAAACTTAGTTGCAATTTTGAATGAGACCGCAGGAATATGAAATAACAGCGAGGTGTCTTGAATGGAAATGTAAAAAACAAAGTGAATTAATTACTTTTTAAACTCTTACTGTTAAGAATTTTTCAATAAGCAAATGGACATGGCTCATACTTCTCAATATTGAAAAACCACGTCGCGTTAACGTTACGTTAATCAGTAACTATTTATATATTTCTTATATTTATATTTCTTTATTTCTACCTAAAAATATCAAAACAAAAAAGGATCATTAAGTATCAGAAAAAGTGATTGAAAAACAAAAATTTTTACTTTGAATCTTATATTTACGCTATTTTACAAAATAAAGAAGTTCCTCTAAAAAGCAACAAGTAAGAGTCTAAAGTTTAGACACTTAACCAGCCATGTCCAAAATCAAAATGGAACTGGATGTGTTAAATACTCTCTTTAACCCTAGGATGGCGAACATTTTTTCTACATTGTTGAGCGGACGTGGTCTGGCCAGATCACAACTTAAAAAGAGCTGTAATATGTAAATGTTTTTATTTAAAACTTTATTTTTCTTCGAAAATGTTTTAATATTAACTCATATTTTAATTTCAATTGTTTAAAACGATAACAAGGGAAAAGCAAACGAAATTATGGAGATGGATGTCATAACAATACACTCCGTGCAGAGTTTCACCCAAATCGGGTAACAACTTAAGATGCTAATTCGAGAGATCTGTTTCTGAATCAATCAGGTCCAAATCTGAACCGATAAGGCAATCCCAAACGACCTTCTCCAGCAAGAAGTACATGCGCAAAATTTTAAGTGAATATCTTTATTCGTTCGGCCGCTATCGTGATTTTCACCATGCTATTGAGGTGGATATTAAAGCATAAATAAATAAAAATAAAATCTTTACTTATACGAATAAATTTATATTTTCAAATTAAGTCAACTTTGTTTTTAGCTAAAAAAAATTTAAATAAATGTTTTAAATGTGTTGGAAGTACCAGAATTTGCGAACTGTATGTTTAGGTCTAGTCACACCATGTCGGCCCAAATCCGTAGGTACTAATTTCAATAGCACATAATGTCCAACATAATTCAAAATGTTATAATTTCCTTATTGCATTTACTTAGAACCCTTCATTTTACTTACATATTAAGTTCCCTTTTCATCAAAATGCTTAATGAATTGTAGGGAAGCCATAACAACGTAACAATTAAAAGCGTGCTAAGTTCGACCGGACCGAATCTTTTGTACTCTCCACCATGGATTGCATTTGTCAAGTTCTTTGAATGACTTTTTCAAATAAATATGAGCCGTATCAAGTCATTGTATGGACCGTACTTGGCATGGTTGTTAGGTGTCATAGAAAAGCACCACCTACAAAATTTCGGGCTAATGGATTAATAATTGCGCCCTCCAGAGGCTCAACAAGTCAAACTGGGAGATCGATTTATATGACATTTATATCAGGTTATATACCCATTTAGATCATACTTGGAACAGTTGTTGGAAGTCATCCCAAATCTACATAAACAAAATGTCAACCATATTGGATAATAATTGCGCCCTCTAGAAGCCCAAGTAGTCTAATTGGGACATCGGTTTATATGGCGGCTATATCAGGTTATGGACTGATTTAGACCATACAGCACAGTGTTTGGAAGTCAGACCAAAACACTTCATGCAAAATTTCAGCCAAATCGGATAAGAATTGCGCCCTCTAGAAGTCTAATCGGGAGATGGGCTTATATGGCAGTAATATCAGGTTATGGACTGACTTAGGCCATACTTGGAACAGTTGTTTGAAGTCATAACAAAACGCTTCTTGCTAAAATCAGAAAATCAGATAAGAATTGCGCCCTCTAGAACCTCAAGAAGTCAAGACCCAAGATCGGTTTATATGGGAGAAATATCAAAACATGGACCTATTTAACCCATTTACAATCCCAAGTGACCTACACTAGTGAGAAGTATTTGTGCAAAATTTCAAGCGGCTAGCTTTTCTCTTTCGAAAGTTGGCGTGCTTTCGACAGACGGACGGACGGAAATTGTTAGATCGACTTAAAATGTCATGACGATTAAGAATATATTGGGTTGCCCAAAAAGTAATTGCGGATTTTTCATATAGTCGGCGTTGACAAATTTATTCACAGCTTGTGACTCTGTAATTGCATTCGTTCTTCTGTCAGTTATCAGCTGTTACTTTTAGCTTGCTTTACAAAAAAAAGTGTAAAAAAAGTTTATTTGACTAAAGTTCATTCTAAGGTTTATTAAAAATGCATTTACTTTCTTTTAAAAAATCCGCAATTACTTTTTGGGCAACCCAATATATATTTTATGAGGTTTTAGACGCATATTTCGAGGTAATACAAACGGAATGACGAAATTAGTATACCCGCCATCATATGGTGGAGGGTATAACAAGTGAAAGTGTGCTAAGTTCGGCCGGGCCGAATCTTGGGAACCCGCCACCATGGATTCTGCTAAAAATAAATTTAGTTGAAGGGCATAATTTTATTCTACATACCAAACTTCTGTCAAACCAGGAAAGGTTAAAGCTTCTAGGAACCGAACAAGGATGATCGAGAAACCGGTTTACATGGGAGCTATATCAGGTTATAGACAGATTTGGACCATATTTGGCACAGTTGTTGAAAGTCCTAACAAATCACTACATTTTTAATTTCAGCCAAATCGGACAAAAAATGCTGCTTGTAAGGGCTCAAGAAGTCAAAGCGGGATATCGGTTTATATGGATGCTACACCAGGTTATAGGCCGATTTGGACAGTAAATGGCGCCGTTGTTGGAAGTCATAACAAAACACTTTGTGCAAAATTTTAGCCAAATCGGACAAAAATTGAGGCTTACAGGAGCTCAAGAAGTCAAATCGGGGTATTGGTTTATATGGCGGCTATTTCAGGTTATAGCCCGATTTAAACCGTTCTTGGTACAGTTGTTAAAACTCATAACAGAACATCACATGCTCAATTTCAGTCGGACATATTCAAAATTTCAGCCAAATCGGAAAAAATTGCGGCTTGTGAGGGCACAAGAAGTCATATCGGGAGATCGGTTTATATAGGAGATATATCAGGTTACAGACCGATTTGGACCGTACTTGGCACAGTTGGTGAAAGTCATAACAGAACACTACATTAAAAGTTTCAGCAAAATAGGCTTCCAGGGCCGAAGTCAGATCGGTTGATATGGGAGCTATATCTAAATCTGAACTTTTTCGACTTTAACTCTTAACTTTCTGGCTGGGCTAAGACCCGAGACTATATATATGAATATATAGTCTGATTTCAACCATATTTATATGTGATGTCGGGAAGCTTAAAACAAATCACAGTTTCATCGAAATCGGTTAATAAATGCAGCTTTTATGGGTTTCAGACCCTAAATCGGCAGATCGCTCTATATGGCAGCCATATCTAAATATAGTGCGATCTGAACTATATTTGGGCCTGATATCGGGAGGCTTAAAACCGCTCAATGTTTAAAATTTCACCGAAATCGGGTAATAAATAAAGCTTTTGTGGGCTTCAGACCCTTAATCGCCGTGTGTATTTATTGTGTGATTTTGCTGAAAATTGGTATAGCGAGTTAAGTTAAGCCCTTCGACATTCCCCTTCAATACGGTTGGGTTCGATCCAAATTTGGATATAGCTGCCACATAAACCGATCTGCCTATTTAAAGTTTAAGGCCAATAAAAGGTGAATTTATTAACAGATTTCGCTGAAATTAAGCGCAATGAGTTGCGTTAGATCTTTTGATATAGCCCGCTCTAACAATTTAGGATCTTGGGCCAATAACAGGCGTATTTTTGTCCGATTTCGTTGAAATTTGGTACAGCAAGTTGTGTTATGCTCCTCGACATCCCTGTTCAATACGGCCCAGATTTGGATATATGTGATATATATACCGATGGAGATCGGAACAAATTTGGAATTTTCACTCTATTATGACGAAAGGTGGTTAATATATATTCGAGGTGGGGGGTATTCAAAGTTCAGCCTAGCCGAACCTTTGTAATTGTTTTATTTGAATTAAAGCTTGAAATGCTCTGTATATCCCAGCCAACTTTCAACTATTGTTATTCTGAATGTTACAGCCCAAGTTGGACATCACATTTTATTGCACATATATTTGTAACGAACTTTTATTCTATATCACTTCCTCCATAAAGCCCCAAAAAAACAACTACAGATATTGTTGTGTCTATCTATCTGAGTTTATGTATCCACCATTATCAAAGACCATTTTTCAAAAATTTCGAATTTTCCAATTTTTACATGCATGAAAATGGGCCATATCGGTTGAGATTTGGATATAGCTTCCATATAAACCGATCTCCCGATTTGACTTCTTGCGCCCCTGGAAGCCGCAATTTTTGTCCGATTTGGCTGAAATTTTGCATGTAGTGTCCTGTTATGACTTCCAACGTCTGTGTCAAGTACAGTTCAAATTGGTCCATAACCTGATATAGCTACCATATAAACCTGTCTCCCGATTTGTCATCTTAGGCTCCTGGAAGCCGCAATTTTCATTAGATTTGGCTGAAATTTTGCACATAGCATTTTGTTATGACCTCCAACAACTGTGTCAAATACGGTCCAAATGTGTTTATAACCTGGTATAGCTCCCATGTAAACCGGTCTCCCGATTTGAATTCTTGAACCCCTGGAAGCCACAATTTTTCTCCAAATTGGCTGAAATTGCATGCTGTGTTTTGTTTTAACTTTCAACAACTGTGCCAAAGACAGTCCAAATCGGTCTATAACCTGTTATAGCTCCCATATAAACTGGTCTCTCGATTATCATTGTTCGGTTCCTAGAATCTTTAATTTTGCTGGTTTAACAGAAGTTTGGTGGCGGCCACCGTAGCGCAGAGGTTAGCATGTCCACCTATGACGCTGAACGCCTGGATTCGAATCCTGGCGAGACCAGCAGAAAAAATTTTCAGCGATGGTTTTCCCCTCCTAATGCCGACAACATTTGTGAGGTACTATGCCATGTAAAACTTCCCTCCAAAGAGTTGTCGCACTGCGGCAAGCCGTTGGGACTCGGCTATAAAAAGGAAGTCCCTTATCATTGAGCTTAAATTAGAATCGGATTGCACTCAGTGATATGTGAGAAGTGTGAGAAGAAGAAGGAACAGGGGCATTTTTAGTGGAATGTTCATGGGCAAAATTTGCAATTTGCTACAGAAGTTTGGTATGTAGCATAAAATTATGCCCTTCAACTAAATTCAATTTGTATAAATTATTTTTAGCTGAATCCATGCTGGTGGGTTCCCATGATTTGGGCCCGGCCGAACTTAGCACGCTTTAACTTGTTTAATTTCATTTTTTCATGCCTTTCTTATGATATATAAAACATTCCCCAAATCTGAGTCTATCTGTTCTAAAATCCATCGACTTCGCTAAACTCGGTGCAAACATCTCTTTTTGTGAAATATACCCTTATATGGGAGCTACTATAAAATAGAGCAAAATATTCAAAATTCCGGGGAACATTTGTATGGGACCAGCCCCTAAAGTTGAACCGATATGGACCATTTATGGATCAATGGACCAATATATTCGATTTTTTATGCTTCTAACGTCTTCTTCAGACGTTATTCAGTAAGAGAAACAAATGGAGCGAGAGAAAGAGTATCACTATTTAGAAGTGGGTGATGCGGTGATGCCAACTTGGCATGCAGGTTTCTATATGTTTTGTTGTTTGTATGTTTTGCTAGGCTGCACAACAGTACACAAAATTTATAACTACAGGTCATATGCAGTAGGTGGATTGTATAAAAGCGAGATTGTAGTCCATGTGGCCGTAACATGAATGAATGAATTTTATTAGAATTGGCATGAAGCGAAAGATATTGGGTTGCCCAAATAGTAATTGCGGATTTTTTAAAAGAAAGTAAATGCATTTTTAATAAAACTTAGAATGAACTTTAATCAAAAATACTTTTTTTACACTTTTAGTCTAAAGCAAGCTAAAAGTAACAGCTGATAACTGACGGAAGAAAGAATGCAATTACAGAGTCACAAGCTGTGAAAAAATTTGTCAACGCCGACTATATGAAAAATCCGCAATTACTTTTTGGGCAATCCAATATTTCTCCAGAGATGTAAGCTATGTATAATATTAATCGGCCAAGGGTTTTATAAAGGCGAGTTTGTGGTACATATTACGGTCATACGGCTGAATGGATTTTAATGAAATCAGCATCAATCGAAAGATCCAGAGATGTCCAGAATACATATGAAAATTATTTTTCCGGAAAGAAAATCTATGAAAATGAGGAATTAATTTTCAATTTTTACTAAAGCAATTTTTACTTAAGCATCCGTTATTTGTGTGAATACAAAGCCGTAGGTAGGAGTATTTGTTGTGGGAGTGTGAGAAGTGACTGGTATGTGCAAGAGAAGGAGTATGCTGAAAGAGGTCAATATTGGGGTGCGGGTGTGTGGTGGTACGATGCGTGTGATGCCCTACTTGGTGTTTTTTTTTTGCCCGAAGGTCAGGCAGTAGCTTAAGCTGCGGCTATAGACGTTGCGGTTTAATATGTTGGCAACGGTTAAATACAACTTTGACAACACACTTATTTAACATAGATGTAAACATTAAAAGGAGTCAAAGTTGCTAATTGTGTGGCCACACTGTGTACTTAATATATGAAATAGTTGGGGAGAGTTAAAACAAGTTAAGGAAAGAGGGTGCAGTATTTTTGCTTACATTATGTGATGGGTCCCATATGTTATAAGGTAAACCAGTAAGGAAAGGCAAAAGTCGGGCGGTGCCGATTGTATAATACCCCACACTTACCCAATGAGAAAAAGGTGTGAGCTTAATCAAATTCTTAACCAATTTTGATGGACCTCGGCGGATATTTTAAGATGGCTTATTAAAAAATCCGTATCAAATTTCGAGCAAATATGTTCAAACTGCAATAACTTCGGTTGACAAAAACCGATTTCGACCAAACTTCTTTGATGTTGTGGTAGTAGTCGAGAAAGCGTTGGACACAATTTTTGGAAGATTGATCAATGAATGCGCTTGCAGTGGCCGTAGGAGTGAAAATGGGATGATACATATATATACTAGCTGAACTCGACCCGCTTCGCTGCGCCTTCTTTTACACCATATGAAATATAACTTTCTTTTCAGCTACACTTCTTTGCATTCAAGAAGTTGCCTATATATTTTGCGATCATTTTTTTTATAGAACTTTTAGACTATATGTGGACTGAGGAGCGTTAAAAAAATAAAACCAAAAACAGTCAAATGTTACATCCTTTATTTTATTTATTCAAAGGATAGACAACTTGTCAAAACAGAAGTGAAAAGCATATGATCAACTTTGAACACTATCTTCCGTACTTCTCGCGCTCTTTTCTTTCTTCGAGTTTGCTTTGTTATCCAATAGATGGCGCAAAATTTGTTGCTGGTGATGTTCGCTGTTGATTCCCACCATATAGTCATTAATTTGTAATTTGTTTGAATTCAATTGGATTCAATCCACTTTTGTCAGCTTATCTAATATCACCGTTGCGCATACCGAAAAGCCGAAAGACTGAAAGCCGAAGATGCTTACCCATTGCATAAATATCAGAAACAAATTTCAGTACTGGATATTCCTTCAATATTAGTTGCGACAATTGTAAATAATTATCTATTAAGACTTACGGCCTAGACCACTAACTTTTTTATACCCACCACCGAAGGATGGGGGTATATTCATTTTGTCATTCCGTTTGCAACACATCGAAATATCCATTTCCGACCCTATAAAGTATATATATTCTTGATCAGCGTAAAAATCTAAGACGATCTAGACATGTCCGTCCGTCTGTCTGTTGAAATCACGCTACAGTCTTTAAAAATAGAGATTTTGAGCTGAAACTTTGCACAGATTAATTTTTTGTCCATAAGCAGGTTAAGTTCGAAGATGGGCTATATCGGACTATGTCATGATATGGCCCCCACATAGACCGATCCGCCGATTTAGGGTTTTAGTCCCATAAAAGCCACATTTATTATCCGATTTTGCTGAAATTTGGGGTAGTGAGTTGTGTTAGGCCCTTCAACATCCTCCGTTAATATGGCCTAGATCGGTCCAGATTTGGATATAGCTGCCATATAGACCGATCTGCCGATTTAGGGTATTGGGCCCATAAAAGCCACATTTATTATCCGATTTTGATGAAATTTGGCACAGTGAGTTGTGTTGGGCCCTCCGACATTCTTTGTTAATTTAACCCAGATCAGTCTATATTTGAATATAGCTGCCATATAGACCGATCTTCCGATTTAGGGTCTTGGGCCCATAAAAGCCACATTTATTAACCGATTTTGCTGAAATTTCGGACAGTTAGTTGTGTTGAGCCCTTTGACATCCTTCTTCAATTTGGCCCAGATCGGTCCAGATTTGGATATAGCTGGCATATAGACCGATTTCTTGATTTAAAGTTTTGGGCCCATAAAAGGCGCATTTATTGTCCAATGTCGCCGAAATTTGGGACAGTGAGTTATGTTAAGCCCCTTGAGATGCATTTGCAATATGGCACAGATTTGTATATAGCTGCCATATAGACCTTTCTCTCTGTTTTAGATTTTGGGGCCATAAAAGGCGCATTTATTATCCGATGTCGCTGAAATTTGAGACAGTGAGTAGTGTTCAGCCCTTTGACATCCCTCTTCAATTTGGCCCAGATCGGTCCAGATTTGGATATAGCTGCCATATAGACCGATTTCTTGATTTAAAGTTTTGGGCCCATAAAAGGCGATTTCACCGAAATTTGACACAGTGACTTATGTTAGGCTTTTCGACATCCGTGTCGTATATGGTTCAGATCGGTTTATTTTAAGACAAAGCTACTGTACTTATTAGTATTTGGTCCAAATCGGAACATATTTCGATATAACTGTTATGGGACAAAAGGTATGCAATTTTCACCGGATTTTGATGAAAGGTGGTTTACATTTATACCCGAGGTGGTGGGTATCCAAATTTCGGCCCCGCCGAACTGAACGCCTTTTTACTTATCATAAACTTATGTCGTCATTCCATTTGTAAAAAATCGAAATATTCATCTGAGACCCAACAATGTATTGGGTTGCCCAAAAAGTAATTGCGTATTTTTCATATTGTCGGCTTTGACAAATTTTTTCACAGCTTGTGACTCTGTAATTGCATTCTTTCTTCTGTCAGTTATCAGCTGTTACTTTTAGCTTGCTTTAGAAAAAAAGTGTAAAAAAAGTATATTTGATTAAAGTTCATTTTAAGTTTTATTAAAAATGCATTTACTTTCTTTTAAAAAATCCGCAATTACTTTTTGGGCAACCCAATATATATGTATATTTTTGATCGTTTTGACATTTTACGTCGATTTAGCCATGTCCGTCCATCCATCTGTCGAAAGCACACTGAATTTTGAAGGGATAAAGCTAGGCGCATGGAATTTTACACCAATACTTCCTATTAGGTCAGTTGGGATTGTAAATGGGTTAAGTTTTGATATAGCTGCCATATAAACCGATTTTAAATGCCGCAATGCTTATCCGATTCCTTTCAAATTTTGTATAAGGTATTTTGTTCTCTCCGATCTTCTGATTTGACTTTTTGTGCCTCTAGAGGGCGTAATTTTTATTCGATTTGGCTAAACATTATTTTAACGACTCCTCTTATAACCTTCCACATACGTGCCAAATATGGTCTGCATTGGTCCATAACCTGTTTTAGCTCCCATATGAACCGATTTCCCGATTTTAATTCTTGAGCCACTATATGGGTCAATTCTTGTCCAATTTGGCTGAAATTTTGCACAATGACATCAACTATGGTCTCCAACAGCCAAACCAAGCATGGTCCGAATCGAAACCATTTTGGTCATTTCTGTTGGGGTGGGGTGACCCCCTGTACTTCGACATGAATTTGTATGCCATATTCGTTATCTACTCCAGCATACTTTTCATTTGATACCCATATTATCCTTATAGGTCCAATTTAGATTTTAAGTGGTGTTTTTGGTAACGGGGGAGGGTGCGCCCCCTTCCGATATCAATAAATTATAAAGCCTATTCATACTTCCTGGCCTCATTCGGAATCTACTCCCGAATACCTTTCATTTGAGTCCCATACTGTCATGATCGTCAAATAACCTTATTTAAAGGGGTTTTGGGGCTGGGGCAGCCCCCCAGGAACTTGGACCCAACTTTTATTACGAAATTCGTACTCTACTCTTGAATACCTTTCATAAGAATATTGTCCCTATTGGTCCACTTTTATTTTTGGTTAGCACCCCCCTCCCGATATCAAAAAATTATATAGCCTATGTTTCCTTCCAGACCAACCTACACAATCTGTGAAAATTTCAAGGTAATCGGTTCATACAAACACAAATTTAATTTTATATATAAGACTAGCTGGACCGGGCCCGCTCCGCTGCGCCTTCTTTTACTTTATATGGAGCAACATTTTCCTTTGAATATTTATTTTCGACAATTAGAGAGCTTTTGGTGAAATACCATGCTACAACAATAGTATATCGCTTGACTAACAGTTTACCAATATAAGTGCCTTTATCTGAATCCCATATGATATTTATTGGTCTACGAATTTAAGTTTGGATGTAAGGTGAACTCCATTCTTAAAATATTTTATTTCACCCCGATATTCTAATGATAACTGATTTAGGGGTGTTTTCGGGGGTGAGGTCCCCCAGACACTTGGCCATGAAAAATATCAGCATCGTGCTCTCCTTTCAAATACCATATATTTAAACCCCATGTTGCCGTTGGTTTTAAAGGGAGTTTACAGGATGAGGCGTCCCCCAAACACATGGCTCCAAAATTGGTTATCAAATTCGTTTTCTAATCTAAAATAACTTTCATTTGAGCCACATATTGGCATGGTCGACAAATTTTTACCCTTTGGGGGGTGTTTTGGGGAAGGGGTGATGCCCTAAATACATGGTCTTACATTTGGATATTAAATTCGTATTCTACTCCAAAGCCCCATATTGCGATGGTCAGTAAAAAATTGTGGGGTATTTTGGGAAACGGGTAGATCCCCAGAAAATTGATCCCGAAAGTGTGTATCAATTCTTGCTCTACCCCCAATACCTTTCATTTAAGCTCCACATTGATATGGTCGGTAAATGTGCCCAATTTAGGGGATTGGGGTGGTCCTTCAAACACTAACCCCGGAACTTATATCAGCAACGTGCTTTATTCTCATATATCTATATATCATTAATTTGAACCCCATATTGCCATTGGCTTCAAAATTGGATATCAAATTCTTTTTATACCCACCACCGAAGGATGGGGTTATACTCATTTTGTCATTCCGTTTGCAACACATCGTAATATCCATTTCCGACCCTATAAAGTATATATATTCTTGATCAGCGTAAAAATCTAAGACGATCTAGACATGTCCGTCCGTCTGTCTGTTGAAATCACGCTACAGTCTTCAAAAATAGAGATATTGAGCTGAAATTTTGCACAGATTCCTTTTTTATCCATAAGCAGGTTAAGTAGGAAGATGGGCAATATCGGACTATATCTTCATATAGCCCCCATATAGACCGATCTTCCGATTAAGGGTCATAGGCCCATAAAAGCCACATTTATTATCCGATTTTGCTGAAATTTGGGACAGTGAGTTGTGCTAGGCCCTTCGACATCCTTTGTCAATTTGGCTCAGATCCGTCCAAATTTGGATATAGCTGTCATATAGACCGATCCTCCGATTTAGGGTCATAGGCCCATAAAAGCAACATTTATTATCCGATTTTGCTGATATTTGGCACGTGGAGTTGTGTTAGGCCCTTCGACTTTATTCGTCAATTTGGCTCAGATCGGTCCCGATTTTGATATAGCTGCCATATAGACCGATCTTCCGATTTTGGGTCTTAGGCCCCTGAAAGGCGCATTCATTGTCCGATGTCGCTGAATTTTGGGACAGTGAGTTGTGTTTAGCCCCTTGACATACTTCTGCATTATGGCACAGATCGGTCCTAATTTGGATATAGCTGCCATATAGACCGATCTCTTGGTTTTAGGTTTTGGGTCCATAAAAAGCGCATTTATTGTCCGATGTGGCCGCAATTAGGGACAGTGAGTTCTGTTAGGCCCTTTGACATCCTCCTTTAATTACACTCAGATCGATCAAGATTTGGATATAGCTGCCATATAGACCGATATCTCGATTCAATGTTTTGGGTACCATAAAAGGAGCATTTATTGTCCGATGTTGCCGAAATTTGGGACAGAGAGTTAAGTTAAGCCGCTCCACATATTTCTGCAATTTTGTCTTGATCGATCAAGATTTGCATATAGCTGCCGTATAGACCGATATCTCGATTTAAAGTCTTGGCCCCAAAAAAGGCGCATTTACAATCCGATTGCACTGAAATTTGACACATTGATTTATGTTAGGCTTTTCGACATCCATATTGTATATGATTCAGATCGGTTTACTTTTAAATATAGCTACTAAAAAGACCAATATTTTGTTATACATAATGGAACAATGACTTGTACTTAGTAGTATTTGGTCCAAATCGGATCATATTTCGATATACATTGCTATGGGACATAAGGTATGCGGATTTTGACGAAAGGTGGTTTATCCAAAGTTCGGCCCGGCCGAACTTAACGCCTTTTTACTTCTTTAATCTCATTGAAACTCCTTATTGCGAAAGTCAGCAAATATGTCTGGTTTGGGGTATTGGCCCTAAAATACGTCCTATTTGGGTTCTAATGGTGGTGGGACATCCGCTATATAGTTGGTCCCTAATGTTGATATTAGATACGCGGTCTTCTCCCAAACACCTTTTATTTGAGCCCCATATTTCCATAGTCGGCAAACATGACCGGCTTGTGAAGTGTTTTGGGTGATGGGCGTCCACTTAGTGAGTTGGCGTTGAAAATATCGGATTTGTGTTCTACTCTAAAAACTCTCTTATTTGAGCCTCATATTGCAATAGTCGGCAAATACTTTTGTGGTGTGTGGGGTGATATCAGATTCGTGCTTTACTCCCAAAGACCTTATATATATATTGGGTTGCCCAAAAAGTAATTGCGGATTTTTTAAAAGAAAGTAAATGCATTTTTAATAAAACTTAGAATGAACTTTAATCGAATATACCTTTTTTACACTTTTTTTCTAAAGCAAGCTAAAAGCAACAGCTGATAACTGACAGAAGAAAGAATGCAATTACAGAGTCACAAGCTGTGAAAAAATTTGTCAACGCCGACTATATGAAAAATCCGAAATTACTTTTTGGGCAACCCAATACATGTAAATCTGAAACGATTTCATCAGTAATGTCGTGAGACGTAAAAAAATTCTTCCTGCCAAATTCCGAGAGAATCAGTTAACAAATGACCATTTTATTGCATTATTACAGAAAGTCGGACGAACATGTATATGGGAGCTATATCCATATCTTAATCAATTTTTTCCAATTTCAATAGGCTTCGTCTCTAGGCCGAAAACATGTCTGTACCAAATTTGAAGAAGATCGGAAGAAAACTGCGACCTGTACTTTGTACGCAAGTACGGACAGACGGACGGACAGACAGACGGACATAGCTAAATCGAATCAGAAAGTGACTCTAAGTCGATCGGTATACTTACCAATGGGTCTATCTCTTTTACGAACAAAATTCACTAAGATATAATACCCTGTACCACAGTAGTGGTGTAGGGTACAACAATTACAAGAGTACATGGACAGACAGACGGACATAGGTACGCTTAACAATGGGTCTAGTTCGTCTCCTTCCTAGCGTTGCAAACAAGAGCACAAAGTGATAATACCCTGTACCACAGTTGTGGTGTATATATAAAATTAAAACATTTAACAAGTGGCTGAGAGATCGCCTTATGTCTAAGTTGACATGTAGCCCAAAGAAGAGGGGTACAAATCTTACAAGTAATAAACGAAAATGAAACAAGTAGCGCGTGCTAAGTTCGGCCGGGCCGAATCTTATATACCCTCCACCGTGGATAGCATTTGTCGAGTTCTTTGCGCGGTATCTCTTTTTGGGCAAACAATAATGAATAAGAACTGTTATGCTATTGGAACCATATCAAGTTGTAGTGCGATTCGGACCGTAAATGAATTGAATGCTAAACATTGTAGAAGTCATTGTGTAATATTTCAGTCCATTCGGATAAGAATTGCACTTTGTAGGAGCTCGGAAGATCGGTTTATATGGGAGCTGTATCAAGCTATAGATCGATTCAGACCATATATAACGTGTATGTTGAAGGTAACGGGAGACGCCGATGTTAACAATTTCAGCCAAATTGAATGATAACTGCGCCCTCTAGTGGCTTAAGAAATCAAGATCCCAGATCGGTTTATATGGCAGCTATATCAAGTTATGTAACGATTTGCACCATATTATATGTAGTTGTTGGAAGTCATAACTAAATACTTCATGCTAAATATCAGCAAAATCGGATAAGAATTGCGCCCTCAAGTGGTTCAAGATGTCAAGATCCAAGATCGGTTTATATGGCAGCTATATCAGGTTATGTATCGATTTGAACCATATTTATCGTAGTTGTTGGAAGTCCTAACAAAATACTTCATGCTAAATTTCACCCAAATCCGATAAGCATTGCGCCCTCTAGAGGCTTTAGAAGTCAAGATGCTCAAGAAGTCAAGACACAAGATCGGTTTATATGACAGCTATATCAAAAAATGGAACGATTTGGCCCATTTACAATCTCCACCGACCAACACTTATAAGAAGTATTTGTGCAAAATTTCCAGCGGCTAGCTATACTCATTCGAAAGTTAGCGTGCTTTCGACAGACGGACAGACAGGCAGACGGACGGACATGGCCAGATCGACTTAAAATGTCATGACGATCAAGAATCTATATATTGTACTTTATGGGGTCTTAGATGCATATTTCGATGTGTTACAAACAGAATGACGAAATTAGTATACCTCTCATCCTATGGTGGAGGGCATAAAAAAACATTTCGGGATATGTGCACTGCATCCAACCGATAGCTATTGACATTTGTGTATGTCAACAATGTGGAGCATATTTTAAATCAAGATACACCCATGAGACCTAGAATTGTAGAAGGCACAGCGGGTGGGCCAGTTATAAAATTAATTTTGAAGAAAATAGCAATTTTTTTCTTATAAATAATAAAGAAGTTACAGTAACTACACAATAAAATTCATGAGTTTTATTTTAATACATCACCTTAAAATTAAAAAGTTAATCCTTCATAGCTGTTTTGAATGTTCAATAAAATGCCATTATGGTCAACCGCTTTGAGTCTAACCGCCCAACAATGCAGAAAATTCTTTTTTTTTTATTAAAATCACACACGACTACAATGACCTCCAACCAAATAATATAAAAAAAAAACTTATAACAATTACACCTTTGCAGTACCTAAGAGCTATTGTTATACTAGGATAACAGAGGTTGACCTTAACCGGAATAACAAATGGGGGTTTTTCGAAGGTTTCTAGCAGAAAGGACATTTAAACAAAAAAGTTTGAAAGCCGGCCGGATCGTTGAGAAAAAAAACAAACAGAACTTTTAGCATAGGGAAAGAGACCCTAAAACTATTTTCATTTGAAATACACTCTCTCTCTCTCTCTCTCTCTGACCTTAAGGCTATGACGTTTCTCTCTAATATTTGAAGAAAAAAAAACATCCTTGCTTTGAATGCCAAGTCATTTACCTTGTTTTACAACGCGCATGCTTGCGGTGTCCTTGCCCTTGTTGCTTTGAAACAAAATAGCATTGCATGTCTGATGTCTGATGTCTGATGCCTATGTTGTACACATTGCAACATTGCTGTGTAAGCATTGAGGTTGGCAACCTTGGTCTAGTCACATAATGTGCACATATTGTCTGTGTCCTATGTCTGCTTGCTTGCAGCATACAATGTCAGTGTGGAAAACCTTGCATACATCAGTCAGCGTCTATTCTTTCGTTTCATTTGAATTGAATTTCATTTTTATTAACAAAGGACAAATATTGCTTTTTATGGCAAGGATATGGGCTTTTGTTTGTTGGGTATTGGGGTCGGCACTAAACTCAATTTGCAAGTTGTGTTTTTGAAAAAAGGCCCATTTATTTATGCAAGGATAAATGCAAATATTGAGTGTAAGAGAGAAATGTCTGATATATCCAACAATTGTAGGGCCTAAGAATGATAACACGAAACAGAGAAAAATACAGTGTGATTTTCTCTGTAGTACAAACGGACATAACTTTACCGCCTGGTGATCCATTCAATGCAGGATGGAAGGGTCCACCGTGGCGCAGAGGTTAGCATGTCCCCCTATGACGGGTTCAAATCCCAGCGTAAATATCAGAAAAAATTTCAACGGTGGTTCTCCCCCTGCTGGCTACATTTGTGAGGTATAGTATCCTGCCATGTTTAAACTTCTCTACCAAATGGTGACGCTATGCAGCACGCCGTTCGGACTCGGCTTAAATATGAGGCCCCTTGTCATTGAACACAAACTACACTCATTGATAGGAGAGAAGTATTCACTATTTCTCATCTTCATGGGAAATTTAGTATTTAGCATGGAAGGGAATGGATTCTTCAATAAGGCAAATGAGAAAAACTGAGACGAATTGAAAACTTTTAAAAAGGAAACAAGGCATCTAAATTCTGTAAAGTGCTCTCTTTGGACAGCAGCCTAGTTTTCAGGGAAAGAGGACAATCAGAAGATCCCAAAACCAGCTCATATTTACTACTGTGATGATCCTCACTGGTGACAATGTCGATGTGGGCAAGATAGTGGGGTTGGTACTACTCTTTTAGCAGTATCGGAAGATGATAAAAACGGCTCGTTACATGTAAGTGATAAGTTGTAAAACGTGATGTTACGTTACGTCACGTCATGTTTCCTAATAACATCATTTTATTTAAACTTCAACTTTAACAAGGAAGGAAGTTGAGAATTAGACAAAGGTAGAATTGAGGCCATCGCAAGATCAGTGCTGACATATGGCTCATATGTGGTGGTGTAGACTTTGGGGTAAGACTGTTCCGAAAAATCCGAAATGAACTGGCCTGTGTCCGAACCACGGGATGGCCGATTTGTTCATCGATTAATTCCCCAACATATGGACCATCAAAATATCTAACAGACGTATTAAATAATTTGACTAGAGATTCACAATACAACATAAAATACGGGATAGGACAAGGAAATCAGAGACAATGAGATATTAATATCTTTCGACGTTGTGTCTCTATTTCCAAGTATACCGGTTAATTTAGCCATAAACACTATAACCAAAAAGTGGAATGACATCCAGGAGCACACAAAGATACCAAAGGAATTATTTATAGAATTGTTAACATTATGCATAAAGGATTCTAGATTTTTTACATACGATGAGAAATTGTATGAGCAAAAGAAAGGCATGCCAATGGGTTCGCCCATCTCTTCGATAATTGTATGGAAACCTCACTAGACGCTTCAATTGAGAAAATGACAACAAAACCAAGATTTCTGACTAAATACGTGGACGATATTTTAAATAAATTTTGTGTATTGGAAAAAAACGGAAGTGAAAAATATACTCTACAAGTTCTCAATTCCTTCTTGACACCGTCGTCCACCGACATCAAAATAAGTCAAAATTAAATTGGTATCAAAAAGATACAGCATCTGGGAGACTTATAAACTATTATTCAAATCATACGAGAAGAATAAAAATAAATACGGCTACTAACTTTATCGACAGAGTACTAAAAATCAGTGACAAAATATATCATCAAGAACACGAAGCGTAAATTTAGCAAATACTTCGATTAAATGACTTCCCAAGCAAAGCTATTAAGGACCTTATAAAATTCGTCAAGAATAGAACAGCGAACAACGAAATTGAACCAACAACAAAAATCTTCAAGAAAACGACGTATATTTCAGGGTTTTCGGAAAGGCTTACCAATTCCAATATGTACAACAGAAAAAAAAAAAAAAAATACCAGGACTAAATCAAGGATGAAAAAGGAGGACAAATCAAATGTAGTTTATAAGATTAAATGTAATGAGGATGAAAATAATTTATGTCAAATGACAAATGTATGTAGGAACAACCAAAACTAAATAAAAAAAACAAGATTATCATCTCACAAATCTGAAAATGAAAGACAAACCTTTAGAACAAAAAACTGCATTTGCAGCACATTGCACTTTAACCGATCATACACCAAATTTTTAAGACGTAGACATACTAGCACAAGAATCCAATCCGAAAAGACGATTTACATTAGAAATGTTACATATTATTGACACCCCTACAAACAAACGTATGAACTTTAAGATAGACACAGACAATTGTGCCCAAATTTACAGAAATTTGGTACAAAAATACAGACAAAAATTAGAGAGCTTTTGTCGAACTTATGCGCTGTAAAGGAAAAGACGATTGTTTTGTTTCAATATGTAATTATTTTCAAATGTATAAATGTTTTTAATTTTTAGTAAATTTACTTGTTTGTTAAATTTATAGTTAAAACCCTGATGAAGATCACCGGCGGTGGTCGAAATATTGGTAACAATTACAAATAAAACAATTAAATAAAACACCAACACCTGTTTTTGTAAATTGTTCTATGACCTCGAGCCAAACCAAGAAGACGTAGTTATAAAATTCCAAAGGTCAACAATAAAATCACAGAAAATAAGAAATGTTGATAAGATTATCCAATAAAATGGAAATTATGAGAAAATTTTAACAACTTCCCAAAGGAAGGAAATCTTGACAAAATTTCCCACAAGAAGGAAGTTCTGAAAAAATCCTCTACGAAGGAAATTTTAATTAAATTCAATAAGAACAAAACTTTGATAAACCACCCATAGTAGGGAAATTTTGACAAAACTTCCTATGAGAAGGAAATTTGTACATAATTTGTCATGAGAAGTAAATCTTGATAACATTTCCCATAAGAACGAAGTTCTAATAAGATAAACCATAAGAAAATTCTAACAAAATACTGGCAACATTACACATAAGAAGGAAAAATTTCCAGCAAAAAGGAAATTTTGGCATTAGAAGGAAACTTTCGACTTTAAATTAATTTAAATATAAGAAAGAAAAGGGTTCAATTCCGCCAAAAGCCTTGGTCTGTCGCTACTGTGTTATCGCAATGGTCTTAAAATTGTCCAAGTGAGTCTGTAAAGGACTGCCACTCTTACCTAATCTAACCTATAAGAAAGAAAAAGTTTCCTGTAAGTGGGAAATTTGTCACAAACAAATTTCGATAAATGTTCCCATTATAAGAAAAATCTAACAAGATTTCTTAGAACAATAGAAATGCAGGCAGAATTTTTACCAACAATTAAATTTGTACAACTTTTGCTTAAGAAATTAACTTTTGAATAAATTTGGCATATGAAAGATATATTCACAAAATATCTCATTAGCAGGAAATTCTGCCAAAATTTCCTTTAGGAAGAAAATTCTGACAAAATAACCAATAAAAATTGACAAAATTTTCTATTAGGAAATTTCTACAAAATTCCAATAAATAAAATTTAACAAACTTTTCAATGAAGAAATTTTGACAAAATTTCTAATAAAGAAATTTTAACAAAATTCCAATATGGAACATTTTAAAAAACTTCTCATGAGAAGAAATCTTGTACAAAATTTTTCTATAAGAAAGAAATTTTAAGAAAAATTTCCCACAAGGAGAAAATTTTATTAAATTGCCCATAGGAAGAATATTTTGACAAAATTACACATAATATGGACATTTTGAAAAAATTTCCCATTAATTGACAATTTTGAAAAAATTTTCATATGAAGCAAATTTTGATAAAATTTCCCTTTATAATGAAATTTTGACGAGATTATAGGAAAACTCTAACAACATTTTGCAAAACAAGGAAATTCTGGCAAAATAGCGACTTAAAATTAAATTTGTACAAAATTTCCTAAAGAGATTAACTTTTGAGTACATTTTCCGTAAGAGAGATATATTTACAAAATATTCCATTAGCAGAAAAAGATTTCTTATAAAAAAGGAAATTCTGACAAAAATTTCCCTTAAGTCAAAATATTCCACTACGAAGAAAATTCTAACTGAAGGAAATTCTGACAAATTTTCCCTTAAAGAGAAAATTATGACATATTATCCCCCAGGAAAATTCTGACAAAATTTCCTATAGAAAAAAAAAATTAACAAAATTTCCAACGAGAGAATATTAATAAAGTTTCCAATAATGAAATTGTGAGAATTATATTTTGACAAGTTTGCTATAAGAAAAAGAAATTATGACAAAAATTCCCACAGTAAAACAATTGTTAAAAAATTTTCCATAAGAAGGAAATTTTGATAAAACTACCCATAGAAGAACAATTTTTGACAATATTACCCATAAGAAGAAATTTTTGAAAAAATTTTCATATGAAGCAAATTTTGATAAAACTGCCCATAAGCAGGAAATTCCGATAAAGTTGCCCATAAGAAAAGTCTAGTAAAATTTCCCAAAACAAGGATATTAAATTTTTACAAAATTTCCTGTAAAAAAAAGTTTTGACAAAATTTGCCATCAGAGAGGTATATTAACAAATTTAACATTAGAACGAAGTTCTGACAAAATTTTCTATATGAAGGAAATTTTGACAAAAGTTTTCCATATGAAGAAAATTCTTATAAGAAGGAAATTCCAATAAAGAGATTTTTTTTTAATTATTTAATGAATACCTACACAACAAGATTAAATCGTATAGTTATAGTGCAGGCTTATAAGAACAGTTATATATTATATCCTTCTTAAGAAATAACAAAACAATTTTTAAAGGAATAAACATTTTCGAATATCATTATAGAAAATAATTAAAAATAAACTTTAGAATTTTGTGGAATAGTTAAAATAAACTTTGGAAAGGTTAGAAAATAATAATGCTTAAAAGAAAACAAGTAAAAGCGTGCTAAGTGCAGCCGGGCCGAATCTTGGGATCCCACCACCATCGATTCTGATTAAAATTTATACAAATCAAGTTTATTTGAAAGGCATTATTTTTTTCTACATACCAAACTTCTGTCTCCCATATAAACCGGAGACAGGTTTATATGGGAGCTATATCAGGTTCTAGACTGATTTGCACCGTACTTGGTACAGTTATTGGAAATCATAACAAAACACTATGTGCAAAATTTCAGCCAAATCGGACAAAAATTGCGTCTACCTGGGGCTCAAAAAGTCAAATCGGAGGATCGGTTTATGTGGGAGCTATATCTAAATCTGAACCGATATGACCCATTTGCAATCACCAACGACCTTCTTCGATACTTATTATCTGTGCAAAATTTCAAGCGACTAGCTTCACGCGTTCGACCTCTATCGTGATTTCGATATACGGACGGACGGACATGGCTAGATCGACTCAGAACGTCGAGAGAATCAAGAATATATATACTTTATGGGGTCTTAGACGAATATTTCGAGGTGTTACAAACGGAATGACTAGCTTATTATACCCCCATCCTATGGTGGTGTGTATAAAAATAAAATTTTAAAACAGCTTAATTCAAAGAAACATGGAAAGGGGGTGTTTTTTTTTAATTGAGGCGTTGCTGATGATTTGGATATTGTGAGGAAAAGTATTCCAAAGTCGTATGGTACTCGTATAAAACTGCCATTCAGATACGAAGTTTCCTTCTTCTAAAAAGGGACGAGTTTCCTACCCCTTTTAGATCGGGCAAATATTTATTTGTCATAGAGATATTTAGGTGTTTGCTTCCAAATGATTTTATGTAAGAATAGTAGAGATCTAGTTCTAAGTAGATTGTCGAAGCTACAACCATAAACGGAAGTAGCCAAGTGAGAAACATGATGTTGAATACTACATTTAATTTTCATTGGCTTAGTGAATCGCAGTTTGAAAAAAGTGCACACCCATAGATCAGATCTGGATTTAGAAATGTCTTTGCTAAAAGAATTCGAATTTCGATTGGTGTTTAAGAGTGTGTTATCCACAGAGCACACAGCATTGCATATGTCTGCCCGGCTACAGAATTTATATGATTTGACCAAGTTAACGAACTGTTAAAAATCACACCTAAATTCTTAGCACTAGACACAATATCAATTTTCTTTTGATTTATAGTGATATCCACGTCTCGCAAGCTAAATCTTTTATTTTTATGAATAACAATCATTTGCTGTTGTAGCCCACTTGTAGACGCAGGACGAGTCCTCCTTGCGTTTTGCAACGCATTCACTAATATCCGTTAACAAAGCCGCTAAGGGTAACTGAACGTCATCAGCATACATTAGCATCTGGCTATGGATCAGCTGGGTAGGAAGATCATGTGCGTAGAGCGAAAAAAGGAGCGGACCAATTATTGAGCCTTGTGGAACTCCCTTGGGCACAAGAATTAACGCTGATATTGAATTCCCAACGTACACTGACTGTTGCCGATTAATAAGATATGATTGAACCAATTTGATAGAAGTATCGCTGAAATTGAAAAATCTTCTGAGCCTCACATCATGATCAATCGAGTCGAAAGCCTTTGAATGATGTAATAGGACGGGAAAACTAACATTGCCATCATCAATTTTACTGCTTATTGATGCCGAAACTTCAACCAATGCACTAACGCAACAATGATGGGCACGAAACCCGGATTGTCTATCGGAGAACATAGATTCATGATGGAGATATTCGGACATTTGTTTATGCAAAATCTTCTCGAAAACTTTCGAGAAGTAACAAAATATAGAAATCGGACGGAAATCTCTATTCGATTTAGGGATTGGGATTATCTTTGATCTGGAGATTAGAATTGAATTAAAGAGATGAGTAAAACAAGGTAAAAGGTAAGAAACTAATATTCTAATGAATCTTGACTGACTTCGTCGTGCGATACACATCTCAAAACTGCATTCAACATTTGTGCTTTCCGGAAGCCAATTAGTGTCTTGGTAAAAAGTTTATATGTATCGAAGGTCGGAATATAAACAAAAACTTCATTCAATTCATTTATATCACCATGTGTAATAGAAATTGCCTTGGATTTCCCAATTCCGATATCGTATATAACCCTCCACTTGCCTTTCGTGTCAAACGCCCAATAATATTTGGATAAATAATGTCATAATTTTGGATCACTAATGAGTGCATTAACATTATTTCTTGCCGAGCGGAATCCCTCATGAAGTTCAGGCGTTTTAAAACTTTTCCACCTGGAGTAGACTAGGTCCTCGTTACGAAACAAATTCCTAATAGTGGAATTAAACCAAGGCTTAGTATCCGATTACTTCATCTTACTCCGAATGGGGACTGTTGCAACATAGATAGGTCCAATGTTATCTTGAAGATAGCTACATTTCTCATCGAAGGGTATAAGATCATATATCCCTTTTCAAAAGGCTTCCTGAATCTGAATCTAAGGCAGAATAGTCAAAATTGTTGAAGTCGCGGTACGAAAACTTCCCCACTGTCTTTGACACAGTGAATTTGTATGGCAGATAAATCAAATCATGTCTTGAGAAACCAGGGGCAGATATTTGATCATAGAGCGAAATATTGGAAGTATTATTCACGAAGAACATATCCAAAAGGGTATTAACTGTTGACGAAAAATGACTGGGGTTTCTAGAATTGGTAAGGTAGAAACCCAGTGCCAACATATTGTCCGTCAATTTGGAATCTACAAGAATATTGGAATTAAAGTGCCCAGCTATAATCACATCGTTATATCCCAATTTTATGGTCTCTAAGATGCAATGAATTTCATTCAAATCTATTGTATTGTTTGGCCGCTAGATACAACCAATCAAGACTTTTTTTCAAGTAAGATAAAAGCGCCACGGATGGAATATATATTTGATCTTCAGGATTAGATTTTTAATCGGAATTTGGCTTTGAAGGTGTTCCTTGCATATATGTCACCACCACCCCCATGACGTTTTTTATCTGATTTGAATACAGTATATCCAAATTGTGATATAATATCCCATAAGGAAATTCTTTGGAAATAAAATTTTTACAAAATTTACTATTAGGAAATTATTTTCAAAATTTCCTATTTATGGGAATTCATTTATATCACCATTCTTATCAGAAAAATGTTAGATTCTTATGAGAAAAATGTTAGAAATTAGAAATGATATTTTGAAACATTTTTCTATAGAAATTAAATGTGATCAAAATTTCTCATAAGAAAGAAATAATAGTATAAATTCACATAAGGAAATTCTGTCCAAATTTCTCATCAGTACGAAATTCTGGCTAAAATTGCATCTGAAGGGAACATACTAACGCATGGTCCTTAAAGCCATCACACCTAATATGGTTGAAAAGTCTTCTAACCAAAGACGAAACGCGTCCCATAGTGGTTGGTGTGTGTTGCTATCTTTGGCTTTCCTTTTCCATTTGCATCTCCGATCATCCAGCTAGTCTCGAAAAAGAAACAAACAAAAATTGTAAAATTTAAGGATCTCGCCCTAACAGGCAAAAAATTTGAAAAAAAACAATGAATGAAATTGTGACAAAATTTCACATAAGAAGGCCATTCTGACAAAATTTCCCATAGAAGAAGATTTTAACAGATTTGACAAAAGGGAAATTCTACAAAAAATAGAAATGAAGTTTAAAAAAAAAAATCTTTAAGAAGGAAATTTTGATAAGATTTCCCATAAGGAAATTCTAACAAAATTTCCAAAATTAAAGAAATTAGAACAAAACTTCCCAAGAAATTCAACCAAATATCCTACAGAAATAAAAGATTGTACAAAATTTACTACAGAAATGGCATTTTGATAAAATTTCCTATGGAAATGAGATCGTGATTGCAGAAATGTAATTTTTACAAAACTTTCAATATAAATGAAATTTTTACAAAATTTCCCATACAAATGGAATTTTGGCCTAAATGCTTGAGAGAGAGAAATGCTATTTTGACCAAATCCAAATGTTGGAATTTGGACAAAATTTCTTCAGAAGATAGACTTTTCATAAATTTTCGTATAGCAATGAAATTTTTGAAAAAATTGTCTTAAGAAATAAAATTTTTATAAGAAATGTTTATTTATATTCCTGAAGACTTGAAATTTTGAATAAATTTCCTTTAAAATTTAAATGTTGAAAAAACTTCCGTCTTTAAATGCTTCCTTATGGTTTACTTTGCCCCTTATTATGACTCATGACTTGTATCCTATCGACACCTTTTAGTCCTTTACATGAATCATTGCCATTAGACATGGATATGAATCACCTAAAAATAGGTTCCAACATGATTTAGATTTAAATTACACAAGTGCGTGTGCATGTACCTCCAGGTCAATGTGCCTGACTCACACAAAAGTTATATTGTTTTGCCTTTTGTCCTGAACAAAAATGCTTGTATCAAACAAAAAAACAATGCTAGGCAACAACAGAGGAAAGATGGTCTATGCTAGACTTCATGTGAATGTTTAAAACGATTATCACCTGAGAACAGGATACCATTAGATGAGTATTTCATTAAGTGCTCAGCATTTTGTGGTGAAGGTAAATAATTGGTTAATCATTAATTTGTTGTTCTCCTTTTCTATTTTTCTTTAAAATCAATTCCAAAATCTTTTATTCTACGAACTCTTGATCACATCACAACCAAATGTTTTCAAATTTAGCTTAGCTATCAAATCTTATTAGCCTATTTTTACAGTCTTACTCTTTTGACCTTTTGATGGGAGCAACGTTCTGCCAAAATCCTGCCTTTGACCTTCATGTCAAAGCCAGGGAATTGTCCCAAAAATTGCTTTGCTGAATTAAACGCACATTTCCCGGCTATAAAAGTCTTTGTGTGTTACCAACTTGTGACTCGTGATGATGAGGGCCTCCAGTGACCTAGGCAGCGACCTGCTCAACCAAACAATGACCCATATAAATGGTTTAAATCTCCTGCCCTAGTAGTCGCTACTAAACAAAACTCAAATGCTCCTATCTGCAGCTGAATGGCGAGTGATGGTATTAACCTTTAACACATTCATTGTCCTTTTTTGTTTGGTGTTTGCAAGAAAATCGTACGCAAAATGTTTCTTGGAGGTTTGATTGGAGCTATAGGTTGATTAGTGATGAGGCAGGCGTAGAAAGGAGAGAGGGGACTCTAAACAAGTTCATTAACATTCTTTATGTTTCTTAGTTATTGGTTGTTGTCCCACAGCAAAAGCAGCCAAGCAGTTGTATTCGACATTATCCTTTATCCTTTAGGATATTTTGAGGAGGCCTGGGTGTATAAATTCCCAGGCATAACGTGAGTGAGGCTAAATATAACGGCGCGAGTATAATTTTCTATTGTTTTTGTTGTTCTTAGCCAAAGAACGTAGCTGACGACTGTAATGTTGATAATGATGAACAAAGGACCTTCTTCTCCGTTTTATTTATTGCTCTCGATGTGAAATGAATTTAAATAAGTTAAGAAACCCGTAGAGGGGTTTCAAACGGCGATTCTAGAGGTGATTATTTGAAGACGAAGAAAACAAAATGGCCATTAATAAGGCCAGCAGCAACTTCTTCGACCGCAAGTTCATCAACACAATGAGAAAAATAAGGTGGGTTTGTGGTGTTGTTGGAGTTGGTAGAGTTGTCTTTTGAAATGAGATATCCATAAATTTTGTAAAAGACATAGTTGATGAACAAAGATACAAAAAGTTAAATTCGGAAATCAAATTTGCTGTGGTTTTACTTTTATAAGTAATGTTCTAAAAGATATACAAATATATGAGTATGTGACATCAATCATTTAGCAAATAATACCAAATAAAGCTCGATAAAGTGTAACAAATGTTTTACAGTTAGTAACTCTTGTCAATGATGGATTTAGGCAGAGGAAACAGACTGATGCTACATACACCGACTTTAGTAAGGCGTTCAATAAAGTCAATCATGGCCTACTTTTGTTTAACCTCGGTAAAATCGGGTTTTCTCCTATATTATTAAATTGGGTTAGTTCTTACTTTCTCTTGTCCGAAGTACACTTGAATATGGAACCGTTATTTGGGATCCGATTTATACTTTTCACAGAAATAAAATTGAGTCAGTACAGAAACAATTTCTACTATTGTACCTTTGTAATCGTGGTCGTGAATTAACAAACACTTCCTTGCTATACGTTTGGAATAAATTTAATACAGCTCCCTACTCTCAGTAGCCGCAGCAAAATGTTGAACATCGCGTTCATCTCAAATGTTTTACACGGGAATTTAAAGTCCGAATTTTTGTTGAGCCGGCTTAATATTAACAGTCCTACAAGACCAACGAGAAATTTTCAACTGCTTAATATCATTCAATATCATTAATGCGACTTTGCAAATAATGATCCTTTTCGTCCCATTATTTTTAGATTTTAATGAATATTATCACCTTTTTATCTTACTGAAGATAGATACTCATTAAAAAAAATAATTATACTTAAATTATATTATTATATATAAACAATTATACAATTATACTATATATACAAGTAAAAGCGTGTTAAGTTCGGCCGGGCCGAAACTTATATACCCTCCACCATAGATCGCATTTGTCGAGTTCTTTTCCCGGCATCTCTTCTTAGGCAAAAAAGGAAATAAGAAAAGATTTGCTCTGTTATTAGAGCGATATCAAGAAATGGTCCGGTTTGGACCACAATTAAATTATATGTTGGAGACCTGTGTAAAATGTCAGCCAATTCGAATAAGAATTGCGCCCTTTGTGGGCTCAGAAGTAAAATAGAGAGATCGATTTATATGGGAGCTGTATCGGGCTATAGACCGATTCAGACCATAATAAACACGTATGTTAATGGTCATGAGAGAATCCGTCGTACAAAATTTCAGGCAAATCGGATAATAATTGCGACCTCTAGAGGCTCAAGAAGTCAAGATCCCAGATCGGTTTATATGGCAGCTAAATTAGGTTATGAACCGACTTGTACTTTATCTGACATAGTTGTTGAAAGTAACAATAGAAAACGTCTTGCGAAATTTCAGCCAAATCGGATAGGAATTGCGCCCTTTAGAAGCTCAAGAAGTCAAGTCCCCAGATTTGTTTATATGACAGCTATATCAGGTTATGAACCGATTTGAACCATATTTGGCACAGTTGTTGGATATTATAACAAAATACTACGTGCCAAAATTCATTCAAATTGGATAAGAATTGCGCCCTCTAGAGGCTCAAGAAGTCAAGACCCAAGATCGGTTTATATGACAGCTATATAAGGTTATGGACCGATTTGAACCATACTTGGCACAGTTGTTGGATATCATAACAGAACACGTCGTGCAAAATTTCATTCCAATCGGATAGGAACTGCGCACTCTAGAGGCTCAAGAAGTCAAGACCCTAGATCGGTTTATATGGCAGCTATATCAGGTTATGGACCGATTTGAACCATACTTGGCATAGTTGTTGGATATCATAACAAAACACGTCGTGCAAAATTTCATTCTGATCGGATAAGAATTGCGCACTCTAGAGGCTCAAGAAGCCAAGACCCAAGATCGGTTTATATGGCAGCTATATCAGGTTATGGACCGATTTGAACCATACTTGGCATAGTTGTTGGATATCATAACAAAACACGTCGTGCAAAATTTCATCCCAATCGGATAAGAATTGCGCACTCTAGAGGCTCAAGAAGTCAAGACCCAAGATCGGTTTATATGGCAGCTATATCAAAACATGGACCGATATGGCCCATTTACAATACCAACCGACCTACACTAATAAGAAGTATTTGTGCAAAATTTCAAGCGGCTAGCTTTACTCCTTCGGAAGTTAGCGTGCTTTCGACAGACAGACGGACGGACGGACGGACGGACGGACGGACGGACAGACGGACGGACATGGCTAGATCGACATAAAATTTCACGACGATCAAGAATATATATACTTTATGGGGTCTCAGACGAATATTTCGAGTAGTTACAAACAGAATGACGAAATTAGTATACCCCCCATCTTATGGTGGAGGGTATAAAAAACAAGTATTAAGTTCGGCCGGGCCGAATCTTAGACACACTTCACCATGGATCGCATTTGTCAAGTTCTTTGAATGACTTTTTCAAAATTTATATGAGCTACATCAAGTTATTGAACGATGTGGACCGTACTTGTGATGGCTGTTAGAAGTCATAGAAAAATACCAGCGAAATACCAAAAATACCTCCAGTGGTTGAGAGTGTCAAATTGGGAGATCGGTTTCTTTGGCAGCTATATTAGTTTATAATCCAACTAGACCATACTTGGCACATACCAAAACAACATATATACAATTTCAACCAATTTGGATAAGAATTGCGCCCTCTAGAAGCTCAAGAAGTCAAGATCGGTTTGTATGGCAGCTATATCAGGTTATGGACTGATTTAGACTATACTTGGCCCAGTTGTTGGAAGTCATTCCTTAACGACATGTGCAAAATTTCAGCCAAATCGGATAAGTTTTGCGCCCTCTAGAAGCTCAAGAAGTCTAATCGGGAGATCGGTTTATATGGCAGCTATACCGCTTTGGCCCATTTACAATCCCAACCGACCTACACTAATAAGAAGTATTTGTGCAAAATGTCAAGCGTCTATCGGGGGGAACAAACAGACGGACATGGTTATTTCGAGGTGTTACAAACGAAATAACCAAAAAAGTATACCCCCATCATATGGTGCAGGGTATAAAAAACAAATATTGGGTTGCCCAAAAAGTAATTGAGGATTTTTTAAAAGAAAGTAAATGCATTTTTAATAAATATAAAAATATACTTTTTTTACACTTTTTTTCTAAAGCAAGCTAAAAGTAGCAGCTGATAACTGACAGAAGAAAGAATGCAATTACAGAGTCACAAGCGGTGAAAAAATTTGTCAACGCCGACTATATAAAAAATCCGCAATTTCTTTTTGGGCAACCCAATATAACATTTTGACTATGAAAATTCCTACAAGAAAGGAAATTCCAACAAAATTGATCATAAAAAGGAAAGTCAAACAAAATTTCCGATACGAGGGAAATTTAAAAAAGCATCCCATAAATGAAATTTTGATAAAATTTCCTATAGCAATGAGATTTTGACTAAACTTCCTATATGAATGAAACTTTGACAAAATCTCCCAGGAAATTCTGACAACGTTACGAAAAAATTTTCCCATTAGAGGGAACTTCTGGAATATAAAATTATGCAAGGGAAATTCTGACAAAATCTCATTTAAGAAGGAACTACTGAGAATTTTTTTTTAAATGAAGAATTCTTGCAAAATTTTTTACAGAAATGAAATTTTGACAAAATTTCCATAAGAACGATTTTCGGACAAAATTTCCCAAAAAGAATAAAATTCCTCCCAGGAAAAAAATTACCAGAAAACTTTCCTATAAGAAAGAAATTTTAACAAAATTTCCTATTAGTAGGAAATTCTGAGGTTGTACATATATGCCACCTCGGGTATATATGTAAACCACCTTTCGTCATAAGCCGGTGAAAAATGCATAATTTATGCCCCCATAGCCGCTTTATCGAAATATGGTGCGATTTGGTCCACATTTGACACGGATTTTGTAGAACAAAATATTGGCCATTTTGGTAGCCATATCCAAATATAGACCGATCTTAACCATATATGACACGGATGTCGAAAAGCCTAACATAAGTCATTATGTAGAATTTCGTGAAATCAGTTTATAAATGTGCCTTTTATGGGGTGAAGACTTCAAATCGAGAGATCGGTCTATATGGGAGCTATATCCAAATCTGGACCAATCTGGGGCAAATTGAAAAAAGTTGTTGAAGAGCCTGATGCAACTCACTTTTTCAAATTTCGGAGAAATCGGACAATAAAATTTTAATGGGTGCAATAACTTAAATCGAGATGTCGGTCTATATGACAGCTATGTCTACATCTGGACCGATCTGATCCAAATTAGAGAAGACTGTTGAAGGGCCTAACAAATTTCGGCAAAATCGTACAATAAATGCGCATTTTATGGTCAGAAGGCCTTAAATCGAGAGATCGGTCTATATGACAGCTATATTCAAATCTGAACCGATCTGAGCCAAATTCAAGGAGGATGTCGAAGGGTCTAACACAACTCACCGTCCCAAATTTTCAGCAAAATCAGATAATAAATGTGGCTTTTATGGGCCTAAGACCCTAAATCGGCGGATCGGTCTATATGGGGGCTATATCAAGATATAGTCCGATATAGCCCATCTTCGAACTTAACCTGCTTATGGACAAAAAAAAAAGAATCTGTGCAAAAGTTCAGCTCAATATCTCAATTTTTAAAGACTGTAGCGTGATTTCAACAGACAGACGGACGGACATGGCTAGATCGTCTAAGGGAAATTCGGAAAAAATATTCTGAAAAAATGTTCTTTAAAAATTATATTTGGACAAAATTTTCCATAAAAAAATTAAAAACTAACAAATTTTCCATATAAAATAAATTCTAACATAATTTTCCATAAGAGGGAAAGTCTTGAAAGGAATTTTCATGCGAAGGGAATTCCGACAAAATTTCATATAAATAGGAAATTTAGAAAAAATTTTGCATAAAAAGGAATTAAAAAAAAATCACATTAAGAGATATTTGAAAAAAATCCACTTAGAAGGAAATTGTGGCAAAATTACAAATAAAATTTTAGCAAACTTTCGTATAGAAATGAAATTCTGATAAAATTTTCCATAAGAAAGAAACTCCGGCAAAAATTTTTTCAGAAAGGAAATTTTGACAAACTTACTAATTAGAAAGAAATTCTAACAAAATTTAGAAAATTTGGAGGTGGAAATTTGACAAAATATTTTGTTGAAATGAAATTTTGACAAAAATTTTTTTATACGCAAAGATTTTTACCAAACATACCATAAGAAGGAAATTTGGATACCAATTAAATTCCGACAAAATCTATGTCTATAAAAATTAATTTGTGCTTGTTTGTTTGTATGTTTGTATGTATGTATGCTTGTATGTTTGTTTGTTTGTTTGCTTGTTTGTATGTTTGTTTGTTCCGCATAGACTCAAAAACCGCTGAACCGATTTCTTTCAAATTTTCACAGATTGTGGGGAGTGGTCCGGAAGGTTCAATAGGCTGTATAATTTTTTGATTCCTCAAGGGGGGCGGACCCTCCCCCTTACCACAAAAGTACGACCTCAAAATAAAAGTGGGCCGATCGGGGCAATATGAGACTCAAATGAAAGGTCTTTGGGAGTAGATTACAAATTTGATATCAAAATATGGGTCCAAGTGCCTAGGGGGCCGCTGCGACCCCAAAACCCCCTAAATTACGAAAATGGTAAGGAAGGAGGAAATGGCTTTTTCGTTTGTTGATATTGGAAGGGGGCGGACGCTCCCCCGTTATCCTAAAACACTTCTTAAAATCAAAAGTGGACTGTTAGGGACAATATGGGTATCAAATGAAATGTATTGGGGAATACAATACGAATGTGGTATTAGAAATTGGGATCAAGTATGCGAGGGGTCGTCCCAAAAACTCCCCCAAACAAACATATGGGACGTAAATATCAATATGGGACTCAAATGAAATGTATTCGGGCCTAGACTACGAATAGCATAAAAAATGAGGTCCATGTAATTGGGGATCGCCCCACCCCCAAATGAGAATATAATTCGATCATAGCTAGATGACCCTCAAATTAAAAGCATTTGGTAGCACATTACGAATATGACATTAAACTTTGTGTCCAAGAATCTAGGTGATGCTTTACCCCCTAAAATCGCCTCCAATAGGTTATTTGACCTATTAATTTGCGTCATTCAAATTTGTGCTCAAGTTGCAGTGTGGCGCACAACCCTCATATAGACGCCCTCCACCAAACGGCTGTATACACCAATCATGACAATATGGGGTTAAATTAAAGGTGTAAGGTTGTGAACTGCGAATCTGATCTCATTATTCTGCTCATATATCTAGCGGACCACCTCACCCCAAAACAGTCGATAAATTATAATGACCTAACAGAACACTGTGTGATTAAATTAATTTGTGTGTGGGACACACATAAATGCAGGCCGCTAAGGCCCCGAAGTTGTGACGTTCAGCGTGATAACAGGAGTTGCAAACCTTAACGTTAAGGTTGCAACCATTTTTAGCTCATCGATAGACAAGACCAAACGATTTGTTGCTGGTCAACACTTCTTTGTTCAAAAGTTTTATATGGTTTAATAGTAAGAATTATCACCACCGCACCAAATATATACACTGGCAAATTAGTTCTTTACCAAAGAAAATCGTTTAATATGGCATTTTAATTTGATTAAAAAAGACCAAATTGTGACTATTTAATAGGTATTCATATGGTATGATGGTTGTCTATGAGTGACTATTCATAGATAACCACCTCATGAGGGTCCACTCAAAGAGAGTAGCACTTACATTTACATTTGCGATATCTGGCTGTCTTCAATTGGATTTACTTGATCCAATTGGATTTAGTTGATCCAATTGAAAAAAACCAGTAAATGGCAATAATTTGAAAAAGCCAACATGAACAGAGAGAGGGCAGAGTGGTTGAAATTAATCATCTGGCATGTATCTTTGTTATGACAACCTATCGGTCCTTTGAATAGAAAAAAAAAATTAAATATAGGAATTTCGTTGCGGTTGTTTACGGTATTATTTTTTAACTTTTCCTCCCAAGAAGGTGTTTTAGGTAGTTTAATTGCCAATTTTTGCCATAGAAAAAAATGTATATGAATACAAACAATTTCTATAGGAAAAAAAATTGCAGAAAAATCTTATTAGGTAAAATGTTATCAAAATTTTAGAGTAAGAATAAGAAACATATTTACAGCGATGCGGGTCGGGCTCAGCTATCTATATATTTATATATAAATGAATTTTTGTTTGTTTGTGTGTTTCATATAGATTTTTTTGAAATTTTCACAAAAGGTGCATTGTGGACCTGTGGTGAAAATGGGGTACTTGCCCTAATTTTCAAAAACGCCAGATCTCGGGGATGGGTAGGGCGATTTAAGATAAATTTTGTTTGCGCTCAAACAGCGATCTAAAAATAAAAAATTGGTATCAAAATCTAGGGCCCCCACACCCAAAACCCTGCAAACGGATTTATAGACCAATCACTACAACATGGGACTCAAATTAAATATATTTGAGAGTAGAAAACGAATCTGATATCCAATTGTGGAACTAAGTGCTTCGTGGGTCACCCCACCCTCATAAAACCCCTCAAATCGGACATATTAACGGACCATGGCAATCTGTATTTTAAATGGAAGGTCTTTGGGAATAGAGCACGAAATTGACTTTCACTTTTGGGACCAAGTCTTTGGGGTCCACCACACCCCAAAAAGGACTTTTACTGACCATTGTAATGTGGGGTTTAAATAAGAGGTACTTGAGTGTAGAACAATCAATAGGAAAATTGGAATACATTTTCAACTGCAATTACGCAGAAATGTTCAAATTTAGAGTACTCCTCCGCAATACAGCATAATCGGGCAAAACAGAGCGGGCCGGGCTCAGCTAGTCTTATAAATAAAATTCAATTTGTGTTTGTTTGCTAGAAGGAAACAAAGGCTATATAATTTTTTGATATCGGGAGGCGGGCGGACCCTCCCGCTTACCCCAAAAGTACAACCCAAAAATAAGAGTGGACCGATCGGGACAATATGGGATTCAAATGAACGGTATTCAAGAGAAGAAGTACGAATTTCATAATAAAAGTTGGGTCCAAGTATCTGGGGGCCGCCCAGCCCCAAAACCCCTTAAAATAGGTTTATTTGACTATCATGACGATATGGGACTCAAAATGAAAGGTATTCGGGAGTAGATTACGAATATGGACAGGAAGTAGGAAAAGGCTTGATGATTTATTGATTTATTGATCTAAAATCAAAAGTGGACCGAAAAAGACAATATGGCTATAAAATTACAAGTATGCGGAAGTAGATAACGAATCTGGCATACAAATTCATGTCGAAGTATAGGGGGTCACCCCACCCCACAAAAACTCCCAAAATGGGCATATTAGGCAAACAAAGATACATGGGACTCGGTTTGTTTGTTCCGTATAGTCTAAAAAAGGGCAGAACCTATTTTCTTGAAGTTTTCGCATATTGCGTAGGTTGGTCGGAAGGGGGACGGACCCTCCCTCTTATGCCAAAAACACAACCCAAAACCAAAAGTGGACCGATCGCGACAATATATGTATCAAATGAAAGGTATTGGAGAGTATAATACGAATAGGGCATTAAAATTTTAGCCTAAGTAGCCATCGGGTAGCCCTAACCCCAAAACTCCCCCAAACAAACATATTGGACGTTCATTTTAAAATGGGAAGACAATTTTGGCAAAATTTCCTGTAGTAAACTTTGTTAGTAAACTTTCCTATAGAAATGAAAAGTTTGCTAAATTTCATTATACAGTAAATTTTGCCAAAATTCCCTTTTAAGGACATTTTTATCCAAATTTCCTTCTCAAGGGTATTTAAAATTTTTTTTTTTATTATTTTTGTTAAATTTCCCTTTTTCCATTCAAGATAAATTCTGCCAAAATTTTTACAAGACTTACTACAGAAATTACATTTTGACAAAATTTCGCCTAAAAAGGCAGTATTGACAAAATATCGAAAAGAAAAAATTTTTCACAATACTGACCATAAGAAGGAACTAGTGACAAAGCTTCCTCCCACGAAAGAAGTTTTTAAAAAATTTCCCATAGGAAAGAATTTCTGACAAAATTTCCCACAAATAGGAAATTCTGGCTAAATTTCTAAAGGAATGAAATTTTGACTAAACTTTCTATAAAAAACGAAATTTTTGACAAAATTTTCTATAGAAATAAAATTTTGACAACATTTCCTTTAGAAATGAAATTTGGACAAAATGAAACGAAAGACATGAAATTTTGATAAAATTTCCTATGGAAAGAAATTTTGATAAAATTTCCTATAGAAATGAAATTTTGATAAAATTTCCTATAGAAATGAAATTTTGATAAAATTTCCTATAGAAATGAAATTTCAGAAAAGGTTTTTACGGAAATAAAATTTTTTATTTGTTTGTTTGTTTTTGGTTCGTTTGTATGTCTGTTCCGCCCCACCCACTATCCAAACACATCGAACATATATACAGACCAACCAAGACAATATGGGACTTAAATGAAAGGTATTAAGGAGTAAAAACCCAACCAACAGCCAAGGGGATGTTTTGGGGCTGAAAGACAATTTGGGGGTCAAAGAGAGTGGAGCACATATTTGCTTACTATTGCAATGAGAGGCTTAAATGAAAGATATTTGAGTTTAGAAAAGGAATTTGATATCCAATTTTGGTGGTCAAGTGTTTGGGGGACGCCTCATCCCATAAATTCCCATTAACCAGCTCGACCAAATTTCCCCTAAAAAGGAAGTTCTGACAAAATTTGCAAAAAATTTGCCTATGAACATTTTATCAAAGAACTGGGGCAAACTTCTCACGCATCAATGAGTGCTGTCCGATACAAGTTTTAGGCTAAATGAAAAGACAAAAGTTCCCATAAAAAGGATATACAGGTAAAATTTTCTATAGCAATGAAATGTTGACACAACAAAAATTTTGAAAATATTTTCTACAAAAATGAAATTTGAAAAAATTTCCTACAAAAATTAAATTTGAAAAAATTTCCTATAGAATAAAAATTCAGAAACTTTCCTACAGAAATTAAATTCTGACATTTTATGGTTGTATCGTATTAAGGTCTCCAGAATAATGGTTGAGAACCCATATCCGTTCCCTTTCATATCATTTTAAAGTTGAGTTTTTTCTTGTTTCTGGGCCTAGGTTTGTTAAAATCGTTTGGTTGACATGGTGAGTCCTGTCAACAAGCAAAACTCACAAAAAAAGTATGACTACCGCTATAAAGGGTTTAATGTCATTATGGCCCCAATTCCAAAACCCCAAAACATTTGACGTCTATATTAAATTAACAGCACAAAGAGGGAAAAACACAAACATTATGTGTAAATAATTTCAGACAAAATTATGTGCATACATCAGTTTTGTATATACAACAAACGTTCTTTCCTCAGCAGGGTGGGTCTGCTGTTAAATTTTCAGAAGGTTTGTATGAGAACACATAAAACTAACACCTTACCCCAGCTATAAATAAATAGGTTACATTACCGAAAATGCCATAGAAAGGACAAAAATAGCAAAAAAAAGAAAAAAAGTTTTTACTTCTTTTTGCAACGACAAACGTACTGAAAAAAGCAAAGTGCAAACAAGAAAGACACTTCACTTTATTTCTGGTGGAACAAAACCAACCCTTCATCTTGGCGTATAGTCATTGTCGTGGTGCTACCACAGACTTACATATCGAAATAGTAGAAAAAAACTTCCAAGAACATCGAGAAATACGAGAGAGAACTGGAAACTGCGACACTGACCTCATACCCTAAACTTGAAATGTAACTAAAGCAGCAACAACATTTTTGTATACCAACTACAACAACTTCCGAACAAGAACTTCACCAAGAGCAGCACCAAGGAGAGCAGAACGAACTTTATCCTAGTCCAAAAGACAAATAGACAATAATATGGCATCCGAGATGAGTCTATGTCCACATAAGCCAACAGGAATTCGAGCGTGTAGATGTGCTGCTGCACTGAAGGAATCATTACCCTATCAGAGATGGGAGTGCACTGACTTTAATTAACAACATAATTTTTTGTTTTTTTTTATTTGATTACTCCAATTTTGTCAAAATAATTTCTTTTTAAATTTTAGCCAAAATTGTCTCAAAATTTCCTTTCTATGGAAACTTTTTTAATCTTCTACTTCTAAAGAAAATTCAGTAAACTTTTCATTTCTATCAGAAACTCTGTCCAATTTTCATTTCATACGAAATTTCTCAAAATTTCTTTCTTATGGGAAATTATGTCAAAATGTTATTTCTAAAGGAAATTCTTTTCCACAGGAAATTTTAAAATTTTTTTTTCTAAAAAAAATTTGTCCAATAATCTTTTCTATAGGAATTTTTTCAAAATTTCCTTTTTATGCAATTTTATTGTAAATAGAGTGCACAAATTTGAATTTATCATTTGAAGTCTTTAAGTCTTAAGAATATATCGTGGAGTAAGTTGTATGTCATTGAATTATATTGTGAATTACTACGAATTTTGTAGCATATCTCCTTGGATCTTGACCTTTTGAGCCACTAAACGCCGCAATTTTTATCCAATTTATCTCAAATGTTGTGTAAAATATTTTGTTATGACTTCCAACATCTGTGGTAAGTATGTTTCAAACCGGTTTAAAACTTAATATAGCTCCCATATAAACCGATCTCCTAATTTGACTTTTTGAGCCTTTAGACGGCGCAAATCTTATGCGATTTGGCTAAACATTATTTCAACGATATCTCCTACGACCTTCCACATACGTGTCAAATATGGCCTGAATGGGTCCTTAACCTGATGTAGCTCCCATATGAACCGATCTCCCGATTTTAATTCTTGAGCCGCTATACGGTTCAATTCTTATTCAATTTTGGCTGACATTTTGCACAATTACTTTTACTCCAACAGCATAAACAAGCATGGTCAGAATTGGTTGATAACTTGAAATAGCTCCAATACCTTTGCAATTTTTATCCATTATATTTTGTTTGCCTATAAAGAAATATCGGGCAAAAAAACGACAAATGAGATCCATGGTAGAGTGTATGTAAGATTAGGTCCGGCCGAACATTTCACGCTTTTACTTGTTGTCACTCGATTCGTTCGCCAAGTCATTGAAAACAGCTACTTTCCCTTTAAAAAATCAACTGTTTTCAATGACTTGGCGAACGAATCGAGTGACAAAACTAAAAAAATGTGTGCTTATCGGCACGCCACTTGGGCTCGACTATAAAAAGGAAGCTTCTTATCTTTGAGCTAAATTTTCAATCAAACCCGCTCCACTGCGCTTTCGTTTTCAAAACGTAGAAAAATGCCACCTCCGTTACGTAACCTGCTCTCCAATAGCTCTGATTCTGTGTACGTTTGTTGAGCCTTCCCCTCTAACAGTTAAGCACAAACTTGGATATTCGCATTCTACTAAATAATTTTTTATCTATGGGAAAATCTGTGGGAAATTTAAAAAATAATACAGCAATCAACCGCAACGAAATTCCTATATACAATTTTTCTTTATTTTAAGGACCGATAGGTTACCATTACAAAGATAAATGCTGCATGATCAATTTGTACACTCTGCCCTCTCTCTGTTCGTGGTGGCGTCTCCATTCAGTTGATCCATTTGCGAACAAATGACGGTTTCTAAATGTTAGCGCTGCCATCTATAAGAGAAAAGTTTAGATTTTAATAGCCAAAATGTTTATAAAATAATTTAAAAGTTCTCCGTACCATGTCGCCCCGGATGCTTACTCGCTTTGAGCGGCTTAGCGCCTATAACATTGATCATCGTGTGGTAGTTGTCTATAACTGACTATATGGCTACCAGTTGAATAGTCATAATTTAGCCTTTTTAAATCCAATCAATGGATTTGTCTGGGGAAAAAGGCTCCTTGTCGATGAGCTAGAAATGGCGGCCACCATGACGTTAAGGTTTGCAACTGCTCCCATCACACTGAACGTCATAACTTTTGAGGTATGGCGGCAGTGTCCTATTAGGTCATTATAACAGATCAACTGTTTTGGGGTGAGGTGGTCCGCTAGATATGTGAGCAGTATAAAGATTTCATATTTGCAGTCCACAAACTTATACTTTGGTGTATACAGCCGTTTGGTGGGGGCGTAGGACAATTGTGGACGACCCCTCGCATACTTGATCCCAATTTTTAATACCATTTTCGTATTCTACTCCTCAATACATTTCATTTGATACCCATATTGTCCCTATCGGTCCACTTTTGATTTTGAAAGGTGTTTTAGGGTAACGGGGGAGGGTCCGCCCCCTTCCAATATCAACAAACTAAAAAGCCTTTTCCTCCTTCCTGACCATTTTCGTAATCTACTCCCGAATACCCTTCATTCGGGTCCCATATTGACATTATCGTCCAATAAACCTATTTTAGGGGGTTTTGGGGTGGGGGCGGCCCCCCAGTTACTTGAATCAAATTTTTAATATGAAATTCGTAGTCTACTTCTGAATATCTTTCATTTGAATCCAATATTGTCCAGATCGGTTTACTTTTATTTTGGGGTCGTACTTTTGGGCTATGGGGGAGGGTCCGCCCTCCTACCGATATGAATAAATTATATAGCTTATTGCTCCTTCCGGATCATTCCCCACAATCTGTGAAAATTTGAAAGAAATCGGAACAATTTGAGTTTATACGGAAATTTGAATTTATACGGAACAAACAAATTCACAAACAAACAAACAACCAAACAAACAAACACAAATTCATTTATATAAAGGGTGATTTTTTTGAGGTTAGCATTTTCATGCATTAGTATTTGACAGATCACGTGGGATTTCAGACATGGTGTCAAAGAGAAAGATGCTCAGTATGCTTTGACATTTCATCATGAATAGACTTACTAACGAGCAACGCTTGCAAATCATTGAATTTTATTACCAAAATCAGTGTTCGGTTCGAAATGTGTTCATTCACCGTTCAGCGATGAGGCTCATTTCTGGTTGAATGGCTACGTAAATAAGCAAAATTGCCGCATTTGGAGTGAAGAGCAACCAGAAGCCGTTCAAGAACTGCCCATGCATCCCGAAAAATGCACTGTTTGGTGTGGTTTGTACGCTGGTGGAATCATTGGACCGTATTTTTTCAAAGATGCTGTTGGACGCAACGTTACGGTGAATGAACACATTTCGAACCGAACACTGATTTTGGTAATAAAATTCAATGATTTGCAAGCGTTGCTCGTTAGTAAGTCTATTCATGATGAAATGTCAAAGCATACTGAGCATCTTTCTCTTTGACACCATGTCTGAAATCCCACGTGATCTGTCAAATACTAATGCATGAAAATCCTAACCTCAAAAAAATCACCCTTTATATTTAGATCGATAGAAGATAGATATATTGCAAATCGGACGAACATATATATGGGAGCTATATCCAAATCTGAACCGATTTCTATGAAATTCACCACTAATATCGAGAGTTATAAGAAAATCCTTCCCTCCAAATTTCGAGAGAATCGGTAAACAAATGACCATTTTATCGCTGTATTACTGCAAATCGGACGAACATATTATGGGAGCTATATCCAAATCTGAACCGATTTTTTCCAATTTCAATAGAGTTCGTCTCTAGGCCGAAAAACATTTCCATACCAAATTTGATGACGATCGGATGAAAATTGCGACCCGTAGTTTGTACACATATTAATATGGACGGGCGGACAGACGGACATAGCTAAATCGAATCAGAAAGTGATTCTGAGTCGATCAGTATACTTATCAATGGGTCTATCTCTCTTCCTTTGCGGTGTTACAAACAAATGCACTAAGTTATAATACCCTGTACCACAGTAGCGGTGTAGGGTATAAAAATAAAATTGTTGCGCTTTGTTTGTTTGTCTGTTCCGTATAGACTAATAAACGGTTGAACAGATTTTCATGAAATTTTCACAGATGGTAGAGTTTGGGCCCCCGGTGAAAATAGGGCACTACATTTTTTGATATCCGAAGGGGGGGCGGCCCTCCCCCATTACCCAATTTTCAAAAACGGCAGATCTCGGAGATGCGTGCACCGATTTAAGCGAAATTTTGTATGCCACTTTATGGTACCCCAAAAACACAGAATTGGTAAAAAATTTTGGGGTCAAATAATCTTGGGGGACGCCCTACCCAAAACCCACCCGAAAGGACATGTGCCACGATTGGAACTATATGGATATCAAATGAAAGGTATTTAAGAGTAGAGTACGAATTTGGTATACAAATTTCACTCTTAATTCTCGGGGGGTCCCCATCTCCAAAAAAGCCCGAAGAGGACACTTTCACCGCATTGGGCAATATGGATATAAAATGAAAGGTATTTGAGAGTAGAGTACGAAATTGGCATTAAAATGTTACCCTAAGTGTTGGGCACCCCCACCCCCAAAAACACCACCCAAGAGGACACTTTAACCGCTTTGAGTAATATAGGTATCAAATAAAAGGTATTTAAAAGTTGAATACAAAACTTTGACAAAAAATTAATTTTTGGTGTCTGACGGCCCTCCCCATCACCCTAAACCCCCCAGTCGGACAAATTTACCGAATGGGAAAATATGGATATCAAATGAAAGCTATTTAAAGGTAGAGTCCAATGCTGATATAAAAATTTATTCCTTGGTGTCTGAGGCGCCTCTCCACCCCCCAAAACTCCTCAACAGGACATGTTTACCGATTGGGACAATATGGGTATCAAACGAAAGATATTTGGAAGCTGAGTACACATCTGTTATAAGAATTTTGTCCAAGGTGGCTAGGGGGCCTTCATAATCCAAAAACCCCCCAAAATGGGCATAAATGTCCAACGTCACAAAATGGGTATCGAATGAAAGGTCTTTGGGAGTTGACTACGAATTTGGTATGCACAATTAGGGCAGAGTCTGGGACCCTGCTCACCCACTAAATACCCTTCAATAGGCCGTGTAGTTCGATTGGGATAATATGTCAATTAAAAGAATAATCTATGACAATATATTTCGAATGTAATGTTTGTATAAGGATTCAAGTGTCTGGGTCACATCCTACCGTTCCGCAAGACAGTAGATCGCGATAATAAAAGACTCAAAAAAATTTTCCTTTGGTTCATAGCGTCGGGGGCTGCGACCCTAACCTCCCAATAAATGCAACGCCAAACTGTCATGAAGGATGACCGAGAATATATTGTACTCAAATGAAAGGACGTGTCAGAGGGCAATCCCCCCTCCACCTATCCTACACAAAAAAAGGTATTAAAAATAATATATGAATGATATGAAATAATATATGATGGCCGATCAGGATAGAATAGGACAGAAATAAAAGGTCTTTTGTAGTAGAGTACACTTTTTACCCTCAAAATGGGATGGACACAAGAGGATCTGCGGATCTTTAAGCATGTGGTATCCCAAGTGGTCGCTTTAAATATGTTTTTGAATGAAGATAACCAATACAAAAAAATTAATTAGTGTGAATCTGATCGAGACCCCCTAGCCCTGAATATCTTGATAGCCTCCTTTAAACTGCTTGATATTATGGGGCTCAAACAAAATCGTGCTCCAGCACGATGCTGATATTACTTCAGAGTCCGCCTCTAAACTGCCTTCAAACCGGTCTTGATTGCCTACTATGGCGATAAATAATAGGATATTAGAAAACGAATTCAATACCCTTGTTTGAGGCCAAATGTTTGGGGGTCATGCCAACCTATAAACTCCCACTAAAACATTGGCAATTGGGGATCAAATTTAAGAAATTTGAGAGTAGAGCACGATGCTGATATTCTTTCAGGGCTATGTACGTGGGTGGCCCCCCCACCCTGCATACCCCTCAAACTGGACATAATTGTGGATTATGGCAAAAAAGGGATAAAATCTGTATCTGTTACATGGCTAAGTGCTTCAGGGGCGCCATACCTCAAAACCTTCCCCTAAACCACACATAGATACCGACTATAGCAATATGTAGCTCCAATGTGATTTTCGGGAGTGGAGTATGAATCTGATATCCACTATTGGGGCGAAGAGTCTTGCAACTCCAATCCACCTCCAAATCCAAGAGAATGAAGTAGATCTAACATCCAGACTTTAGTGGGCGGACCCTCCCCTTACCCTATTTCCAAAAACTCCAGATCTCGGAGTGGGGGCCGCCCCACCTTCAAAGCCCCCATTCAAATGAAATATAAACCATAATGACAATATGGGGCTCAGGTTAGGTTAGGTTTAAGTGGCAGTCTGCAATCAGACTCACTTAGACGTTTTCGTCCATTGTAATACCACAGGAACAGAAGAAGGAAGATGCCTTATAGTTTCTACCGTTGAACCATCCAGATCGCTTTAAAAAGTCCAATCACACAAAGAAATGAGAACCTAAAGTGGAACTCCTTCTGTCTGCTAGTGCGGGACACACACACAGAAGGTGTTCTATCTCTCTCTTCTTCCTCGATGTCACTACAGCTTCTGCAAAAGTCGTTGCTGGCAACCTTCAGACACAATGACTGAGACGTCGGTTCTAGCTAGTGACAGCAAAGCGGTAGACCTCTTCAAGTCTAAATGCTGCCACATAGTTTTGGAAAGCTCACAGCCCCCTCTTTGTGACCATCTATCATTTGCTGCTCTTCGGGCCTTGTCCTGAATACTTAGCTTACATGTCGCTAGAAGCATACCCAAAGATTCCAGTGTCCCTGGAGTGTGTAAGGTAGTTCCTAGTTTCGCAAGCTCGTCCGCTTTAGAATTTCCTGTGATATCTCTGTGGCCCGGCACCCAGAACAGCAGAACTTTGAACTGTTCAGTCATCTCGTTGCGAGATCTGCTACAGTCGATGGCGGTTTTTGTGTTCAGAAATACGTTCTCCAGGGATTTAATGGCTGTGTGAGAAGATATTTATGCCAATCGTTGTAATGACAATATAGCTTAGCCATTCCACCACTTCCTTAATTGCAAGGATCTCTGCTTGATACACACTGCAGTGGTCGGGTAACCTTTTCGATATGCCCAGTTCTAGATCTATAGAGTACACACCAAAGCCCACCTGGTCGTTTAGTTTGGAACCATACGTATAGAAGTCTATGTAACTTCAGTTACCAGGGATATTGTAGTTCCAATCGGTTCTATCAGGAATAGTGGTGCAGTAATTTTTATCAAAAAGCGGCTCAGGTAAGGTGTAGTCCACACTGCCTGGAACATCGGATATTGTATCACGGAAACACAGTGTCCGTAGCTGCCACATGGCTAATGAGAAAGCTCCCTTAACCTCACGGCAGTGGTCGCTGCAATTTGGGTAGCCACGATGTTCAGAGGCTTAAGATGTAGCATTAAATTCAGTGCTTCAGATGGTGTCGTCCTCTGTACTGCTGTGATGCACAAACAAATTGAGCAGTAGATAGACAATTGAGCAGTAGATAGATTTTTGAAGCGCCGTCCACTAGATATGGAACTCAAATAAAAGGTATTTGAGACCAGAGCACGAATCTGATATATGGGGATCAGCCTCGCTCTCAAAAACACCCTCATACCGGACATATTTACCGACCATAGCAATATACGGCTCCAATGAAAGGTATTTTGGGAGCAGACCACCAATATAATATCCACACTGGCGCGAATTTCCTGAAAGGCCGTACCAGCACCCAAAAACAGGACTTATTTACTGCCCGTGTCAGTATAGAGCACAGATAAAATAAGAGAGTGAAAAAAGACGCAGCGGAGCGGGCCCTGTCAAGCTAGTCTATACATAAAAAGATTAATTTGTGTTTGTTTGTATGTTTGTTTGTTTGTATGTTTGTTTGTTTGTCTGTTCCGTATAGACTCAAAAACGTCTGAACCGATTTTCATGAAATTTTCACAGATAGGACCCTCACCGGTGAAAACATGCTACTTAATTTTTTGATATCCGAAGGGGGCGGAGCCTCCCACTTACCCCCATTCGGTCCAAGGTGTCTATGGGCTCTCTCCAACCCCCAAAACGGGCATGAATGTCCAACGTCACAAAATGGGTATAAAATTAAAGGTTTTTGAGAGTTGACAGTGAATCTAAAATACACATTTACGATAGAGTCTGGGACCGGCCCACCCTTCTACTACGTTTCAATTAGAGGTGTTGTTGGATCGGGATAATATACGAATAAATCGAAAGGTCTTTGACACTAGAGTTCGAATTTAATGTTGATAACGTGATGCCGTTCATAATTTGGCTTTTGGGTCGTAGCGTCGGGGTGATCGACCCTCTCCTCCCAATAAAAACAACCCCAAATACCCCATGTTGGACGATCGAGAATTTACTATATTCAAATAAAAGACGTGTCAGAGGGGAGGGCGATTGCCCCCATCATACCTAAAAAACAAGGAATAAAAAATGAATGCCGATCAAGATAGAATAGGACACCAATAAAAGGTCTTTGGCAGGACATAGGAGGACCACCCAACTCGATACTTTCACGGCTTTGGGCAATATGGGTATCAAATGAAAGGTATTTTACGATACATATCTCCCCAGCAGGAGATATTTATTTTATTTATTTAAAAGTGGAGTACAATCTATCTATACACATAAAAATGAATTTGTGTTTGTATGTTTGTTCGTTTGTGGATTTGTGGGTTTGTAAATCTGTTTGTTCCGTATAGACTCAAAAACAGCTGAACCGATTTTTTTTTAATCTGATGTCCAATTGTGGGACTAAGTGTTTCGTGGGTCACCCCAACCCCAAAAATCCCCTCAAATCGGACATATTTACCGACCATGGCAGAATGGATCTTAAATAGAAGGTCTTTGGGAGTAGAGCACGAAATTGATTTCCACATTTGAGACCAAGTCTCTGGGGACCAACCATATCCTTAAACAGAACTTTCACTTTTTGGGCTACAAATAAGAGGTATTTAAGAGCCAAACTTACACCAATTTCAAAAACGCCAGATATCGGAGTTGGGTGCACCCCAAAATCACGAAATTGGTACAAAATTTTGGGGTCAACTAACCTCGGGGGACATCCTAAAACCCACCCGAACGGACATGCTTACCGACTGCGACTTTATAGGTATCAAATGAAAGGTATTTAAGAGTAGAGTACGAACTTTGCATAAAAATGTCATCCTTAGTGTCGGGGGGTCCCCAACCCCAAATACACCACCCAACAGTACAATTTTAACGCTTTGAGAGGTATTTAAGAGAAGATTTCGTGCGTGGCATAAAAATTTCGCCTTAAGAATCAGGGGATACCCCACCCCCAAAAACAGCACCCACCTGAACACTTTTACCGCTTTAGGCAAAATGGGTATCAAAGGAAAGGTATTTAAAATTAGAGTTAACATCTTAAATATAACAAGTAAAAGCGTGCTAAGTTCGGCCGGGCCGAATCTTATATACCCTCCACCATGGATCGCATTTGTCGAGTTCTTTTCCCGGCATCTCTTCTTAGGCAAAAAAAAGGATATAAGAAAAGATTTGCTCTGCTATTAGAGCGATATCAAGATATGGTCCGGTTTGGACCACAATTAAATTATATGTTGGAGACCTGTGTAAAATGTCAGCAAATTCGAATAAGAATTGCGCCCTTTGTGGGCTCAAGAAGTAAAATAGAGAGATCGATTTATATGGGAGCTGTATCGGCCTATAGACCAATTCAGACCATAATAAACACATTTGATAATGGTCATGAGAGAATCCGTCGTACAAAATTTCAGACAAATCGGATAATAATTGCGACCTCTAGAGGCTCAAGAAGTCAAGATCCCAGATCGGTTTATATGACAGCTATATCAGGTTATGAACCGACTTGTACTTTATTTGACATAGTTGTTGAAAGTAACAATAAAAAACGTTTTGCGAAATTTCAGCCAAATCGGATAGAAATTGAGCTCTCTAGAAGCTCAAGAAGTCAAGTCCCCAGATCTGTTTATATGACAGCTATATCAGGTTATGAACCGATTTGAACCATACTTGGCACAGTTGTTGGATATCATAACAAAACACGTCGTGCAAAATTTCATTCCAATCGGATAAGAATTGCGCACTCTAGAGGCTCAAGAAGTCAAGACCCAAGATCGGTTTATATGGCAGCTATATCAGGTTATAAACTGATTTGAACCATACTTGGCACAGTTGTTGGATATCATAACAAAGCACGTCGTGTGAAATTTCATTCCAATCGGATAAGAATTGCGCACTCTAGAGGGTCAAGAAGTCAAGACCCAAGATCGGTTTATATGGCAGCTATATCAGGTTATGAACCGATTTGAACCATACTTGGCGTATTTGTGGGATATCATAACAAAACACGTCGTGTGAAATTTCATTCCAATCGGATAAGAATTGCGCACTCTAGAGGGTCAAGAAGTCAAGACCCAAGATCGGTTTATATGGCAGCTATATCAGGTTATTGACCGATTTGAACCATACTTGGCGTATTTGTGGGATATAATAACAAAACACGTCGTGCAAAATTTCATTCCAATCGGATAAGAATTGCGCACTCTAGAGGCTCAAGAAGTCAAGACCCCAGATCGGTTTATATGGCAGCTATATCAGGTTATGAACCGATTTGAACCATAATTGTCACAGTTGTTGGATATCATAACAAAACACGTCGTGCAAAATTTCATTCCAATCGGATAAGAATTACGTCCTCTAGAGGCTCAAGAAGTCAAGACCCAAGATCGGTTTATATGGCAGCTATATCAGGTTATGGACCGATTTGAACCATACTCGGCATAGTTGTTGGATATCATAACAAAACACGTCGTGCAAAATTTCATTCCAATTGGATAAGAATTGCGTCTTCTAGAGGCTCAAGAAGTCAAGACCCAAGATCGGTTTATATGGCAGCTATATCAAAACATGGACCGATATGGCCCATTTACAATACCAACCGACCTACACTAATAAGAAGTATTTGTGCAAAATTTCAAGCGGCTAGCGTTACTCCTTCGGAAGTTAGCGTGCTTTCGACAGACAGACGGACGGACGGACGGACGGACGGACGGACGGACGGACGGACAGACGGACGGACATGGCTAGATCGACATAAAATTTCACGACGATCAAGAATATATATACTTTATGGGGTCTCAGACGAATATTTCGAGTAGTTACAATCAGAATGACGAAATTAGTATACCCCCCATCTTATGGTGGAGGGTATAAAAATCAATTTATGTTTGTTTGCAGGTTTGTTTATTTGTTTGTTTCCTTATAGACTCAGAAACGACTGAACCGATTTTCTTGAAATTTTCACAGATGGTGTATAATGATCCCGTGGTAAAAATAGGGTACTACATCTTTTGATATCTGAAGGGGGACGGACCCTCCCCCTTACCCTAAATTTCAGAAACGCCAGATCTCGAAGATTGGTGGTGCGATTTAAGCGAAATTTTGTGTGATCTCATATAGTACTCTAAAAAAGAAATTTGGTATCCAAATTTCGGATGGGGTACCTAGGGGGGCCGCCCCACCCTAAAACCTACCAAACATATATTTAGACCAATCACGACAATATGGGATTAAAATGAAAGGTATTTAGGATAAGAAAACGTATCTGATATCCAATTGTCGGAGCAAGTGTTAGGGGGACCACCCCAAGCCCCAAAACACCCCTAAATCGGACATATTTACCGACCATGGAAATATGGGACTCAAATGAAAGATGTTTGCGAGTAGAATACGAATCTAATATCCAAATGTGGACCACGTTTCTGGGGGTCCACCTCTTTCTAAAACACCCCCCAAATAGGACTTATTTACTGACCATGGGATTATGGAGCTTTAATAAAAGGTATTTGAGTGTAGAATTCGAATCTGATATCCAAATATGGGACCAAGTGTATGGGGGGACGCCTCTCCCCGAAAACATCCCCCAAAGGGGAAAAATTTACGACCATACCAATATGAGGATCAAATGAAAGGTTTTTGGGAGTGAACCACGAATCCGATATTAAAATTCTGGAAAAGTATCTATGGGGCCACCCCACTGCCACAACACTATCCAAAAAGGAAGTATTTGCTGACTATTGCAATATGAGGCTTAAATAAGAGGGTTTTTAGAGTAGAACACGAATCCGATACATATTTTCAAGGCCAACTCACTGAGTGGCCGCCCATCCCCCAAAACACCCTCCAAGCCGGTCATGTTTGCCGACTATGGAGATATGGGGCTCAAATTGATGATATAAGGGAGTAGACCACGTATCTGATATCAACATTAGGGACCAACTGTCTAGGGGTCGTCCCACCACCATAACAACCCCCAAAAAGGACGTATTTGCTCACCAAGACAATTTGGGTCTTAAAGAGTTTTTAGGGCCAATACCCCAAACCGGACATATTTGCTGACTTTTGCAATAAGGAGTTTACATGAGATTAGAAAACGAAATTTGATATCCAATTTTGAAGGCAATGGAAATATGGGGTTCAAATAATTGATATATAGATATATGAAAATAGAGCATGTTGCTGATATATTTTCCGGCCTTAGTGTTTGGGGGACCAAACGGCCAATCCCCAAAACACTCCTAAATCGGGCATATTTACCGACCATGTCAATGTGGAGCTTAAATGAATGGTATTTGGGGGTTAAGCAAGAATTGACACCCACTTTCGGGACCAATTTTCTGGGGATCTAACCCTTTCCCAAAATACCCCACAAACACCAATTTTTTAGTGGCCATCGCAATATGGGGCTCCAATTAAGGTACTTGGGAGTAGAATACGAATTCGATATCCAAATGTAGGACCATGTATTTAGGGCATCACCCCTTCCTCAAAACACCCCCCAAAGGGTAAACATTTTTCGGCCATACCAATATGTGGCTCAAATAAAAGGTATTTGAGATTAGAGAACGAATTTGACAACCTATTTTGGGGCCATGTATTTGGGGGACGCCTCATTGTGTAAACTCCCCTAAACCAATGGCAATATGGGGTTTAAATAAATGGTATTTGAAAGAAGAGCACAATGGATATCAAGTGAAAGGTATTTAAAACCCATGTTGTTGTTGTAGTAGCAGTGTGTGGTACACTGAGGCGGCAGCCCTTGCCGATGAAGGAATTCATCGGGTCAATCCGGTACATACAACCGGCTGCCATGGGATTGCATGTCATGTTTGCCATCAACAGGACATGTTTACCGATTGGGACAGTATGGGTATCAAATGGATGGTGTTTGGAAGTTGAGTACACATCTGTAATAAGAATTTGGTATAATGTGTCTACGGGGCCTCCCCAATCCCAAAAACTCCAAAGCGGGCATGAATGTCCAACGACATAAAATGCGTATCGAATGAAAGGTCTTTGGGAGTTGACTACGAATTTGGTACACATATTTGGGACAGAGTCTGGGGCGTGCTCACCCACTAAATACCCTTCAATAGGACGTGTAGTTCGATTGGGATAATATGTCAATTAAAAGAAAGGTCTGTGACATTAAAGTTCGAAACTAATGTTGATGTAAGTATCTGGGTCACGTCCTGCTGTTCAGCAGGACATGTAGATCGCGACAATAAAGGACTCAAATAAATTGTCTTTTGGGTCTTAGCGTCGGGGGGACCGAACCTCTCCTCTGATAGTATACTGTACTCAAATGAAAGGAAGTGTCAAAGGGCAATCCTCTCCCACCTTCCTACCCATAGAATAGGACAGCAATAAAAGTACTTTAGTAGTCTAACCCGCAAATTCGCTTAGACACTGGAGGACCTGCGGATCTTTAAAAATGTGGTATCCCCAGTTGTAGCTTTGAAATATTATTTTGAATGTAGATAACCAATACAAAAAAAAATTAATTAGTGTGCATCTATACGAGACCCGTAGCCCTGAATATCTTGATAGTCACCTTCAAAATGCTTGACTTTATACGGCTCAAACAAAATCGTGCTCCAGCACGATGCTGATATTATTTCACGGTCCGCCCTAAACTCCCTTCAAAGCGGACATGTTTGCCTACAATGGCAATAAGGGGCCCAAATAAAATGTATTTTATAGTAGAAATCGAATTTGATATCCAATTTTGGGACCAAGTGATCAGGGGTCGTCACACCCCACAAACTCCCCCTAAACCAATAGCAGTTGGGGCTCAAACAAAAATAATTTGAGAGTAGAGTACGACCCTTATTTTTTTTTGGGATAAGTGCGTGGCCGTCCGCCCCACCCTATGTACACTTTAACCTGGACATATTTGTGGACTTTAGCGAAAAGGGGCTCAAATCTGATATTTATTTAATGGCCATGAGTTTCAGGGACGCCTCACCTCATAAACTCCCCCAAAACCACACACGTATACCGACTATAGCAACATGTAGCTCAAATGTAGTTTTTGGGAATAGAGTATGAATCTGATATGCACTTTCGGGGCAAGGGGTTTGGCTACTCCAATGCACCACCGAAACCAAGATGATGAAGTAGATCTCTAATCCAAACTTGAATGGGCGGATCCTCCTCTATTTTTTTTTTTTTTTTTTTTTTTTAAGCCGGATCTCGTAGATGGGTTGTGCGATTTAACCGAAATTAGGTTTGTTTGTTATAACTCAAAACTAGAAATTTGGTATCCTTATTTATGGTATAAAAACCCGCCAAATGGAAAATAGACCAATAATGACAATATGGGGCTCAAATGAAAGGTATTTGGCACAAGAGCACGAATCTGATACACCTCACCCACAAAAACACCCCCATACCATAGCCTGGGTTCGAATCCTGGCCAGACCATCAGAAAAAATTTTCAGCTATGGTTTTCCCCTCCTAATTTGTGAAGTACTATGTCATGCAAAAACTTCTCTCCAAAGAGGTGTCACATTACAGCACGCCGTTCGGACTCGGCTGTAAAAAGCAGACCCTTTATCATTGAGCTTAAACTTGAATCGGACTGCACTCATTGATATGTGAGGAGTTTGCCCCTGTTTCTTAGTGGAATGTTTATGGACAAAAAAAAATTTTTTGCAATATAAGGCTCAAATGAAAGGCAGTACAAGCATCCCCAAACAGGACTTATATCCTGTCCATGCCAGTATAAAATAAGAGCGTGAAAGAAGGCACAGCGAGGCGGGCCCTGTGCAGCTAGTCTTATATGTAACAAGTAAAAGCGTACTCAGATAGGTCGGGCCGAATCTTGGGAACCCACCACCGTGGATTCTGCTAAAAATTTATACAAAACAAGTAAAAGCGTGCTAAGTTCGGCCGGGCCGAATCTTACATACCCTCCACCATGGATCGCATTTGCCGAGTTCTTCTCCCGGCATCTCTTCTTAGGCAAAAAAGGATATAAGAAAAGATTTGCTCTGCTATTATTATATTATTACATGTTGGAGACCTGTGTAAAATTTCAGCCAATTCAAATAAGAATTGCGCCCTTTGGGGGCTCAAGAAGTAAAATAGAGAGATCGATTTATATGGGAGCTGTATCGGGCTATAGACCGATTTAGATCATAATAAACACGTATGTTGATGGTCATGAGAGGATCCGAAATTTCCAAATTCAAAATTTCAGGCAAATCGGATAATAATTGCGACCTCTAGAGGCTCAAGAAGTCAAGATCCCAGATCGGTTTATATGGCAGCTATATCAGGTTATGGACCGATTTGAACCATATTTGACGCAGTTGGTGAAAGTAAGAATAAAATACGTCTTGCAAAATTTCAGCCAAATCGGATAAGAATTGCGCACTCTAGAGGCTCAAGAAGTCAAGACCCAAGATCGGTTTATATGGCAGCTATATCAAGTTATGGACCGATTTGAACCATACTTGGCAAAGTTGTTGGATATCATAACAAAACACGTCGTGCAAAATTTCATTCCAATCGGATAAGAATTGCGCACTCTAGAGGCTCAAGAAGTCAAGACCCCAGATCGGTTTATATGGCAGCTATATCAGGTTATGAACCGATTTGAACCATACTTGACACAGTTGTTGGATATCATAACAAAACACGTCGTGCAAAATTTCATTCCAATCGGATAAGAATTGCGCACTCTAGAGGCTCAAGAAGTCAAGACCCCAGATCGGTTTATATGACAGCTATATCAGGTTATGAACCGATTGGAACCATACTCGGCACAGTTGTTGGATATCATAACAAAACACGTCGTGCAAAATTTCATTCCAATCGGGTAAGAATTGCGCACTCTAGAGGCTCAAGAAGTCAAGACCCAATATCGGTTTATATGGCAGCTATATCAAAACATGGACCGATATGGCCCATTTACAATACCAACCGACCTACACTAATAAGAAGTATTTGTGCAAAATTTCAAGCGGCTAGCTTTACTCCTTCGGAAGTTAGCGTGCTTTCGACAGACAGACGGACGGACGGACAGACGGACGGACATGGATAGATCGAAATAAAATGTCGCTACGATCAAGAATATATATACTTTACGGGGTCTCAGACGAATATTTCGAGTAGTTACAAACAGAATGACTATATTAGTATACCCCCCATCTTATGGTGGAGGGTATAATAATACCAAACTTCTGTTAACAGTCGATTTGGACCGTACTTGGCACTTTTTCAGCCAAATCGGACAAAAATTGCGGCTTCTAGGGGCTCACAAAGTTGAATCGGTAGATCGTTTTATATGAGAGCTGTATCAGCTTCTTTGGACCGTGCTTTGCAAAGTTATTGCAAGTCATAACAGAACACTATGTGCAAAATTTAAGCCAAGTCGGATACAAATTGCGGTTTCCAAAGGCTCAAGAAGTCAATATGGGAGCTATATCCAAATTTGAATCGATATGGCCCATTTGCAATCCCCAACGACCTATATTAACATTGAGTAGCTGTTGCAAACCCCAACGACTTACATTAATATTGAGTACCTGTTGAAAATTTTAAGCGGGTAGCCTTACGCGTTCGACCGCCATCGTGATTTCGACAGACAGACGGACAAACATGGCTAGATCGACTCAGAATATCGAGACGATCAAGAATATATATATTTTATGGGGTCCTAGATCAATATTTCGAGTTGTTACAAACAGAATGACTAGATTAGTATACAACAATCCTATGGTGGCGGGTATAAAAATCAAGTTTGTATGTTCCTTATAGACTCAAAAACTGCTGAATGCATTTTCATGAACTTTTCACTGATGGTGCATAATGATCCCGTGGTGAAAATAAGATATTACATTTTTTGATATCTGAAGGAGGGCGGACCCTCGCCTTACCCACTTTTTCTGTACCGCCAGATCTCGGTGATCTGTGGTTCGATTTAAGCGAAATTTTGTGTGCTTTCTTATAGTAACCTACAAATAAAAATTTAGTATCCAAACTTCAGGGGTACCTATGGGGGCCGCCCACCCCCAAAAACGATCCATATGTATATTTAGGACTCAAATGAAAAGTATTTATGATGAGAAAACGTGTCTGATACCCAATTGTCGGGCCAAGTGTTAGGGGGACCAGCCAATCCCCGAAAACTCCTCTTAATCGGACATATTTATCGACCCAAATGTCGAGTTTAATGCAGATACCTGCCATCACGGCCCAAACCTGCGAGGCCAAAGGCCCAAGGGTGAATACAATGCGTCTACCAACGCCCACACATGTGGTAACCCACACATGAGTACCAATTTCATCCCACGTGTTTGGACGTGTTCACCTCCTTGGTTAGGAGCGGAGCACTACCTAAAACTCCTTCCGATCTATGGGTCACGGCACCCGGTTGAAAACGTATCTACACGCCGAGCTTATGCTCTACCCACGATTTGGGTACAAACCACAGCCACCAAGTTGCTCCCTACTGGGGCCTCACCATTGTTAGGCTGGAACAAAAGTTCCAGGGGCTCCTGACACCCGTGTTACCAGATTAAAGTCTCTTCGTAGCCTTAAAAGACTACTATCAGTTGAACCCCAAACAGTTCCGGACTGGTCACCTGAATGAAAAGAATCGCTCTAAGCCGACCCCAAAGCCAGCATGCAAAAGTATGCATCAAACATACAACGGGACGATATACACAACACAAACAGGACACGGGCTACGCCACACACATCAAGATCAACATGGGACTTTACAATCAACGCGGCCACCCTCACGGGTGACCGAACACAACTACAACAGCTACGGGAACCAACGATGGGCAAACGCCACTGCATCAACATGGGCAAGGCAGATGCCAGGCCATGCCATGCGCAGCACCAAATCACTCGGTCGCATCAGCACAGCAACACCTCATTATGGATAACTAGCGTGTATTCATCCCTCCACTAAGTCTTGTCCGCCTCCTAAGAAATACTTCCCGGGAAAAGGTGGCCAGCCTTGCAACAGTCGTCTCATCTTCAAGGGCCCTACTGAAATCCCACCTCGCTTATTCCCATGAGACTCAAATGAAAGGTAGTTGCGAGTAAAATACGAATCTGTTATCCAAATGTGGAGCCAAGTTTTTGGGGGCCGCCCCTCCCTAAAACACCCCTCATAGAGAACAAATTTAGGACCATAGCAGTATGGGGCTCAAATCAAAAATATTTGGGAGTTAAGCATGAATTTGATATCAATATTCGGGAAAAGGTGTATATGAGGCCACCCCACCCCCATAAATCCACCCGACTATTACGTATTTGTTGACCATTGCAATATGGAGCTCAAATAAGAAGTATTTTAGAGTATAACACGAATCTGATACATATTTTCAGGGTCAAGTCACTGAGTGGCCGCCCCATCCCCCAAACCAGTCATGCTTGCCGCCTATGGGGCTCAAATGAAAGGTATGTGGCGGTAGACCATGAATCTGATATTCGGCAACAACTGCCTAACAACCCCCTAATAGGACGTATTTTCTCACTATGACAATGATAGCATGATATTAATAGTTGCTAGGGCCCATACTCCAAACCGGGGGAATATGTGCTAACTTTTGCAATGAGGGATTTAAATGAAAGGCATTTGAGATTAGAAAACGAATTTGATAACCAATTTTAAGGCCAACGACTATATGGTGTTCCAATAAATAATATTTGAGAATAGAGCACGATGCAGATATATTTTCAATTGCCCCAAGTATACCGGTACTATTCTGGAGAATTAGTTACCTGTCACCGGACTATAGGATATGTCCGGTATAGACAACAAAAAGTTTAAATTGTTATAACTTATGATTCTTACTTTCTACTTCTTTAAAAAGGCGCTTAATTATTGTTAAAAATTGCTTATCCGTTAAATTTATATGCTAACTAGTGTTATATCCCTTAAAAACACTTGCAAAGTATTCACATCCTTTTCGAACTGTCCCAGGACCTATCCTACGGTGTTAGAAAGGTGGCAATTCGTCACCTCGAGTGACAAACCCTTGTAAAATTGATAGGTTTTTCCCATGTCAGGTTACGATCCCTAACATGGACCATCCCTATTCTTTGACAGGTTTGGGACCTGTCTCATTTCCCGTAGGGTATTTACTAACCATCACAACATGGGGCTCAAATAAAGGTATTTGGGAGTAGAAAACGAATCTGATATCCAAATGTGGGGTCATATATTTGAGTCACCGCCCCTTTCCCAAGCACCTCCAAAGAGTCAAATGTTTGAGGACACCTCATCCCGTAAGCTTCCCTTAAACCACCTTAAACCAAATCATGACAATACTGTACTGAAATATGCACTTTTAAGAATGGAGTATATCTAACACCCAAACGTTAATGCTCCTTAACCCTCCGAGCGAATTCATAGACCAATAAAAGCCATATGGATTCAGATAAAGGAACTTATATTGTCATACTGTTGGTCAGGCGATATATACAAATCATTTTCGTAGCATGGTATTTCACTAACAGCTCTTTAATTGTCGAAAATAAATATTCAAGGGATAATTTTGTTCCATATAAAGTAAAAGAAGGCGCAGCGGACCGGGTCCGGTTCAGCTAGTTACCCATAAAAATAAATTTTGAGAAAAAAATCCAATAAGAAGGAAATTTTCACATTGGAAATTTCCTTACAGTTTCCTTTTACTTATTTTTATTCCTTGTTATGGGATTGTTTTTGGAAAATATTTATTTTTGAAAATAACCTTCTTATAAGCATTTTTTTCAAAATTTTATTTCAACAGAAAATTTTGTCAAAATTTAATTTCTAGAAGAAATAATTGCAAAAAACAAAACTGCAAACAACCTGCAATATCATAGAAAATTTGCAGAATTTTCTTCTTAAGGGATATTTTGTTTGAATTTCGTTTTTACGGGAAATTTTGTCTGAATTTCCAGTTTATGGGATCTTTATTTTTCTTTTAATGGGAAATGTGGTGATAATTTTATTTCCATAGGAAATTTTGTCAGTTTTGTTAAAATTTTGATTCCGTGATTTTTCGATCGTCTACCAGCTTGAGATCATATTCAATGCTTTCTTTTCAAAGAATAACATAGCAGATAACTTATAAAAGTTGAACAATTGTGTATTATTATTCAAAACACTTTGACTGGTTAGTGCATCATGATTTCGGATACGCCATGTATCCCCATCAGTACCTTTGTCAAATTGATTCAGATGCCCTACATACCCAAAGACTATTGAGTACGGTGTAGAGCACGTTTCTGTTTTGAAACAGGGCTCAATGGGTCCTCCAACTCTCCTTAGAGCAGCAAGATAGAAGAAAACCTTATTTTCCACTATTCCGATACAAACTAATCATCAATGTTATAAACAACAAACACATAAAAATTGCGAAATTCTTTTTTTCCACTTGAACATTCTTTGAATGTCACTGAAAGTGCATTTTTGTGCTTAGGCCGCATTGACCTACAGCACAGCTACGGGCCGGTTTGTTTTGTTTCTATAGGAAATTTTGTCAAAACTCCATTTCTGTGGGAATTTTTTTTTTTTTTCAAAATTCATGTCATCCATCTCTGTACTCAAACTAACTTTTTGCAATGGCCAGGAATGCACTGCCAGACCTTTGCTGCATAAACTTTGCAAAATTGTTCTCCACCTCCAGATGTACTAGGGCTATTAAAAAAAGTACACGGAGTGCGAGAGGGAGCTATACAGCGAAGGAGAGGGAGTAGACTGGACTACTTGTCTTCTAAAATGGGAAACACTAAACACTAGCCAGCATATGAACGTCAGTCGGACAGTAAGCCCGACGATGTTGCAATCCTTTTTGTATTTTGTGATGACAGAGCGGATTTGTTGGGTTTTTGTACTTAACACACTAGAATACATTGACTTTTCTGCATTTCATTTTGTTCTTTATGTCCCCATGCTGCAATAGCAAAAGAATGAGAGAGACAGAGGGAGTAAGCCCTAATACTCATTAGCGGTGATGATAAAGATGATGATTATCATGATGATGATGATGATGATGACGAAAATGTTTTTGCGTTGTTATTGTTTGAAATTGCATTTTCCTTTTTCATGTGTTTCTTTTGTTGTTATCCCCCCATTCCTTTTCATTTTATTTAGCCTGCTCACAATACTCTCAATTTTTAGAATCCACCGGTGTGCAGTGCCAAAGTTTTGCGATTGCTTTCGTTCCCTGCTTTTCTGTCTGCCTGTTTGGTTGACTGTTTGTTTGTTTTGTTGCTCTGCCCCTGCTGCTGCTACTGAGCTGCTGTTGTTTGCTTTTGTGACGTTTTGCTTTATGCCAACTTCTTGTGCTATATGTGTGAGTTTTGTTTTGACTATTCCTGCTGGATTGCCAATAGATTTATGCATGTGTGCGTGAGAGAGAGTTTTTCTGTATTCTTTTGTTTGCACTTGCTTGCAATTTACAATGCCAGTTCGGTCTGTGTATGTGTTTGTTTGGTCGCGAATAAATGAATGGGTGGGTTGTGCTTGAGTGTGATATGGTTTGCTCTCATACCCCGACCTACCCATACCCCATTTGCCTTAAGCTTCTTCGTTGGCTTTTACTCTTGTTTGCCACACAAACATACATGCACATGCTTGTATGTGCTCTTTGGTTTATGTGCATGCGGGCTGAAATAGGGTTACCAAGGTTTATTTAGCAAAAAGTTTCAAATAAAAATTTTTAGGAAAAAGAGTTTCCAAGCATGCGACTTACGAAGATTACTGGATAGCAACAACAACTACTAGCAAAATACCAGAAACTTCGGTTCTATGTACCTCTCTATGAAAGTGTGTGGCTACAACAACCACAACCAGATGATTTCCTGAACATTAATTTCAATGAACGCTCAAACAACTTTTTGAGCCTTTACATGTATAAAACTTGCCTGCACAAAATGAGCCAATAAAAGTCAATCAACAACAAGTAAAAGCGTGCTAAGTTCGGCCGGGCCGAATCTTATATACCCTCCACCATGGATCACATTTGTCGAATTCTTCCCGGCATCTCTTCTTAGGCAAAAAAGGATATAAGAAAAGATTTGTCCGCTATCAATATATGGTCCAGTTTGGACTACAATCAAATTATATGTTGGAGACATGTGCAAAATGTCAGCCAATTCGAATAAGAATTGCGCCCTGTGGGGGCTCAAATAAAATAGAGAGCTCGATTTATATGGGAGCTGTATCGGGCTATAGACCGATTCAGACCATAATAAACACGTATGTTGATGGTTGATGGTCATGAGAGGATCCGTCGTACAAAATTTCAGGCAAATCGGATAATAATTGCGATCTCTAGAGGCGCAAGAAGTCAAGATCCCAGATCGGTTTATATGGCAGCTATGTCAGGTTATGAACCGATTTGAACCATTCTTGGCACAGTTGTTGGATATCATAACAAAATACTATGTGCAGAAATGCATTCCAATCGGATAAGAACTGCGCCCCTCTAGAGACTCAAGAATTCAAGACCCAAGTTCGGTTTATATGGCAGCTATATCAGGTTATGGACCGATTTGAGCCATACTTGGCACAGTCATTGGATATAACGTTGGATATTACGTACAAAATTTCAGTCAAATCGGATAAGAATTGCGTCCTCTAGAGGCTCAGTAAATCAAAACCCAAGATCGGTTAAAATGGCAGCTATATCAGGTTATGGACCGATTTGAGCCATACTTGGCACAGTTGTTAGATATTATAACAAAACATGTCGTGCAAAATTTCATTCCAATCGGATAAGAATTGCGCACTCTAGAGGCTCAAGAAGTCAAGACCCAAGATCGGTTTATATGGCAGCTACATCAGGTTATGGACCGATTTGAACCATACTTGGCGCAGTTATTGGATATCGCAACAAAATACTACGTTCAAAATTTAATCCTAATCGGATAAGAATTACGCACTCTAGGGACTCAAGAAATGAAGACCCAAGATCGGTTTATATGGCAGCTATATCAAAACATGGACCGATATGGCCCATTTACGATACCAACCGACCTACACTAATAAGAATTATTTGTGCAAAAGCGGCTAGCTTTACGGACAGACGGACGAACATGGCTAGATCGACATAAAATGTCTCAACGATCAAGAATATATATACTTTATGGGGTCTCAGACGAATATTTCGAGTAGTTACAAACAGAATGACGAAATTAGTATACTCCCCATCCTATGGTGGAGGGTATAACAAAATTGTATAATGAGAAGGTGAAAAATCTGAGAGAAAATTTATAAATTGGCACTTGCTCATTTCACTGCATTCGAAGTATTAAGCCTTTATTACACGATCCGACATGAAATGGAAAGACGTGAGAGTGCGAATTGACATGTACTAGAGTCAGAATAAAGTCCGGAAATTCTACCAAAGAATTGAACATCGAACCGATGGTTTAGTGCAGGCACATCCTTCTGCAGAGGCACATCCTTCTGAGGATATGGAAAGAACATTTTACCTAACTGCTTTTGTCCGACGATGGCGGCAAAGAGTATACCGCAGAACCAATCAATGATGATGGTATAGAATGTTTACCTCCTGGTCAGAATGAGGACCTAGTAGTAGCGATCCGATTGCAGAACAACAAAGCAGCAGGAGCCGAAGGGTTACACGCTGAACTATTTAAGATCGGAGGCGACACGCAGACAAGGCGTTTGGTTCAGGTTGTCTGCGCGATCTGGCTAGAAGAATGCATACCCGATAATTGTAATCTCAGCATACTATGTCCCGTACACAAGGAAGGAGACAAGACGGAATGTACCAACTACAGAGGAATAAGTCTCCTCCCCATCGCATACATGATACTCTCGAGCGTACTGTGTGAAAGATTAAAACCTAAAGTCAATGAGATAATTGGGCAATATCAATGCGGCTTTAGACCTGGCAATTCCACCCTAGACCAGATATTCACACTGCGCCAAATCCTGGAAAAGACTCGAGAAGGACAAATAAGTCCCTTCCATATCTTTGTTAACGTTCAAAGGGATTTCAAGCCATGTCTGAATTTGGTATCTCTGCAAAATTTAGACATCCTATCGTGTGAAATCTTTAATATCCTGCTGGAGAAGATTATACGAGATGCAGATGTGAATACATATGGCACGCTAATCACAAGAGAACACATGCTACTCGACATCGTGGGTCGGTCACCGGAAGTAGTAACTGCAGCCTTTGAAAGAAGTTACCGGAGATAAGACAAAATGGGTGGTTTCAACTCCCAAAACACCTTCTACAACCGATGGAATAAAGAAAATGGAGAAAGTTGGGAACCACAACTTTGAGATAGTCAGCAAATTTATTTACATCGGCACCGCCGTAACCGAAACGAATGACAGCAGTTTTGAGATTAAGCAAAGAATAATACTGGCAAACAAATGCTACTTTGGATTAAGTAAGCAGTTAAGAAACAGGGCCACCTCTCGACAGACGAAGATTACACTATACTACTGATACTACCCGTATTGTTATATGGTTCTGAAGCATGGGTACTTGTGAAAGCAGGCAATGCAGTGCTTGGAGTGTTTGAGGGAAAGATTCTTCGTAAAATATATGGACCAGCTTGGGTTAGTGGAGAATATAGGCGTCGTAGGAACCCCGAGCTGTATGACGACGGTAGCATAGTTACACATAGTTACATAGATCAAGTGGTGGGAGACACCCCGAAGCATGGTGTCAGAGACTATAAAATGAGCGCAGAAGATTAAGGCGCTTGGAATGCTATTCTACGTTCGACTAGTGCAACAAATATTCTGTCATAGCCAATTAAAGTAAGTTTGTATTTTTTAGCCAGGAGACGAAGCCTATCCTATCTAGATCCACTTCAGGCATATTTTTTGACCAGTTTTCTCAAGATTTTGCACAACGATTGCTCGACAACTATCACAATATCTAAGAAGTTTGCTCGAAATCGGTTTAGTTTTGGGTATAGCTCTCATATATATGTTCGTCCGATTTTGAGCAATATTGCAATAATGTAATCATTTGTTCTCGAGCTACTGCAAACGCATTTTTACTGACCAATCTTCCCAAAAATGTACATAACGCTTTCCTGGACATATTTGTTCCAATATCCTTTTGTCATATTAAATTTTTCGTACGTATCACGCGATGTGTACAATTTTCAGAGTTGGTGTCTGCCTATGATGCTAAGCGCCTGAGTTCGAATCCTGGCGAGAATATCAGAAAAAATTTCCTGCGGTGGTTTTCCCCCCCTAATGCTGGAAACATTTGTGAGATTATTTGCCATGTAAAACTTTCTCTCCAAAGAGGTGTAGCACTGCGGCACGCCGTTCGGACTCGGCTATAAAAAGGAGGCGCCTTATCATTGAGCTTAAACTTGATCGGACTACACTCATTGGTATGTTAGAAGTTTGCGCCAGTTCTCTAGTGGAATAATCATGGGCAAAATTTGCATTTGCAAAAAATAAAATTCAAATTAAAAATATCATAAGACCAAAACTACTAAAGATGTCGTTCCAATTTGTCACAAATTCGTAGATGATTTGGCCACATTACTTGATGAAAACACCCAAAATCCCCACACTGGGGAAAGATGTTTGAAAAATTGGATTTTTTTTGTAAAATGTCCGTAGAGACAGATGGAACAAAAATTTAGTTGCATGCAATTAGTTATTACTTGGGGCAAAGAAAGTATGTTATAAAGTTGGGGGTCTCAGCTTTAAGTTTTGCGAACTCTAAGGGTTTTCCCAGTTTTTGATAAAAAATACCACAATTTAACACAATTTTGAAAAATTACAATTAAAACGCATCTACAATAAGTCTTCTTTACAATATGGTAAGCAAAATTGACAGTGCCGGGCCAAGTTTTCTTTATAGAGAAGAAGAAAGTTACCTTTAGAGAGAAGAAAGTTACCTTTTTTTACGAAAAAATGCCAAAAATTTACTTTTTTTTTAATTTTTTGATTTGTAACTCGCATAACTTTTGCCTGAAGAATCCGGCCTTAGCATATATAGCTACAAAAAAATATTGGCTATCCAAATCAGTTAAAACAAGTAAAAGCGTGCTAAGTTCGGCCGGGCCGAATCTTATATACCCTCCACCATGGATCGCATTTGTCGAGTTCTTTTCCCGGCATCTCTTCTTAGGCAAAAAAAGGATATAAGAAAAGATTTGCTCTGCTATTAGAGCGATATCAAGATATGGTCCGGTTTGGACCACAATTAAATTATATGTTGGAGACCTGTGTAAAATGTCAGCCAATTCGACAAGACCTTTATATGACAGCTATATAAGGTTATGGACCGATTTGAACCATACTTGGCACAGTTGTTGGATATCGTAACAAAACACGTCGTGCAAAATTTCATTCCAATCGGATAAGAATTGCGCACTCTAGAGGCTCAAGAAGTCAAGACCCAAGATCGGTTTATATGGCAGCTATATCAAAACATGTACCGATATGGCCCATTTACAATACCAACCGACCTACACTAATAAGAAGTATTTGTGCAAAATTTCAAGCGGCTAACTTTACTCCTTCGGAAGTTAGCGTGCTTTCGACAGACAGACGGACGGACGGGCGAACAGACGGACGGACATGGCTAGATCGACATAAAATTTCACGACGATCAAGAATATATATACTTTATGGGGTCTCAGACGAATATTTCGAGTAGTTACAATCAGAATGACGAAATTAGTATACCCCCCATCTCATGGTGGGGGGTATAAAAATTTGAAATCGGTTCATAAATGCTATCACAAGCAACAAAATAGGAAACAAGTCTCTGCGAAAATTTCCAAAAAAAATTTTGGTCAAATTTCTTGGACACTGTAAAAGATATCCCGCACATTTGGGCCTGTTTTTTGAAGGGCTGTTAAAGCACTTTCCAGCAAATATATTTTAATCGGACCATATATGAGCTTTTGACGGCACGAATAAAATTTTGTAGGGGCGAGGTGACCAACTTTGAGGGCCCACCAATGGGCCCTGGAATTTTGCATATAAACTGGATATGCAGCTATAACCATGGATATGCAGCTATAACCATGTAAAATTTCATTAAGATATCTCTACCCATTCCAAAATGGCAGATTTATTTCCACTTATTTTTTTCCACATTCCACTGTGCCTCGGCGAAAAAGAAGTACTTTGCTTTAGTGAGCATATGAGTCGTGATATCTCGTGGTTCGTGATTTTCTCGTGATTCGTAATTAGCATTGCGAGTCGTGATTCACGCTCACGCGCGAAGAATTTTAATTCAATCTCGCTCACGCACCATGCACGAATCACGTGACTCAAGCGTAACTCAACAACTAACCCTACTCACAAATCACGTGCACACCTCTAATCTGTGCACAAAATTGACGTAATTTGACTAATTGATGTCTAAGTACAAGACCATTTTCTCATTGCCCATTGCCAACTATTTCTTGTACGAGTGTCATTACACTCTATGACTATTTTCAAAAAATTTGGCAACCCTACTTGCAGCTTTTATACCCTCTCCACATTGTCTGCACTAACTTTGCCAGCCAGACAGACTGGTGAGTGTTGGGTTCGTTCGTTCCTTCTTTCGTTCTGCATATTTTTGTATTCGTTCTTGGCGTCGTCAGACGCCACTACTCTACAGTTGTGTTGTGTATTTCACTTTTTTCGCATAGTTCTCAATTTCAGTCTCGTTAACGACGTCATGTCGTACGTATAACGCGCATGAAGTGATGAAGTATTCAACCGCTGGATGCCCATGGATATGGAAATTTCTTACTCATCATCAACTCAACCATCCACAACTAGCAGAAATATTGAAATACTACTGCCACTTCTTGGTTGTCATACTCACTACTTTGCCGAATGTGTTGAGATCAAGTGTTATGAAGAAGAAAATCATAAACAAATTTGGGATATAACAAAGAGCAAGAATAGTAGCTTATGATAATAATTTCTAAAATTGAATTTTTAAAAAACAAAAAAAATTAAAGTGATTAAAAAAAAGAATTAAAAGTGTGAAAAAATATTTTTTTATGAAAAGTGAAAACAAGGTTGGTTGCAAGTGAAAATATTAAAGCAAACTAAGCTAAAAAATATGTAGATTTTGATAAAAAGAAAAGTTTAAAAAATTGGAAACAAATTCAAATACAACAACAAGAAATTTAAATAAAAAATATTATAGAGTCGGAAAGACTTATTTTCAGAACATAAAAATACACCTTGGAAAGAAAAGTCGGTTGCAAGTGGAAAAAAAATAAATAAAAAAAGAGATTAATATAAAAAATTACCAAAAACAAAATAAAAATACCTAAAAAATACTAAAAAAGAAAAAAGGAGGAATTTAAAATAAATTACGTTTATTTAATAAAATTCATAATTAGTTTTAGAACACAAAAAATATAAATAAAATTAGAAAGGTTGCTGGCAAGTGAAGAAACATTGGAATTATTTTTACAAAAACAAACTGAAATACGGGCTTACAAAACCGCAAAAATAAAACAAAGTCTCTTCGAAAAGAAATAAAAATAAATCGAAACACAAAGTGCAAACAGAGAGGAATTCGATAAATATACAAGCGGAAATGCCTTCCCACTTTACTATCGCGGAGAATTAAATGCCTTCCTATTTTAAATGAATAAATAAAAGGTGGAAAATTCTAAAACTAAAATTGAAAAAACAAAAATAATGAATAATAAATAAAATACACTACAGAGGATTAGGAAACCTTAAACGAAAATTAATTTTCTATATACGACAAGAGTGGAAGCCAAACCACATCTTCTATTAATAACCTAGAGATTTGATTCAAACTATGATTATATTATGTTTCAACATTTTTTTTAATAATTTTGAATACGTTTTAAGTGAAAAAAAAAACATTAACAAAAACATCGATACATTTTTTTCTCAAATAAATCATGTGCTTTCAAATACAGTTTTAAAATATGACTGCAATGATATCGGAAGGATACGAAATCAAAAAACAAAATCCATATAAACCAAAGCTAATCAACATGAGCCAAAGCACAATGGGATAGAATCAAAGTAAAACTATTAAAAAATCTGCCGTTTGAGAACGCTTTTGAAACTGAAAAAGAAAACACAAAAATTTTGTAAGACCAAATCGAGGAGAGATATCTTAAAAATTAATTTTTGAATTTTTCAGATAAAAGTGTCTTTAAAACAAGAAAAACAAGTAAGAAGGCGTTAAGTTCGGCCGGGCCGAACTTTGGATACCCACCACCTCGGGTATATATGTGAACCACATTTCGTCAAAATCCAGTGAAAAATGCATACCTTAAGCCCCATAGCAGCTCTATATATATCATCCGATTTAGACCAAATGCTTATAACTACAAGTCATTGTTCAACCGAGAGATCGGTCTATATGGCAGCTATATCCAAATCTGGACCGATCTGAGCCAAATTGAAGACAAATATCGAAGGGCCCAACACAAGTCATTGTCCCAAATTTCGGCGACATCGGACAATAAATGCGCTTTTTATGAGCCCAAAACCTTAAATCGAAAGATCGGTCTATATGGCAGCTATATCCAAATCTGAACCGATCAGGACCAAATAGAAGAAAGATATCGAAGGGCCTAAGGCAAATCACTGTGCCAAATTTCATCCAAATCGGATGTAAAATGTGGCTTTTACGGGCCTAAGACCCTAAATCTGAGGATCGGTCTATATGGCAGCTATATCCAAATTTGGACCGATCTGAGCCAAATTGACGAAGGATGTCGAAAGGCCCAACGCAACTCACTGTCACAAATTTCAGTAAAATCGGATAATAAATGTGGCTTTTATGGGCCTAAGACCCTAAATCGGCGGATCGGTCTATATGGGGGCTATATCAAGATATGGTCCGATATAGCCCATCTTCGAACTTAACCTGCTTATGGACAAAAAAAGAATCTGTGCAAAATTTCAGCTCAATATCTCAATTTTTAAAGACTGTAGCGTGATTTCAACAGACAGACGGACAGACGGACAGACGGACAGACGGACAGACGGACGGACATGTCTAGATCGTCTTAGATTTTCACGCTGATCAAGAATATATATACTTTATAGGGTCGGAAATGGATATTTCGATGTGTTGCAAACGGAATGACAAAATGAATATACCCCCATCCTTCGGTGGTGGGTATAAAAAAACTCTTGGAAATTTCAACAAAAATACCCAAAATCCCCATTTCGAGCAAAGATGATTTCCAATTGGCCTTTTTTGGTGAAAAAACTTTTTGCATGAGTTTAGAGGACATTTGCAGAAAAAACAAGCATAAAGTAAAGGCGTGCTAGGTTCGGTTGGGCCAAATCTTATATACACTCCACCATGGATTGCATTTGTCGAAAGAATTGCTATGCTATTTCAGCTGTACCAAGTTATGAGCCGATTGGGGCCATACTTGGTTTGGGTGTTGGAGACCAAAGTGGAATTCATTGTGCAAAAGTTTAATCGGGAGACCGGTTTATATTGAAGCTGTATCAGGTTGTGAACCGATTGAGACCATACTTGCCGAAGTTGTTTGTGATCAAAGCAGAATACTTTCACCCAAATCGGATAATAATTGCGCTCCTAAAGGCTTATGAAGTCAAGATCCGAAATCGTTTCATATGGAAGCTATATCAAGTTATAAATCGATTTACACCATACTTGACACAGTCATTGAAGGTTAAACCAAAACGCTTCATGCAAAATATCACCCAAATCTCACAAAAATTGCTTCCTATAGCAGCTCAAGAAGCCAAGATCCGAGATCGGTTTATGTGGAAGCCATATCAGGTTATGAAGCGATTTGTACCATACATGGCAGAGTTGTTGGAAGTCGAAACAAAAAAAAAAAAACACACTTGGTGCAAATCTACATCAGATAGGAATTGCTTCCCCTAGAGGCTTATGAAGTCAAGATCCGATATCGGTTTATATGACAGCTATACCAAAACATGGACCGATTTACATTCCCATCTAACCTGCACTAATGGGAAGTATTTATGCAAAATTTCAAGCAATTAGCTTTACTTTTTCGAAAGTGGGCGTGCCTTCGACAGACATACAGACGAACATGGCTAAATCGACTTGGAATGACAAGACGATCAAAAATATATACTTTGTTGGGTCTCAGATCAATATTTCGATGTTTTACACACGGAATTATTAGTATACCCCCATCCTATGGTGGAGAGTATGAAAACGCATTAAGTTCGGCCGTGCCGAACTTTGATACCCACCACCATGGATATATTTAGTATCCAAATTTATTAGAACTCTACTATACCCACATTAATATTCAAATTCAGGTGCCGAGAAGATCTATACAAAGAACACTTCGAAATTGGATAATAAGCGCGCCGTTCATATGAATAAGCCCTAATTCGGATGAACGGTCTATATGATAGCTATATCTAAATATGGTCCCATCTGGACCACATTTGTGTTGAATGCCGGGAGTCTTTAAGTAAAATCGGATAATAAATGCGCCTTTTATGGTATTTAGACCCTAAAGCTGAAGATCGGTCTCTATGGCAAATAAAGGGTAACTTTTTAACTTTTTGGCAAAAATGACGAAACAGCTCACGCACGTTTCGTGTTTTCTTTCACTGTCAAACATCTTCAGTTTGGTATATAATTTAACCATGAATCGTCTTACAAACGAACAACGCTTGCAAATTATTGAATGCGTGCTATGTTAAGAATGTTTATTGTGTGCTTCAGTGTGTTAAGCGACGAGGCTCATTATTGCCCAATGGGTATGTAAATAGGCAGAATTGTCAATTTTGGAGTAAAGATCAGCCAAAAGCATTGCAACAGCTACCAATGGCATCCTGAAAAAGTCACAGTTTGGTGCGGTTTATGGGCTAGTGGCATCATTGGACCGTACTACTTCAAAGATGATGCGAATCGTAACGTAACAGTGAATCATGAGGGCCACCGTAAAATGATATCAAACTTTTTTTTTGCCCAAAATGCAAGAGTTTGACTTGCATGACATGTGGTTTCAACAAGACGGTGCCACATGGCACACAGCACGCTTACCAATGGACGAGTTAGGTGAACATTTTATTTCACGTTCGGGACCGGTCGATTGGCCGCATAGATCGTGTGATTTAACGCCGTTAGACTATTTTTTGTGGGGCTATGCTAAAGCTCATGTCTATACAGACAAGCCCGCTTCAATTAATGCATTGGAAGACAACATTGAAGCATTTATTCATGAGATACCGGCAAAAATGTTGGAAGGAGATTGTCAAAATTGGACTTAGCGGAGGGAACATTTGAGGCGCATTCACGGTCAATAATTGCATGAAATAATCTTTAAAAGTTAAATTATATGGGCCGTACTATCGATTCAAATAAAGATTTCATGAATTTTTTTGACTTTTTATGTTTTTTATCATTTTGAAAAACTTTTCTATAGCTCTTAAAAATCCCCTTTATATATAAATATAGCCCTATGTAGACCATTTTCGGGGTAGGTGTTGAGAGTCTTAATACAACTCTTCCAAATTTCAGCGATGTCGGGTAATAAATGCGAATGTTATAGGCCTAAGACCCAAAATAGGCAAATTGGTCTATATGGCAGCTATATCCAAATATGTTCCAATCTGAACCATTTTTGGTTCCGATATCGACGGGCCTAATAAACTTCACCGTATTGAATTTCAGCGAAAGCTTAGATAATTTGCAATAATGGTGACATTTGTCAACCGCAGTTATAACAATTTTAACATATTTGCTTGAAATTTGATACGAGGTCCATCAAAATTGATTCGGAATTGGATATAGCACCCACTTTGGAGAGTATTATTCGGTCGGCGTAGGGTATTATTCAGTCGGCACAGTCCAATTTTTTTTAATCAAAATAGGCAAAAAATCCATATATTTTACATATTTTGACTTCCAAAACTGTATAACTTTAAACTGAATAATCGAACCACAAATGCCTTCATCAATCACAACATTAAAAGCCTGTCTCGCACAAAATTGCAAAAAAACTAAAAGTCGAAATTCCTTTCAGTAATAGCCTCGTCTTCTCACCATCCTGATCTCTCTCTCTTTCGTCGTCCTACCGATCGTTTCGTTGGTCCATAGTGTAATTGCTTACTAGTTGGTGAGTAAGTGGAAGCATGTAATCTTTTTGTAACAAAACAGTCCTAGGAGGCCCCTGGTAAGAACGAAATCGCAATAACTGATCGATTTTTTTTTGTGCCAAATGAGCGATTAAGGTGGCGTATGATAAATGGCATATCTAGAAAATACTTTCGAAAGAAAGTATACGCACCCATATCGCATATATAGCGAACACCATTTGGATCGAATAAAAAATCACTCCAATATTATCATGATTTATATACTCAACGAAATTTGTTATTCAAACCAATAAAAATGTTTGCTAAAGCAAGAGTTTTTGTTTGCTAAAAAGGGAAAGCAGACATTACTGCTGTTTCAGCGAAAATAGTGATGTTTAAGCAAACATTTCGTACTCATATTTCAGCTTACAAAACGTGCTGTTTTAAACACAAAAAGTTGCAAAAATTAAAAAAAAACCATGCTGAAATGAAAACTTTTTTTTGCTTTTTATTATTTGATGCTATTTTCTATGCAAGTGTTTTGATTACTTTGGACATTTTTTCCTCGAGCTAATGGCCATAACAATTTATGTTGGAAGAGAAGATTTCAATTTGTGGCATATATTTCTGAAGGGATATTATCTGATCAACAGATCGTTGCTACCATTGATATGAAGGTGGTGAAAAGTCTCTCGTCAAATTTATTGCTCTGCTAATGCCCACACTGTCGTGGCTACGGGCTTTATAACTCATTTTGCTCATGGACCTCGCCGGATGTTTTCAGATGGGGTATTTAACAAGCCGTATCACATTTCGAGTAACTACGGTTGACAAATGACATCATTATTTCAATTTACCCAAAATCTGACGAACATCATCTGAACCGGTCTCGAGCAAAATTCTTATATTATTGTGGTAGTCGTCGAGGAAAGCGTTGTGTAAAATTTTGGCAAGAATGCGTTTGGCGTGGTCCTAGAAGTGAAATTCGGGCGATATATATATATATACCGCAGCTATATCCCAAACTGAACCGATTTGTATGAATTTCAGCAGTAATGTCGTTAAAAAAAAATCAGTCCTGCCAAATTTCGATAGAATCAGTGGACAAATGACCGCATTATTGCCAATATCAGTCCAAATCGGACGAACATATATATGGGAGCTATATCCAAATCTGAACCGATTTTTTTCCATTTTCAATAGGCTTCATCACATGGCAAAACAAAAAATGTATGTGCCAAATTTGAAGACGATCGGATGAAAATTGTGACCTGTCGATTGTACACAAATCTACGTGGACAGACGCACAGGCAGACAAAAGACAGACATACCTAAATCGAATCAGTATGTGATTCTGAGTCGATTGGTATAATTATCAATCGGTGTATCTCTCTTCCTTCTGGGTGTTACAAATAAATGCTCCAAGTTATAATACCTTGTACCACAGTGGTGGTGTAGGGTATAAAAAGCCATATGAAATGTAAATAGCCACTGAGAAACACATCTGCATTTGCCTACTGGTCAATATCTCTTTCAAAAATATTTTAAAATCTGGCTATGCCAACCTTTTTTATACCCTCTACCATAAGATGGGGGTGTACTAACTTCGCTATTCCGTTTTTAACGCCTCGATCTGAGACCCCATAAACTATGTATATGATAGTCTTGACATTTTAAGTCGATCTAACTATGTCCGTCCATTCGACTGTCTGTCTGTCTGGAAAACACTCTAACTTTCGAAGGAGTTAAGCTAGGCACTTGAAATTTTGCACAAAAACTTTTTGTTAGTGTAGGTGGTTTGGGATTGTTAATGGGCCATATCGGTCGATGTTTTGATATGGCTTCCATATAAACCAATCTGGGATCTTGACTTCCTGACCCTCAAGAAGGCGCAATCCTTTCCGATTTATCTGAAATTCTGCGTGAGGTGTTTTGTTATGACTTTTAACAACTGTGCTTAGTATGGTCCAAATAGATTCATAACCTGATATAACTCCCATATAAACCCATCTCCTGATTTTACTTCTTGAGCCCATATAGGATGCAATTCTTGTCATTGTGTTGTATTTCCCTATAAAGAGATGCCGGGCAAAGAACTTGTAAAATGCGATCCATGGTGGAGGGTTTATAAGATTCGGAATGGTCGAACTTGTAAAATGCGCTCCATGGTGGAGGGTTTATAAGATTATCCATTTCTCCATGCTTATGACGCATGTGTGCTGCGTATTGTTTACTATCTCAAAGACGATTGTGAGCTGTGAGTGCTAAAACTTTTTTTACAAACTGTGTGTGAGATGAGCAACAACAACAAAAGTTTATCCTTTTGTGTTCTTCATTTCAAAAATTCATCTCTTTCATTTTAATTTTTCTAACGAACCCATCATAAATTAAGCAGCAGTCATTTTCAGCAAACAACTGAATTTTCATCAGTAAGTCTGCTGTTCTGAAATTGCAGAATTACTGCTATAATCGCAGAGCTACTGCTGTAATAGCAGCAATCTTAGCAACTAACAATCGGCAGACAGTGATTTCTATCGTCAGCAGACTTTTTTCTTTGAGTGTAGAAAACTGAATACTTTTCCACTACCACTTTTTACTTATTTGGTTCTCCCTGTTTTCGACGGCCTTTGCTGTTGATCAAAGTTTCAATGTGGAAGATAATCACTAAAAAATCCACTCACATTTCACAATCCTACGAAAACTCGTCTGCCTTGAAATCAAACTCCTTCATTGAAGATGATAACAAAAATTATTAGTCAACACATTGTGCCTTATGACCCCTAAAGACGAAACCCCAAGGAAAGTTCATCCTTCGTTTCATACGCCACCCCATCACAAACACAAGCGTAATATTATGTGTAAAAGTCCTTGTCTATCATTGTAACCTCCATCTGTGTCCTCGGTGAACTTGTAAAGTTTCATTTGATACAAATTTCAATGCTAATGGCCTTCCGCTATGTTCGTTCAATGATTTCACAACACCACACTAAAGGACCTCAAACAAAACAATACAAAGTGTGTACCATGCGCTAATATCCTTCCAAGCTCTACATGCAAACTAGCAACAAAAATCGCATAGGGGATTGCAAGTTAACAGAGACTCTCAACCGCAAAAATGTAAAACTGAAATTAGCATATAAATAAAGAATGACTATGAGGCAAATGTATTGTCTCTCTTGTTGAATTACTCTTACTCTCTTAGGGGAATGTCTGCTTTCTCTCTCTCTGTTATGTGGGCATGTATGTATGTTAGTAAATCTGTTACTGTTCAGTAGAGCACACTGTAACATTAGCAGCAGTAGTTATTCTCTGTTGTAGAGTGTGGCTGGCCACTGAGATGACTGATGTTTACAATTGTGTTGTTTATGTGTGTTGGTGGTGGAGTGCAATAAGTGGTTTGGGGAAGCAGACTGTGTCGTTATAATATTCAGTGTTAAGGTCATGTTACATTTGTATACATGGTCATATTCATTTATTTTTACACATAGCAACTACATCGGCTGCAGCAGTAGCAGCAGTAGCAGTAGCAGCTGCAGCAGTAGCGTCTTCGTAATCAGCACACTCGCCATGTACCTACTGTATACATAACTTGTCTTATTGCAATGTTGGCTGGAGGGCGGCTTAGTTAGTGCGTATGGCAGAGAGACTACCTTCTTACTCTTTTTTCCCTCCCATTCATGGAATGTTTATGTTTGCCTATGTAAATACCATAAATGGAGCGGACTTTTCTTTTTGCCTTTGCTTAAAACATCGCTTTGCAAATTCCTTCTTTTGCTTTTGGGTAAATATTCATTCGTTAATGTGATTAATGATATGTCAATACATCTGTGGCAAATTGCATGGGTTTTGGTAACTAATTGATCGATATTTCTTCTCCCCACGGATGTACTATGTATATTCGTACACGAGGAAGAAAGTAAATTAAGATGTATATATGTGGGATTCAAAGGATTAATGCTGAATGTCATGGGGGGAAAATCGAATTGCTATCACATGCTTGGTGGTTTTATCATGTACGCAAAGGAAGCCAATAATTGAAATATATAATGAATATACAAATATTAATGGGAAGAATTATGAAATAACTTGAATGGAAGAAAGAAAAGAATATTGCACAAGAATGTGAAGGCAAAATAGCAAAACAAATCAAAATCAAACAAACTGTGACCCCATCCTGTGGACCCTATGTTTATATGGACGGACCTCTGAACAGGTGCAGCGTTATTCAGGCGGAAGTTGCAAGGTCTTAACGTCGATTTCGGGTTTACTCTTCAAAATTAGGGCATCATAGGGAAAAATCATCAAATTTTTCCGACAATGGCCAATATCTTGGTCTCTTTAATACTTAGGGCTCCAGATTGGATAGATTCGGAAAGAGTGTCATCCATATTATATTTCCTGTAAATGATTTGAGCCAATTATTTCGCGGTTGGACATGGTGGGCCATTTGTTCTGCAAAATTGGGCATTATAAGGAAAAGTTAACAAATATTCCCAAAAATCGCCAATATTTTGATTTCTTTAATAACTAGGGTTCCAAATTGGATGGATTCTGAAAGAGCGTGGTTCATTTAATATTTCCGGTAAATAGTTTTAGCCCACTATTTCCCAGTTGACCATTGTGGGTTGAATTAAATCGACTTCTACTGTAATAGAAATATGTTACCAATTCTATTTTACTTCCATTTTTGTTCAAAAAAAATTTACCCAAACGAACTCAGTTGATGGATACATGTGCGCTATACGTACACAATTGATTCAAAATCACCTAAAATTTTAAGCTTCTTACGACCGTAGAAGGTTATAGACCAATTTAAACCATACTTGCGATGGATAGCATAGCAAAACACTATGCGCAAAAGAGGTTTAATATGTCAAATTTGGAGATCGGTTTTTATAGGAGTTATATGATGTTATGCACCGATTTGAATCATACTCGACGCAATTGCAATGTATTGCTTAATCTCAGCCCAGTCGCATAACAATTACAGCTGCTGTTTAAATGGAAGCTAAATCAGATTTTACGCTGTTGTGAACCATAGTCGACACAATTATTGGATTTCATAACAGAACACTACCTGCAAAATTTCAGCCCAATCGCAAAAAAAGGCGCCTTTAGAACTTAAATCCAAGGACCATTTTATACGGAAGCTTTAAACAAATCAGAACTGATATGGCCCATTAAAAAAAAGAGGGTCCTTATCATTGAGCTTTAACTTAAACTTACTTAAATCGGACAGTACTCGGTGGTATGTGAAAAGTTTTCCCCTGATCCTTAATGGAATGTTCGTGGGAAAATGTGCAAACTTTGCAAAATTTCGAGCAGCTAGCTCTATGCTTTCGGCCGCTATCGTGATTTTCACAGACGGACGAACGGACATGGCTAGAACGACTTAGAATGTCAATGCGATCAAAAATATATTTATATACCTTATGGGGTCTCAATTCGATATTTCGAGGTGTTACAAACGGAATGACTGGATAAATATACCACACGTTTTATAATCGTGGGTATAAAAATACTAGGTAAATTTTCCAGCCTATGTAACCCTGCCCTAAGCTTGAATTAAAGTTATTTGCCGAATTGTAAAGTTTTCTTTTGGAAAATGAAGTGATACATTTACCTTGAAAATGATTCTTAAACAGTTTTTCATGTGTTTTCTCATTGCACTTTTTGTCAATAGACAATGTTCATCAGTATTTTTTGTTGCCTGTAATATAAAAACAAAAAATTCTCGATCAGTGTTAGTTATTGGAAAATTTTGAATTTTATCTGAGTTTACAGCTGAATTTTTATTATGCCTCACAAATCTTAATTAAATCATTATCTGTTTAATGTCATTTAAATAACAAATCCCTTGGGGGCCTATCCATCCACTTCCTTCATAGTATTTCAACTAATTTTAATACCAGAAAACCCCAACCTGCCTCAACATATAACTCAGAGTGGTGGTGGTGGTGTGTGAATAAAGAAAAACAAAACATTTTACTTTTCCACAGTCATAAAATAAGAAGATGACACTCATACGCACGCACACCCATCGCTAAAAACAAAAACAACAACACAACAAAAACATAGGAGAAATAAGAGCCTACCCCAAGCACACACAAATACCATATGCCCATATATCAAAACCTAAAAATAAAAGAAAGGAAATAACAAAAAAGACATGGGAGATGAAGAGAGTGAGAGAGAGGGAGAGAGAGCAAAAACAAGAAAGTAAATGAGCATAACAGCCAGTAGGTTAGGCCTAATGCAAAAACAAACAAAAAACCCACTTCATCTTTGAACATGTACCCTCACACACACACATCGAGACTCTCATATGTTGTGTTAAACTCTTGTTTGTGATTTAACGTAAATAATTTAATTTCTCTTTTATTATTCGATTGCTACTCTTCTAACTCTGTTCTATTCTCATTATCAGCCTTCATGGTTTTACAGTGCACTTCCGTTTTATTTTTACAATATATGTTACACACATTCAAACCACTGGTGTTAGTGAGATTGGGTGTAGCGTGCACTGAGTGTGATGTTAATAATTTGTTGTGCAAGTATTTGAAATCATGTTCTATTCGTTTCATTGCGTTTACAAAACCCACGAGACCTTACCATGAGCGAAATATTATTCACTTTTATATGAGTGGGAAATGATTGAAGTCACACATGCAATATTTAGGAGGGAGGCTATGGATATGAAAGAAAATAATAAAATTATAAATTAAAAGTTAATTAAAAAATTGTTGTAAAAACTTTTGATTCCAACATTTTTATACAAGATTTATTAATATAACAAGTAAAAGCGTCCTAAGTTTGGCCTGGCGGAATCTTGGGAACCCACCACCATGGATTTTACTAAAAATTTGTACAAACTAAATTTAGTTAAAGGACATAATATTTAACTACACACCAAACTTCTGTCAAACGAGCAAAAATTAAAGCTTCCAAGAACCGAACAAGGGTAATCGAGAAATAGATTTATATAAGAGCAATATGAGGTTATAGACTGATTTGGACCTTACAAAAAGTCAAATCGGCAGATCGGTTTATATGGGAGCTATATCAGCTTATAGATCGATTTAGACCGTACTTTGCACACTTATTACCATTCATAACAGAACACTATTTGCAAAATTTTAGCCAAATCGGAAAAATATTGTGGCTTCCACGGGCTCAAGAAATAAATTCGGGAGATCGGTTTATATGGGAGCTATCAAATCTGAACCGATGTGTCCCATTTGCAATCCCCAACGACCTACATAAAAAGTAAGTATCTGTGCAAAATTTCAAGCTGCTAGCTTTACGCTTTCCACCGCTATCGTGATCTCGACTGACGGACGAGCGGACATGGCTATATCGACTCAGAATGTCGAGACGATCAAGAATATATATAATATATGGTCTTAGATCAATATTTCGAAGTGTTACAAACGGAATGACTGGATATAAAAAAATTTTGGTAAAAAATTATTTTATCAAAAATTATGTCCGCTGAAAATTTTTTTATACCACCCAGCATAGGATGGGGGTTTACTAATCTAGTCTTCCGTTTGTAACACCTCGAAATATTGATTTTAGACCTCATAAAGTATATATATTCTGGATCGTCTCGACATTCTAAGTCGATCCAGTCATGTCCGTCCATTCATCTGTCGAAATCACAATAGCGATCGAACGGGAAACCTAGCAGCTTGAAATTTTGCACAGATGCTCAATATTGATATAGGTCGTTGCTAATTGCAAATGGGCTATATCGGCTCAGAGTTGGATGTAGCTCCAAATAAACCGATCCCCGATTTGACTTCTTTAGCCCAAGGCAGCCACAATTTTTGTCCGATTTGGTTAAATTTGCTTCCCATTTACAATTTTTCAAATATTTTTTGTAGAAAGAGTCTTAAAATTTAAACAAACCAAAACTTCGTTCAAATTAAGTTTTTATGAAAAATTTTGAGATAAGAAAATCTTATATAAATTTTTTAAATTATTTCAAAAGAAATCGAGTAAGGCCTGTTTTATATTAAGCCATCGATATGTATATATTTAAAAAAAAAGTCTGTCTAGAATTTTGCAAAATTTAAATTCTATAGGAAATTTTTACAACTTTTTTTCTATAAAATATTTGGTCAAAATTTTTTTTCTATAAAAAATTTTGTAAACATTTAAATTTCATAAAAAATTTTGTCAATCTTTTTTTTTATCGAAAAATTTTTCAAAACTTTATTTGTACAGAAATTTTTTTCAAAACTTTGTTTCTATAGAAGATGATATCAAAATTGTTAAAATTTTATTGCTATTAAAATGAAAATTTTCTATTAACAGTTTGGTCATCACTTTATTTCTAAATAAAATTTACAGAAAATTTTTAAAAATTGTCTTTCTCCAGAATTTTTTTTTTTTAAACTTCATTCCAATAGGAAATTTTGTTTAAAGCTTAGACCAACGTGTTTCTAATTCTTGCTACTATTTCAAAACTTATCAACAAAAGCATTTTAAAGGATCTCAGCATTTGGTTTGTGTTCAATGTATCAAGGAGCTGGCTGCAATGATCGCGATATCGGCCTTGCCTGGGGCTCATCAGACTGCGATGCCTCCAAAAGATTACATGCTTCCATCTACTCACTATTTAGTAAGCGGCAGTTCGATGGTAGTAAGCAGAAGTGCAGTGGTCGAAGCAAACCCTTTGAAAAATTTCAAAATTTTGTCATAATTTTATTTTAGTATAATATTTATACAAACATTTTTGAATATTTTTTCAACAAATTTTTTTCATTTCTATTAGTTTTGAAAAAACTTTATTTCTATAAAAGATTTGGTTAAGATTTATTTCTACAGAGAGTTTTGCCAAAATTTTATTTCTATACAAAATTTTGCCAAAATTTTATTTCTATACAAAATTTTGCCAAAATTTTATTTCTATACAAAATTTTGCCAAAATTTTATTTCTATACAAAATTTTTTCAAAATTTCATTTCTATAGAAAATTTTGTCAAAATTTTATTTCTAAAGAAAATTTTTTCAAAATTTAATTTCTATGAAAAATAATTTATTGAAAAACTTTTAGTTTTTTTCATAAATTTTATAACGAAAATTTTGCCAAAATCGTTTTATAAGATACTTTGCCAAAAGATATTTTATTGAAAATTGAGTACAAATTTTATTTGTATATGGTTAGGTTAGATATGGAAATGCTATAATGAGGGTGAGGATATTAATCCGCCCCATGGCATAATGGACATACATCTTAGCCAGTAGTCGGCTTGTTGTGCGCTCTAAATACTTAAAAACTAAGCTCGAAAAAGAAAATCTAAGTCATGAATTCCGTGTTATTGACAAAATCCTTGATTGTTTTCCATACAACGCTCCGAAGTAAGTTCATGTCTGGTATTGTGTCCCCACCTAAGTACCAATGTCTGTTAGCCGAGAAAGCCGGACAATGACAGAGGAAATGCTCCAACGTCTCATTTGTATCTATTGGGTTGCCCAAAAAGTAATTGCGGATTTTTCATATAGTCGGCGTTGACAAATTTTTTCACAGCTTGTGACTCTGTAGTTGCATTCTTTCTTCTGTCAGTTATCAGCTGTTACTTTTAGCTTGCTTTAGAGAAAAAGTGTAAAAAAAGTATATTTGATTAAAGTTCATTCTAAGTTTTATTAAAAATGCATTTACTTTCTTTTAAAAATTCCGCAATTACTTTTTGAGCAACCCAATATATAGAAATATTGTTTTTTTAGAAATTTCTATTCCATAAAAACTTGTTTTTTGTTAATTCTGAATTAAATTTCATAAAAAATTTTGACAAAACTCAGCTTTGAATTTTTTTTTAAAGAAAATTGTGTTAAATTTTATTTTTATAGAAACTTTTGTAAAACTTTGTTTTCTATAGAGAATTTGTATCCATTTTATTTCCAAAGAAAATATTTCTTTTGTAAAATTTTTCTGAAAATTTTTTAACAATTTTATTTCTATTCAAAATTTTGTCATAATTTTATTTTTATATACAATTTTGTCATAATAATGTTTCGTCTGTTTTCGCTTTTCTTTTTTAGGTCTTCAAATCTTATTGAGATTCCATTGCAGGATATTCTATTAAAAGAATAGCATAGCAAAAAACATTTAAAAGTCAGCAGAAGTGTGGTGTTGCTAAAAGCATTGAACTGGTTTCCCGTATCGCGATTTCATTTTCGACCAAGAAAAATCATTAGCGGGAAATGATGAATCAAGTCGTCCTAAAGAGCCCTGTTCCAATTCAGAAGGGTGTTTTACAACATACTCTAGTTTGAATGGTTGCAAAGCACCATGATCCATTTGACATCTCCCGCTGTTGATTTTTCTTGGTCCAAAATGAAATCGCGATACGGGAAACCACCCAAATTCTTCTAGCAACAACACACTTTTACTGACTTTTAAATGTTTTTCGCTATGCTATTCTTTGAAAGCATTAAACAATGGTCTAAAGCCGGACAATATCCTGTAATGGAATCTCAATAATTTTATTTCTATAAAAATATTAAAAAAAAATTTTCTATACAAAATTTTGTTTCTATAGGAAATTCCCTTAACAGTTTAGATCTGTACACAAATGTTGGTATACACTTTAACGATATATTAAAGATAATTTTTTTTTAATATTTTAATTATTTTTATGTTTTTTACCCAACTTAACATTCTACCATTTTTCCACTAACGTGCATAAAGCCTCAATAAATCGAATTGAAAAATGTTTGCAAGGTTACGTACACACATGCATGCAGCCGCCTGCACTCCTCCAGCCTATATAAACTCAAGCAGTGAGAGTCAAAACAATTGTTAGCACAAAAAGAGAATTCAAGCTCTGTTAAATAACACACAACTGTTAGGCAGTTTCACTTTCAGTTGCCATGCGCTCACACAAATTCTCATAGACGATAGTGAGAGTGGTAGTACCATAAGCCCCAAACATGAGCATTAGGCAAAAGAACATGTAGCAAATGATTCTAAAGAGAGTCGTTGATTTCATTCTTACTTTGCACAAATGGGGGGTTCTTGGGGTAGGGGATCTTACAGAGCTTTTGGTATATGTTGCTGGTAGTGCGGCCATCGATGTTCTCAATTTTGGGGAGTGCATAATGTATTGCAAATAAAAGCGAATTTCAGTTAGAGAAAGTACCTCAAATGATACGGTTTATAGACGCGTTGCCCGATTTAACGTCGATTGTGTAGTGTAGTACTGACGACTAGTGCTACCTACCACCACTGCTGCTACTGTTACTGTTTTTCTATAATCATAACAACAAACCCCAAGAAAACGAATAACAAAAACAAAACAAATATTCTCGGATGTAGAAAAAAAGGAAGCAAAAAAAATAGTAAAAGAAAAAAGGCAACAACCCGAAAGTGCTGCTAACTACTACACTGCAAGTGAAAAGTGTATGCAAAGGCGAAAAAACCCGAAAAGTGTAAAACAAGTGTTGTAGAATGTAAAGAAGAAGAAGAAGAAGAGGAAAACAAAATGGAAAAGAAAAGCATACATTTTTACCAAACAAAATAAGTTTAGAAAAGGTATATACCAATAAAAAGCTGCCTGCAAGTGAAATCAAAATTGAAAATAATCTTCAAGCCTATTGCAAAGGTGGGTTCAAAAAAGTGTGGTGATTTACCTAAATGGTGTATATCAGCAAAGAAAAAACAAATTATTTTGCATATGGAAGTATCCCATTAAAACTTAAACGGAAGGAAAATTGTTTGTCATATATGATTTAGTTGAATATCATCATTCAATTATAAAACTGAGCTGGTGTGCGTGTGTGTATGTGTCCTTGTCCTTGGTTAATGCACAATGTTAAATCAAGGCTCTCCCTCTCTTGCTTCAATGTGCCATTGCTCTTGCTCTGTAAAGCTCTCTTGGGCGGAATAAAACTAAAAAAACGATGTTTCGCTAGACATTGGCCTTCCTTGATGTTTCCCCACGCCCCCCAAAATGCAAGCCAACAAACAAAAAAAAAAAAAAAACAAGAAATAACATGAGAAGTTTTCACGGACACCATTTACAGTTCCTGTTATCAAATGTCAACAAATATTAAATATGTATGGCAATGTAAATGATAACAGAGGCAGAGTAAAACGATGAATTCTAAGCACACTACACGTCGAGGATAATGACGTAAATTTGCAAAACAAATAGGTAAAATGGAAAATTTTAATAAATGGCACATGAGAAAAACTTTATTAACATTTTATATTAATTAAAAACTTAACTACTTAAAATAAAATGGAATATATTAAAATAAAATAAAATGAATTAATATAAAGAAATAAAATAAAATAAAAATATAATAAAAAAAATTTTGTGAAAATGAAAAGTCTTAAACATTTTTTCAAGTTGTCATATCTTATTTATAGAAAATTGTGTTAAAAGTTATTTTTACACAAAATTTTCTAAATTTTATTATTATGGCAAATGGTGTAAAATTTTTATACCCACCACCGAAGGATGGGGGCATATTCATTTTGTCATTCCGTTTGCAACAGATTAAAGTATCCATTTCCTACCGTATAAAGTATATATATTCTTGATCGTCGTAAAAATCGAACACGATCTAGCCATGTCTGTCTGCTGAAATCACGCTAGAGTCTTAAAAAATCGAGACATTGAGCTGAAACTTTGCACAGATTCTTTTTTTGTCCATAGGCAGGTTAAGTTCGAAAATGGGTTATATCGGATTATATCTTGAAATAGCCCCTTTTAGACCGATCCGCCGATTTAAGGTCGTAGGCCCATTGAAGCAACATTTATTATCCGATTTTGCTGAAACTTGAGACAGTAGTAAAACTTTCCACGTTTTTTCAGAGTTGTGTTTTTTTAAAAAAATTCTAAATCAGGCCTGGTCCGCTGCGTCTTCTTTCACTCTCTTCTACCTTTTATTTGAGTTCTATATTTCCTAGGTTGGTAAATAAGTCCTGTTTGCGCCTCTAGAGTGCGCAATTCTTATCCGATTGGAATGAAATTTTGCACGACGTGTTGTGCTATGATATCCAACAACTGTGCCAAGTATGGTTCAAATCGACATTTTACACAGGCCTCCAACATATAATTTAATTGTGGTCCAAACTGGACCATATCTTGATATCGCTCTAATAGCATAGCAAATCTTATATATTTTTTGCTTAAGAAGAGATGCCGAGAAAAGAACTGGACAAATACGATCCATGGTGAAGGGTATATAAGATTCGGCCCGGCCGAACTTAGCACGCTTTTACTTGTTTAGTCTACACTGATCATACAAACAATCAAAGAAATAAACAGACAGATTGATTTCTATATAAGACGATCGCAATCAAAGAAATAAACAGACAGATTGATTTCTATATAAGACGGTCACAATTTTTTTTATAGACTGAAAGGTGTTCAAAATTTTTTTATATAAAATTTTGTTAATTTTTGTTTTACAAAAATTTGTGACAGGCGAAACAAATCATTTTTTGTAAAATGTTGCACTATGTTGACAATTTTTTTCCTTAATAAACTTTGTCACTTGTTTCCAGCTGAAAACTTAAAATTTTATCTCTATAAGAAATTTTGTCAAAATTTAATTTCTAAAGAAAAAACTTGTCAAAATTTTATTTCTCTAGAAAATTTCGTTAAAGTTTTATGTCCTTAGAAAATTTTGTTAAAATATTATTTGTACAGAAAATTTCTATAGAATTTTGTTTCCATACAAAAAATTTTTCAAACTTTATTTTGTACAAAAATTTCTGATTTAAACATTATTTTAGGTAAAAATTTCAAATTGGTTTATTAGAGAGCTTCCTTTAAATTAAGTTTTGTAAATGGGGCTGTTAATTTCGGTAAAAAATTTTCTAAAAATTGTATGTGTATAAAAATGCCTTCTTTTCCCTACATAGAGCGCACACTTTTTGGCATCTGACAAACAGATAGTCATTTCAAGCAGACATATTTACTACACAAATCGATATTCTCCTCAAAGTTAAGATAGGGAGGCCTTTTATTATCAGATCTGAGTTCTTACTCTTCCTCTGTCTCTCTCTCTCTCTCTCTCTGTTAAATGTTAATGTTAAATGTTCCTCGCTCTACTTCCCTCCAAACATTTGGAAGTGACTTTCTCACTCCCTCCCAGAATAGTCACTTTTTAGGTCCTTTTGGATGATAGTTTGTAGAGATTTCAAGGTTTACAACAACAAAATACATTAGTGTCGGAATTCTATCATTCATGTTTCGCTAATTAGTTTCTCATAATCAACTGTTATTGCTGCAAATTTAAAAATAGATTTTTTGTTGTTGTTTTGGACGCTAACTCAAAAAATCCCAAACAAGAGAATGTATGTTAACTTAGCCTTCTGTAATGAAGAAAGGCCGGTAGCACAGAGGGATAGCATACGCCTCACAATCGTAAGGTTGGCTGTTCAAATCCCAGTCAGGGAAAATCATTGCAAATAAAATCTTCGATTATTAATCCTGATTTGGAAAAGAAATAAATTTGAAAGAGAAATAAAAATAAGCCTCACTCTAAAAGGTAAAAAAAAACATTTGGCAAATAAAAATTTATTTTTATAAATGACGTTGGTAATCGAATTTTACACTTTTTTTAGTGCCTATTTAGTCACTCATGGGTATATATCGCCAAGTGGCACGTTTTCTCCCGTACCGAGACACTAATTAGAGTAAAAAATGATATCGCCTAAGATTGTTTTCAACTTCCTTGAGTGCAGATTTAGTGACTCGCACGATAGAAAATGTTTGGAGGGTTATTTTCTCATTGAATTCAATTTCAAGTGAGTGTGAGTGTGTATATGCACTAGTATGCTTGGTTGTGTTCATGTCGTGATTTTCCCCATTGTCGTCATTCACTGTCACTGCCAATGTCAAAGTCGGCTATTGTAGTTTAACAGTTGTTGTTGTTTGCTAATATATTTCGTTGATAGTTTGTCGTCGTCGCCAACGTTACAGTAGACGTCGAAGTCTCGTTGATGGTTTTTGTTGTTGTATAAATTTCGTTGGCGTTTATTTTTGTTGTATTCCTCTTCCATCTATCATTCGCCTCTTACAAGTTTACATGGTGTTTTTGTTATTGTTATGCTTCATGATTCGTTAACATTTCAATTTCACAGGTGTGATAATGTGAAAACCCGCTAGCAGCAGGCTGGCTGCTGGCCTCCTTCAATATGAATTTTGTTGTTCGACTTAGAAGTTTGTGTGTGTGTTGTATTCTAATGTACCGTTATGTGATAGCTCACCTCGTATGCCATTCTACCCACCTACCTCCTGAGAGTTGTTTCATGGCAAAACGGAAGTGCGTTTAAATGTCAATTAATTATGATTTGAATTACAATTAAATTTTGTTTTCTTTCTTTTGAAAATGACATAAGCATTAGTGTCAAAGTGTGGGTGGGAGGAATAAGGGGCGCTGAGTCTCCTTTGGTCTCTCTCTTATTGTAGTTTTAATCACTATACCCAAATTAGCGAGAGAACTCTCAATGGCATTAGTTGCTATAGGTTTTCCGTGTTGGCTTGTTGTTATTTTTTGCACAGTAGCAGCTATAAAATGTGGCTATTTTTAGCCTTCAAGCCTATCAAGATTTTAATTCATTTGATAACCCTCCTCCACTCGTAGTGTTTTTAAAAATAATTTGTTTGGCAATTTTAGTATATTTATAGCAAAAATGCAAATTAATATAATGTCGCAAGGGAGTTCTTGTTGTGCTCTTGAAGTGGTTATACAAATAAAAACTACACTGAAAGTATTTTAGTTATGAATTTGGAGAAAATTGGGGCACAAAATACACCAAGTATAAACAAGTTTTATCAGGACAGGATACAATTTTCGTATTTCAGCCCAAAGAAATTGTTGGCAAAATTGAATTTTTAAAAAAAATTTACCAAAATTAAAATTCTAAAGAAAGTTTTTCCATAATTGTATTAAAAAAATCACAAAAATTTTTATTTTATAGGAAGTTTTATTTATTTTTAGAAAATGTTATTTGATTTTATGAAATATAATATCAAAATTTTGGTTTTAATAGAAAATTTAGCTTGCATTTCGTGCAGAAAAATATTCCAGCATTTTCTTTTTAAAGGAAATGTTGTCATTAATTAGAATTTTTGAAGAAAAATTTACCAAAACAGTAATTTTGTAATTTGTAATTTATTTATTACATTTATTTACAAACATACACTCATATATATATATATATATATATATGTATATATATATATATTTGTTATATATGTATATATATATATATATATGTATATATATATATATATATATGTATATATATATATATATATATATATATATATATATAAAGTGAACAAAATGAATTAATTAATTGATCAGGAATTAATGGACTTAGTTGGTCCGAAAAAAAGAAATTATTGTAAATATATAAAAATAAAATAAATAAATAAATAAGCCTTACCATTCATCAGCGTAATGCAGTAAAATGTTACCAAAGTCTGGTTTTAAATGTTGCCGAGTTACTGAGTAATTGCAGATCGTTAGGAAGTGAGTTCCAGAGACGTACAGCGAGCCTCCGATGATTTTTGGGAATGATTTTTTTACCTCTAATAGATCTGGCGAAATCAATGAATCCTTACAGATATTGTGATGCCTGCGTGTAGATCAGTTTGTGCAGGAAAGCAAGCGACCTCAAGTACAACAAGTGCTGTAAGGAGACGTCATACAGGGATAAAGAGTATTCAGAGATGGAGTCGCGCCGTCTCAAGCCAAATACATAACGAGTAACGCTATTAAAAAAGGTGTTTAACTTGCGTCTACTTACCGAGTCGCAATTAGCAAACAACTCACAGCCGTAGAGAATGCCAGGAACAAGAAATGTCTTTGCCAAGAGAGACCTAACCCGCAGCGGAGTAACCGAACCCAGAGAGCACGTAATTTTGAATATCCCTGACCAACAACAGAGTCGATATGATTACTCCAAGTCAGAATGCTATTAATAATCATCCCCAAGTTAATCCCCGTCGTTAATGAATACACCGACATCACATGGAAAACGAGACAGCCTGTTTCTGATAACAACACACTTGGACTTTACAGGGTTGAGACACAGGCCATTGGCTTTCGCCCACATGCTGACTCTTGAGAGATCATGAATAAGCAGACGTATGTTTTCAGCAATCTCATCCCTCGGACTGCCGATATATATCTGTACATCGTCAGCATACATATGTGCCTCACTATAAGACAATTGACTCGTCAAGTCGTTACTGTACAATGAAAAGACCCAGGAGGACCCAGAATTGATCCCTGAGGAACACCTTTTAAAACCAGCAGAGGCGACGATAGAGAAGACTTATAACTGTTGGACTGAGTGCGGTGTGACAGGTACAACAAAATGCCTTAGAATGGTCAAGAAGAACAAGGAAATTTATCTTGTAATTCTCCAAATTGACCCTGATCCTCTCAGTGACCTCTGCCAAGGCAGTTACGCAGCTGTGGTTAGGTCGAAACCCGGACTGTCTCACATATAACAAAGAGTTATCGTTGACAAATGACGACATTTGCAAATGCAGCAATTTCTCAGAGACCTTTGGCAAGTAACAAAGAACCGTAATTGGTCTATATTCCTTGGAATTCATAGGCAGTGGGATGACCTTGGCATGCTTCCACGTTAATAAAAAATAGCTCATGGTCAAAATCCTATTGAAAACATAAGGAGTAGCAAGAGTCATACAAATCTAGGATCAATGCCATCAGATCCGACAGCGTTAGACTTTACAGCCGCAACACACTCAAGGACATTGGCGGGTTCAATACAGCTGAAGCCAAAACCAGAGTCGTCATCGAGAGAGGGGGAGATATTGAAGCCATAGAAATTGGGATCAACTGTGATCTGTGGGACATTAACAAAGGCATCATTAAGCCCATTGATGTCCAAGTTTGTTGAACATCTATAAGTATCTTTCCCAATTCCTATGTCTCGAATAACCTTCTAAGTTCTCTTGGAGCCTATTGCAGAAGTAAAGCGTCTTGTAGTAGTCTTTTTTGGCTATTTTAATCAACTTATTGACGTAGTCTCTTGCTGAGCGAAAGGCATCATGTAACTCAGGCGTCCTGAAACGTGTCCACCTGCGATGCGACATATTCCTCTCTTGAATAGCCGAACGAATATCCCGGGAGAATCACGGTTTCGATCTGGAAGGCACTTCTCTTCCTGTATAGACAACCTGGCAATATTTTTCCTTTTCAAAAATTTTAAATTTCACAGAGAATTTTAATTTTACAGAAAAGTTTGCCACAATTTTAATTTAATAGAAGAAATGTTGCTTACATTAATTTTTAAAAAAATTGTAAGAATTTTATTTTTTTACCCACCTCCGAAGGACGAGGCTATAAATTACATATGTTTATTCACGATCTTCGTAAAAACCTAGGACGATCTAGCCATGTCCCTTCATCTGTCTGTTGAATCGCGCTACAGTATTCCACAAGTGAAAGTGTGTTAAGTTCGGCCCGACCGATCTTTGGATACCCACCACCGAGGATATATAAATCATCCAATTTTATTATAACTCCACTACCATATATTGGGTTGCCCAAAAAGTAATTGCGGATTTTCATATAGTCGGCGTTGACAAATTTTTTCACAGCTTGTGACTCTGTAATTGCATTCTTTCTTCTGTCAGTTATCAGCTGTTACTTTTAGCTTGCTTTAGAAAAAAAGTGTAAAAAAGTATATTTGATCAAAGTTCATTCTAACTTTTATTAAAAATGCATTTACTTTCTTTTAAAAAACCCGCAATTACTTTTTGGGCAACCCAATACATTGTTATATATAAATAGAGGATGGTCTGGATCATATTTGATTCAGGCCCCGAGAACTCTTATACACGTCACAGTTGCAGCGAAAATAGGCAAAAAATCCGCTTTTTATCGACATATGTCGGGAAGCTTAAAACAGATATTTTTTTTCAATCTCAGTGAAATCGGGTAATAAATATAGCTTTTATGAGCTTCAGACCCTTAATCGGCAAATCGGTTTATGTGGCAGCTATATCTGAATATAGTCCAATGTGAGCCATATTTGGATCGGACGTCGGAAAACTTAAAACAGCGCAATGTTTCAAATTTCATCAAAAGCGTGCAATAAATGCAACTTTTCCGGCTTTGAGACCCTAAATCCGCAGATCGGACTATATGGCAGCTTTATCTAAATATCGTCCGATCTGAACCATATTTAGGTCAGATGTCGGGAAGCTTGCAAAAACTCCCTGTTTCCAATTTCAGCGAAATCGGGTGATAGATGTAGCTTCGACGGGTCTCAGACCCTAAATCGGCAGATCGGTCTATATGGCAGATATATCTACATATAGCCCGATCTGAATCATACTTGGACCTGATGTCGGGAGGCTTACAATAAGTCACGATTTGAAATTTCAGCTTTTATGGGTCTCAGACCCTTAATCGATCTGTCTTTATGGCATCTATATATAGAAATATAGTCCAATTCGAAAGTCTCTTCTTCGATGTCCTCATAGCTTCTGCAAATGTCGTTACTGGCAACCTTCAGTCTGTTAACATGTTTTCCGATAAGACGGTGACATGTCATGATGGACACAATGACAGAGACGGGATTTAATTGCTGCCTGGCTGTCTGTGAAGATATTTATTTATTTAAATGACCGGTTCTAGATCTTTAGAGTACACCCCAAAGCCCACCTGGCCGTCTAGTTTGGAAACATCCTTTGTAACTTCTATTACCAGGGATATCGTGGTTCCAATCGGTTCTATCAGGAATAGTGGTACAGTACTTTTTATCAAAGAGCGGCTCAGATATGGTGTAAGCCACACAGCCACAAGCCTGGAACATCGGACATCAAGGATAACACAGTTTCCGTAGCCGCCACATGACCAAACAGAAAGCTTCCTTAGCCGCACGGCAGTATTCGCAGCTATTTGTCTAGCCACAATGTTCAGATGCATTAGATGTAGCATTAAATTCAGTGCATCAGATGGTGTCGTCTTCAGTGCGGCTGTGATGCACCAACAAGCCATCCATTGAATCCGGTTGTTTATTGAACAGTAGGTGGACATTTGAAGCGCCGTCTACCAGACCACAACACCATATACCATATTGGTCTGACAACTGCAATATATACCCAATGCATGACGCGCGTTCTAAACGCCCAACTTTAGTCAGTGGCTCTCTTGCAGGTGTATAGGGCAAGATTTACCTTTCTTGCCCTTTCCAAAAAGTTGGATTTGAAGTTCATATTCTTATGCTTTCTGTAAATGGAAAAATAGAGATATTGAGCTGAAACTTTGAAATGAACCGAGTATGGTAGCAAATTATGGTAAATTCTCATTTCATGGACAAGTTTTCTCAAATCCTAGTTTTATAGAAAATTTTGCTAAAGGCGTATTTATGTCGAAAATTTTACTCTTAAAAATTTGGTAAAATTTTATGCAAAATTCTGTCAAAATTTTAATTTGAAAGAAAATAATTTTTCTACTCTTATTTTTTCTTAAAATTCAAATTTAAAAAAATTTTGATTTTGTTCTGTTAAAAAAATTTTTTTCTAGTAAATTTTTACTAAATATTAATTGAAAATTTTTATATATATATGATTTAAAAAAAAAAATGCAAATTTTTTATTTTATAGAAGAAATTCGGGCCAAAATTATATTCCTTTAGAATTTTCGTAAAAGTTTTAGTTCATAGAAATTTTTCTGCAAAAACCTAAAATTCATGGAAATTTTTTTGGGTTTTTCTTTTTATACCCTCCACCATAGGATGGGGGTATACTAATTTCGTCGTTCTGTTTGTAACTTCTCAAAATATTCATCTTAGACCCCATATAAAGTATATATATTCTTGATCGTCATGATATTTTAGGTCCGTCCGTCGGTCTGTCGAAAGCATTCTAACTAAGCTGTCTAAGCTATCCGCTTGAAATTTTGCACAAATAGTTCTTATAATTGTAGGTCGGTTGGGATTGTAAATTGCCCATTTATCCATTGGTCCATGTTTTGATATATATGCCTTATAAACCGATCTTGGATCTTGACTTCTTGACCCACTAGAGGGACGCAATTCCTATCCGATTTGGCTGAAATTTTGCGTGAGGTGTTTTGTTATTCATAACCTGGTATAGCTGCCGCATAAACTGATCTTGGATCTTGACTTCTTGAGCCTCTATAGGGCGCAATTCTTATCCGATTTGACTGAAATTTTGTACGTAGTATTTTGTTGTGACATCCAACAACTGTGCCAAGTATGGTTCAAATCGGTCCATAACCTGATATACCTGCCATATAAACCAATCTTGGGTCTTGATTTCTTGAGCCTCTAGAGGGCGCAATTCTTATTTGACTGAAATTTTGTACGTAGTATTTTGTTGTTATATCCAATAACTGCGCCAAATATGGTTTAAATCGGTCCATAACCTGATATAGCTGCCATATAAACCAATCTTGGGTCTTGACTTCTTGAGCCTCTAGAGGGCGCAATTCTTATCCGATTGGAACGAATTTTTGCACGTGGTATTTTGTTATGATGTCCAACAACTGTGCCAAGAATGGTTCAAATCGGTTCATAACCTGATATAGCTGCCATATAAACCGATCTGGCATCTTGAGTTCCTGAGCCTCTAGAGATCGCAATTATTATCCGATTTGCCTGAAACTTTGTACGACGGATTCTCGCATGACCATCAACATACGTGTTTATTATGGTCTGAATCGGTCTTCAGCCTGATACAGCTCCCTTATAAACCGATCTTCCTATTTTACTTTTTGAGTCCCAAAAAGGCCCAATTCTTATTCGATTTCGCTGAAATTTTACACATAGACTTCTACTGTGGTCTTCCACACTCAATTCAATTCTTTTCCTTTATCCTTTGTTTGTCTAAAAAGAGATACCGGGAGAGAATTCGACAAATGCGGCGTTAAGTTCGGCCGGGCCGAACTTTGGATACCCACCACCTCGGGTATATATATAAACCACCCTTCGTCAAAATTCGGTGAAAATTGCATACCTTATGTCCCATAGCAATGTATATCGAAATATGATCCGATTTGGACCAAATACTAATAAGTACAAGTCATTGTTCAATTGTGTATAACAAAATATTGGTCTTTTTAGCAGCTATATCTAAAAGTAAACTGATCTGAATCATATACAATATGGATGTCGAAAAGCCTAACATAAGTCAATGTGTCAAATTTCAGTTAAATCGGATTATAAATGCGCCTTTTTTGGGGCCAAGACTTTAAATCGAGATATCGGTCTATAAGGCAGCTATATGCCAATCTTGATCGATCTAGATCAAATTGCAGAAATATGTGGGGGGCTTAACTTAACTCTCTGTCCTAAATTTCGGCAACATCGGACAATAAATGCTCCTTTTATGGGCCCAAAACATTAAATCGAGATATCGGTCTATATGGCAGCTATATTCAAATCTGGACCGATCAGGGCAAAATTGAAGAAGGACGTCGAAGAGCCTAACCAAACTCACTGTCTCAAATTTCTGCGACATCGGACAATAAATGCGTCTTTTATGGCCCCAAAACCTAAAACCTAGATATCGGTCTATATGGCAGCTATATCCAAATCTGGACCGATCTGTGCCATAATGCACAAGTATGTCAAGGGGCTTAACTGTCCCAAATTTCGGCGACATCGGACAATCAATGCGCCTTTTATGGGCCTAAGACCCTAAATCGGAGGATCGGTCTATATGGAAGCTATATCAAAATCGGGACCGATCTGAGCCAAATTGACGATGGATGTCGAAGGGCCTAACGCAACTCACTGTCCCAAATTTCAGCAAAATCGGATAATAATTTTGGCTTTTATGGGTTTAAGACCCTAAATTGGAGGATCGGTCTATATGGCAGCTATATCCAAATTTGGACGGATCGAAGGATGTCGAAGGATCTAACACAGCTCACTGTCCCAAATTTCAGAAAATCGGAAAATAAATGTGGCTTTAATGGGCCTAAGACCCTAAATTGGAGGATCGGTCTATACGGTCTGGACCGATCTAAGCCAAATTGACGATGGATGTCGAAGGGCCTAACAAAACTCACTGTCCCAAATTTCAGCAAAATCGGTTAATAATTTTGGCTTTTATGGGCTTAAGACCCTAAATTGGAGGATCGGTCTATATAGCAGCTATATCCAAATTTGGACGGATCTGAGCCAAATTGACGAAGGATGTCAAAGGGCCTAACACAACTCGCTCTCCCAAATTTCAGCACAATCGGATAATAAATGTGGCTTTTATTGGCCCAAGACCCTAAATCGGCGGATCGGTCTATATGGGGGCTATATCAAGATATAGTCCGATATAGCCCATCTTCGAACTTAACCTGCCTATGGACAAAAAAGGAATCTGTGCAAAGTTTCAGCTCAATATCTCTATTTTTGAAGACTATAACGTGATTTCAACAGACAGACGGACAGACGGACGGACATGTCTAGATCGTCTTAGATTTTTACCCTGATCAAGAATATATATACTTTATAGGATTGGAAATGGATATTTCGATGTGTTGCAAACGGAATGACAAAATGAATATACCCCCATCCTTCGGTGGTGGGTATAAAAAGGGCCAATTCTTATTCGATTTCACTGAAATTGTACACATAGACTTCTACTGTGGTCTCCCACACTCCATTCAATTAGCATTGCAAATCTTTTCCTTTATCCTTTGCTTGTCTAAAACGAGATACCGGGAAGGAATTCGACAAATGCGATCAAAGGTGGAGGGTATGCAAGATTCGGCCCGGTCGAACTTAGCACCCATTTATTTTATTTAAATTTAATAGAACTTTTTGAAAGAAGATAAAAATATTTTAGAAAACTTTATCAAAATATTTATTCGTTAAAAATAGGTAATTTATTTTTTTAAATTGACTAATTTTTTGATAAAATATAATATGTCGAAGTCTACATTTATAAAAAAAATTCTAGAAAATGTTTAAATGAAAAGATTTGTCTTCAGGTTTCTCTGAAGACTTTTTGGGAAATCGCTGCTCAAGCTTCTCGGGATTACAAAAGCCAATTTCTTAATCAATCAATTCAGTAAAATTTATTTCAAAATATTTTGTAAAACTGACTATCGATTCTATTGCAAGAAAAAAAATCCTAGAATTCCTAGTAATAAGCGAAACTAACCTGCTATTGGTCTAACCGACTTTATTTGCATGATACGCAATTCCAAGAATCAATTTTGTTCATATGCTATGATCTGAATTCTAAGCATTATGTCATGAACAGGTTGGCACATACCACACACACACACACACGCACACTGGGGATTGTTCAATTTCTGATTTTATCCATGATTAATTATAAGAATAACAGTGTAATAACAGTGGGGGCATAATAATAGCAAAAAAATTTCAGAATTGTTGAAAGTACAAAAAAATTATATTTGCCAAAAAATCTGTTTCTATTTCCATAAAATATCCAATAACAGAAAATATACATATGAAGTGTATGTACAGATGTGTATGGATATTTTGTACTATTGCCAAATGTACGCGAAGTGTATGAGCGCACTTTGTATTTAAGTGTTTGCGGCAGTAAAATATTTCAAGGTTAGCTTACTTTAGACGTATTAACCACCATCATCATCAACAACAACAACAACAAAAATACCCATAACAAAAAAAAAAAAAAAAAAAAAAAACAAAATAGCGACATCCAACCAATAATAAATTGTGTGAAACAAATATGGAATGAAAAAAATGTGTTTGAATAAAAAAAAAAAATTAAATAACAACAAAACGCATGAGTGAAAATAAACATAATGGAATGAAGCAGAAATTATAGAAAAAAAATACTTATAAAATTAATTTGTTCTAATTATAAATACCAACATGTATATTTAGCAACATAATTAAAGGCATTTGTGTTTATTTCTAGGCTTACATTATTTTTTTTAGAAAAAAAAAATGGCAAAAACTGAAAATACTTTGTGAAACAAATCAAAACATCAATAACAACATATAAATACACATAAAAACTATATGTTTGTTAAAAAAATTTAAAAACAATATAAAAAAAAACCCAAAAACAAATTGTTCATATAAGTTTGTGCAAACTTCTATACATTTGTTTTCATTATTTACCCAACAACAAACAAAAATTATAAAAAAATAAAAAAAAACCCCACATCTAAAACAACATCTAACATCAAATTTTTCTGCAATCAATGGATATTATTTCTACATTAAGAACCAGCATATTTATAATATCATTTTTATTAAGGTAAGTCGAAAAAAATAATTAGAAAAACAAAAAATTTTAAATTAAAATGGATAAGAGTTAAAAAAACAAGTAAAAAGGCATTAAGTTCGGCCGGGCCGAACTTTGGATACCCACCACCTCGGGTATATATGTAAAACACCTTTCGTCAAAATCCGGTGAAAAATGCATCCTTATGCCCCATAGCAGCTATATCGAAATATGTTCCGATTTGGACCAAATACTTATAAGTACAAGTCATTGTTCATTTGTGTATAACAAAATATTGGTCTTTTAAGTAGCTGTATCTAAAATTAAACCGATTTGAACAATGCACTAAACGGATGTCGAAATGCTTAGCATAAGTCACTGTGTAAAATTTGAGTGAAATCGGATTATAAATGCGACTTTATGGGACCAAGACTATAAATCGGGATATCGGTCTATATGACAGATCTGGACGGATCTGGATCAAATTAAAAAAGGATATCGAAGGGCCTAACACAACTCACCGTCCCAAATTTCGGCGTCATCGGACAATAAACGCGCCTTTTATGACCCCAAAACCTTAGATCGAGTGATCGGTCTATATGGCAGCTATATCCAAAATTGGTCCGATCTGCATCAAATTGATGAGATATATCAAAGGGCTTAACACAATTTACTGTCCTAAATTTCAACAAAATCGGGTAATAAATGTGGCTTTTATGGGCCTAAAACCCTAAATCAGGGGATCGGTCTATATGGCAGCTATAACCAAATCAAGACCGATCTGGGCCAAATTGACGAAGCATGTCGAGGGGCCTAAGACAACTCACTGTCCCGAATTTCAGCAAAATCGGATAGTAAATGTGGCTTTTATGGGCCTAGGACCCTAAATCGGAGGATCGGTCTATATGGCAGCTATATCCAAATCTGGACCGATCTAAACCAAATTGACGAAGGATATTGAGCGGCCTAACAGAACTCACTGTCCCGAATTTCATCAAAATCGGATAATAAATGTGGCTTTTATGTGCCTAAGATCCTACATCGGAGGATCGGTCTGTATGGCAGCTATATCCAAATCTGGACCGATCTGAGCCAAATTGACAAGGAATGTCGAAGGGCCTAACTATACTCACTGTCCCAAATTTCAACAAAATCGGGTAATAAATGTGGCTTTTAAGCGCCTAAGACCTTAAATTGGAGGATCGTTCTATATGGCAGCTATATCCAAATCTGAACCGATCTGGGCCAAATTGACGGAGGATGTTTAAGGGCCTAACACAACTCACTGTCTCAAATTTCAGCAAAATCGGATAATAAATGTGGCCTTTATTGGCCTAGGACCCTAAATCGTACGATCGGTCTATATGGCAGCTATAACCAAATCAAGACCGATCTGGGCCAAATTGACGAAGCATGTCGAGGGGCCTAACACAACTCACTGTCCTAAATTTCAGCAAAATCGGATAATAAATGTGGCTTTTATGAGCCTAAGACCCTAAATCGGAGGATCGGTCAATATGGGGCCTATATCAAGATATAGTCCGATATAGCCCATCTTCGAACTTAACCTGCTTATGGACAAAAAAAAAGAATCTGTGCAAAGTTTCAGCACAATATCTCTATTTTTGAAGACTGTAGCGTGATTTCAACAGACGGACGGACAGACGGACGGACATGTCTAGATCGTCTTAGATTTTTACGCTGATCAAGAATATATATACTTTATAGGGTCGGAAATGGATATTTCGATGTGTTGCAAACGGAATGACAAAATGAATATTCCCCCACCCTTCGGTGGTGGGTATAATAAATGTGGGATATGTTGGGTGAATTTATGATTATATGCCTACTAGGGTGGTGATTTATTTATAATCTGTCGTCCCTGTATTATATTTTGATGAGTTTTTATTTACGATTAGATAAATGCGTAAAAATAACCTCGCGCACAACATGATTTAAAAAATGTCCCAAAAATTTTATTTCCAAGTAGTTTGTGCGTAACCTTTTCTATACTCATCACCATAGCACGAAAGTAAATCGAAATATTGAGTGCCTCGATTATTTCCATAAATTTCCATTTGAAATTTTAGGTTTCTGATGTAAAAGTATTGTAACGAAATAAATGTCTTCGCGACATTATAAGGTGCGTTTTTCTATAAATCGTTCAGTGTATAATATACTAGCTGAACCGGGCCCGCTCCGCTGCGCCTTCTTTTGCTTTATATGGAACAAAATTATCCTTTAAGTATTTATTTTCGACAATTAAAGACCTTTTAGTGAAATACCACGCTACGAAAATAGTTTTTGTATGCATATCGCTTGGCTAACAGTTCAACAAGTTAAATGCCTTTATCTGAATCCCTTTACTGATTCATGTATTCGCTCAACAGGTTTAGGGTCATTTGAGTTTGGATGTTAGATGTACTCCATTCTTAAGAGACTTTATTTGAGCCCGATATTCTCATGGGGATTGTGCGAGTAAAAAGGCTCCCAGGGTGACAGTTGGTGGATTTAGGGGGTGGTGTGAACACCCAGAAATTTGGTGGGTATATTTGTACTCTTAGGGAGGGGGCGGTGCCCCAAATACATTGTCCCACATTTGGATCTCAGATTCGTATTCTACTCCCAAATACCTTTACTTGAGCCCCATATTACGATGGTCAATAAATAATTGCTGTTTGTGGGGTGTTTTTGGGAAGCGTCCGTAGACCCCCAGAAAATTTGTTCCGAAAATGGGTATCAATTTCGTGCTCTACTCCCAAATACTTTTAATTGCAGCCACACCTTGACCTGGTCTGGAAATATGTTCGATTTAGGTGTGTTTTGGGGAGTATCGTACTCTACTCTCAATATCATTTATTTCAACCCCATATTGCCAATGGACTCAAAGTTGGATATCAAATTCGTTATGTTATCTCAAATACCTTCCATTTAAATCCCTTACTGCAAAAGTCAGCAAGTATGTTCGCTTAGTGGAGAGCTCCACTCTCTTTAAGACCCAAATTGTCATGGTGAGCAAATACGTCCTATTTGGAGGCTATTATGGGGGTGGGACGTTCCCTAGACAGTTGGTCCCGAATGTTGATATCAGATTCGTGGTCTACTCCAAAACACTTTTCATTTACGACCCATATTTGCATAGTCGGCAAATATGTCCAGTTTGGGGGGTGTTCTGGAGGATGGGGCGGCCAATCAGTGACTTTCCGTGAAACAATATATCTGCTTTGTATTCTACTCTAAAGTACCTCTTATTAGAGCCCCATATTGCAATGGTCAGCAAATACTGCCTATTTGGGTGGTGTTATTGGGTGGGTTGGGCCCATAGACACTTTTTCCGAATATTGATATCAGATTCGTGGGGTACTTCCAAAGACCTTTCATTTGATGCCCATATTGTTATGCTAGTAAAATTGTGCTCTTTTAGGGGGGTTTTTGGGAAGGGGCGGCCCCCAAAACACTTGGTTCCACATTTGGATATCACATTCGTATTCTATACTAAAATACGATGGTCAGTAAATAAGTCCTGTTTGGGGATGTTTTTAGGGAGGGGCGGCCACCCAACACTTGGTCGCACATTTTGATATCAAATTCGTATTTTACTCATAAATACCTTTCATTTGAGACCCATATTGCCATGGTCGGTAAATATGTCCAATTTAGGAGTGCTTTGGGGGTTTAGGTGGTCCACCAAACACTTAGTCCGACAATTGGATATCAGATAAGTTTTCTAATCTTAAATACCTTTTATTTGAGTCCCATATTGTCGTGATTGGTCTATATATATATTTTTTTATAAGTTTTAGGGGTAGGGCGGCCCCCCCATGTACCGCATCCGAAATCTGGACACCAAATTTTTGCTTGTAGGTTACTATAAGAGACCACACAAAATTTCGCTTAAATCGCACCACCCATCTCCGACATCTGGCGTTTCTGAAAATTAGGGTAAGGATGAGGGTCCGCTCCACCTTCAGATATCATAAAATGCACCATCTGTGAAAATTTCAAGAAAATCGGTTCAGCCGTTTTTGAGTGTATAAGGAACACACAAACAAACAAACACAAATTCATTTTTATATATATGTGTAGGATCTCCTAATTTGACTCTTTGAGCCTCTAGACGGCGCAAATCTTATGCGATTTGGCTAAACATTATTTCAACGATATCGAATGTGGTGTTCTATTACGACTTTCAACAACTGCGTGAAATACGGTCCAAATCAGTCTAAAACCTGATATAGCTCCCATGTAAACCGGTCAGTCGATCATCCTCATTCGGTTCCTGGAAGCTTTAATTTGTGCTGGTTTGACAGAAGTTTGGTATGTAAAATAAAATAACACCCTTCAAATTAACTTATTTTGTATACATTTTTAGCAGAATCGCAGGTGGTGGGTTTGCATAATTCGGCCCGGCCGATCTTAGCACGCTTTCACTTGTTTCATATATCTTCTGAATAAATTTATTTAGGTCATTAATAAATAGCCAAATGTCCATTCATTCGTACAACCGAAAGAAAACTCAAAAGTCATCACCCTAATGTCTACCTTACATTAAGGAAAAGCAGGATTAATTTGCTCATATCAATGAAAGCGATACAAATTTATGCTCTATGATCCAATCCACTTTGTGGACAAGTGCCGCTGGCACTAGGAGTAGATAAACACCGCTGAAAATTTTTTCTGATGTTCTCGCTGGAATTTGAACCTTGGCATTCAGCGTCATAGACTAATCACTGAGCTACGCTGTAACTGTAATATCGGTTTGAAATTTGCCGAAAACAACAAGAAATTATCTATCGATTTCTTTTTTATACCCACCACCGACGGATGGGGGTATATTCATTTTGTCATTCCGTTTGCAATACATCGAAATATCCATTTCCGACCCTATAAAGTATATATATTCTTGATCAGCGTAAAAATCTAAGACGATCTAGACATGTCCGTCCGTGTGTCTGTTGAAATCACGCTACAGTCTTCAAAAATAGAGATATTGCGCTGAAATTTTGCACAGGTTCTTTTTTTATCCATAAGCAGGTTAAGTTCGAAGATGGGCTATATCGGACTTTATCTTGATATAGCTGCCATATAGACCGATCCGCCGATTTAGGGTCTTAGGCCCATAAAAGCCACATTTATTATCGGATTTTGCTGAAATTCGAGACAGTGAGTTGTTTTAGGCCCTTCGATCAATTTTCCGTCAATATGGCTCAGATCGGTTCAGATTTTGATATAGCTGCCATGTAGACCGATCCTCCGGTTTAGGGTCTTAGGCCCACAAAAGCCACATTTATTATCCGATTTTGATAAAATTTGGGACAGTGAGATGTGTTAGGCCCTTTGACATATTTCTTCAGTTTGGTCCAGATCGGTTCAAATTTGAATATAGCTGCCATATAGACCGATTTCTTGATTTAATGTTTTGGGCCCATAAAATGCTCATTTATTGCCCGATGTCCCCGAAATTTGGAACAGTGAGTTAAGTTAAGCCCCTTGACATACTTCTGCAATATCGCACAGATCGGTCCAGATTTGGATATAGCTGCCATATAGACCGATATCTAGGTTTTAGGTTTTGGGGCCATAAAAGACGCATTTATTGTCCGATGTCGCTGAAATTTGAGACAGTGAGTTTGGTTAGGCTCTTCGACGTCCTTCTTCAATTTTGCCCAGATCGGTCCGGATTTGAATATAGCTGCCATATAGGCCGATCTCTGGATTTAAGGTTTAGGGCCCATAAAAGAGGCATTTATTGTCCGATTTCGCCGAAATTTGGGACAGTGCTTAGTGTTAGGCTCTTCGACATGTTTATGCAACTCGGCCCAAATCGGTCCAGATTTGGATATAGCTGCCATGTAGACCGATATCTCGATTTAAAGTCTTGGCCACATAAAAGGCGCATTTATAATCCGATTTCACTGAAATTTGACACAGTGACTTATGTTCGGCTTTTCGACATCCGTGTCGTATATAGTTCAGATCGGTATGAGGTATATGAGTATAAGGTATGAAATTTTCACCGAATTTTGATGAAAGGTGGTTTGGATACCCACCACCCGAGGTGGTGGGTATCCAAAGTTCGGCCCGGCCGAACTTAACGCCTTTTTACTTGTTATTGCTGAGTCGTAATGGCTTACTGCACTTTGTGGACAAGTGCCGCGAGCACTAGGAGTAGATAAACACCGCTGAAATTTTTTTCTGATGTTCTCGCTGGAATTTGAACCTTGGCATTCAGCGTCATAGACTAATCACTGAGCTACGCTGTAACTGTAATATCGGTTTGAAATTTGTCAAACCGTTTTTTGAATTTGGTGCATGAAAGTAACATAAAACTTCATATAAGACAGATGATATCAAAGAAACCTTCCAAATATACGTTATGCTTGGATAGAAATACATTTTGGGAAACTGTGCTATCTTACATATAAAATTCAATTTGTGTTTGTTTGTATGTTTGTTTGCTTGTTTGTTTGTCGGTTCGTTCCCTATAGACTCAAAAAGGGCAGAACCGATTACCTTGAAATTTTCACAGATTGTGTAGGTTGGTCTGGAAGGAAACATAGGCTATACAATTTTTTGATATCGAAGGGGGGGCGGACCCTCCCCCTTACCCCCCCAAATATCACCCAAAATCAAAAGTGGACCGATATGGACAATATGGGTATCAAATGAAAAGTATGCGGGAGTAGATAACGAATCTGGTACACAAATTCATGTCAACATATAGGGGGTCACCCCAACTCCACAAAACGCCTAAATGGGCACATTAGCCAATCACGGATATATGGTACTCGGTTTGTGTGTTCAGTATAGACTTAAAAACGGCAGAACCGACTTTCTCGAAGTATAGGGGGTCACGCCACCCCTCAAAAACGCTTTGAACCATTATTAAAATATGGGACTCAAAAGAAAGGTATTTGAGAGTAGAAAACGAATTTGATATCCAATTTTGGAATCAAATGTTTTGGGGTACGCCCTTAAGCACCCGCTAAACTGAAATTCATTTTCGACTTTGGAAATCTGGAGCTCCAATCAACGCTATTTGGGAATATAAAATGAATTTGATTTCTATTCTCATTGCAAAGTGCCGATGGCCGCACCAGCCTTAAAACACCCTCCAAACGGTTCATATTTACCGATCATGGCAATATGGGTCTCAAATAAAAGGGATTTGGGAGTGCACAACGAATTTGATATCCATATTTGAGTCGAAATGTCTGAGGTGCCATCCCTCCACTAAAAAGCCCTTCTCATTACCCTAATTTTTAAAAACACCAGGAACCGAGCAGAGGCAAACTTCTCTCACATCAATGAGTGCTTTCCGATTCAAGATTAAACCCAATGATAAGCGTCCTTTTTTTATAGCCGAATCCGTACGGCGTCCCGCAGTGCGACACCTCTTTGGGGAAAATTTTTTAAATTTTGGTTTCCGATTCAAGATTAAACTCAATGACAAGCGTTATTTTTTTATAGCCGAATCCGTACGGCGTCCCGCAGTGCGACACCTCTTTGGGAATTTTTTTTTTTAAATGACGATGCATGGCATCTTAACTCGCAACTGTAGCCATCATTAAGAGGGGATACCCACCGCTTTATCCCATGTTCTCGCCAGGATTCGAACGCGTTCAGCGCCATAGGCTACAATGGCATAAACAAATGTAAATTTTGTCTATGAACATTCCACTAAGAAAAAGGGGGCAAACTTCTCACATATTAATGAGTGCAGTCCGATTCAAGTTCAAACTCAATGATAAGTGTCCTCCTTTTTATAGCCGAGTCCGTACGGCGTGCCGCAGTGCGACATCTCTTTGGAGAGAAGTTTAACCTGTCATAGTACCTCACAAATGTTGCCAGAATTAGGAGGAGAAAACCACTGCTGAAAAATTTTCTAATGGTTTCAGCAGGATTCGAACCCAGGCTTTCAGCGTTTTAGGCGGACATGCTAACCCCTGAGCTATGGTGGCTACAATGGCACAAATCTGATATCCACATTCAGAGCGAAGTGTCCCTATCCTAAAAAGTTATTAGAGAGTTAAAGAAGGCGCAGCGGTGCGGGCCCGGTAAATGTTAGGGGGAAATTATTTGTAAATTGTACTCTTCTTCGGTTTGAACTGAAATTTCCTATAATACTTCCTTTTCGGAGCATTGTGGCAAACAAAGAAATATTCTAACCCTAACTGCATACTGAGTCACCGAAAAAATGAAAACTTTAAAGATAATAAATGTCGTAGAAATCAGGTCCAAATATGATCCTATCTGAATCATACTCAGCACTGAGTTGAAAGTGCTTAACAATGGGATAATAACAGCGCCAAGAACCATAATCGGGAGATCGGTAAACATTGCAGCCTATATTCAAATACAGTCCAAACTAGACCATACTCGCATATTTTATGGTCAAATTACAGGGGGCCTAAAACGGCTCAATACTTTAAACCCGGAGAGCGGTATACATGGCAACAATGTCCAAGTAAAGTCCAATCTGGACCATATTAGGCACAGATGTCGAAGGGCCTAACATAGCCCACTTTTAGAAATTTCACCGAAATCGCTTAATAATGCGCCTTTTATGGGCCAAAAACCTTAAATCGGCAGATCCAGGGAAAAGTCTTGGGGAGTAGAATGCAAACAAAACCACTAAGGAAAGGCTAAAGTCGGGCGCAGCAGACTATATGATAACCTACACAACCGAGTCTGCCTACAACTTTTAACAAATAAAACCTTTGTCCAAATCTTGTAAGACTTTAATTTTGTAGACTTATTGAAATATGGTATGGAGTTTTTACAATAGAACTCAAATTCTAGCTATCGCAGTTTTAAAGGCATATATCGGCTAAAAAATATATATGGGAGGCACAAATAAATCTAGGACATCGGTAGTCGAGTTAGTAGCGTGTTCGGATTACCAGAGCGGGGTTCGATTCGCACCAGAGGCCTTGGTCTGTCACTACTGTGGTATTACTATGAACTTGTAATTGTCTAAGTGACTCTGTAAAGGACTGCCAATTTTACCTAACCTAACCTACATACTCGTATTAATCTAGACCGATTTTGATGATGATGTATTTATATATCTAACGGAAATTCTATATGCAATTGCGCTGCTGATGCCATATTTCTTATTTTTTAACATTGATTAATGATGCAAATTGGTAATGTTAATACAAATTCGAAAGACGGAACAAAAAACTTGGTTCGAATATTGGCTAGGCGAAGGAATGGTTTAAAGATGTGCCACATAAATTCTCAAAGTCTGGTTAGGAAGATTGATGAATTTAGATATATTTTTGAAGGATCAGGCATTGATATTATATGCCTCTCGCAAACATGGCTTATTCCTTCCATAGCTGACAGTCTCGTCAACTTAAATGGATATACTGTGTTCAGATCTGACAGGGGAAGTCGCGGAGGTTATGTTGCCATTTATATCAGAAGAAACCTGAAGGCTAGAATTCGTTTAAAATCTGAATTCGGGGACCAGATAGAATACGTGTTTGTTGAACTATCTTCAAATCGTGAGAAAGTTTTAATTGGTTGTATCTACCGTCCAAATAATAATACGATTGACAAACACGTAACACTGGTTTATACTGGGACTTTAACTCAAACATACTAATAGATTCAACTCTGACAGATGCTATGTTGACACTTGGCCTATTCGTCACCAATAATACAAACCCCACACATTTCACGCCAACCGTCAATACACTCTTAGATTTGTTCTTTGTCAATGTCATTGTATGATCAGATTTTTGTTCCATGTTTCTCTAAACATGATCTGATTTATCTCGCATACGATTTTGATTTGCGGGCGGACATATCTTATCGTGACTATGGTAATTTGAATTATGAACATTAAGTTGGTATGGTCTACCAGGTGAACTGGGATGACATATTTGCACTTTTAACTGTCGATCAGCAGTCGGCTTTCATGACGGATAACATTTTACGTCTCTATGATGCAACAGTTCCAATACGGATTAAAAGGGCTTCGGCCAAAATAAAGCCATGGTTCAATTCAAGAATCAAGGCGCTTATCGGGGATAGGGACTTGGCCTACAGTAGGTGGAAGCGTTTCAAGTCTCCAGAGTTGAAAGAAGAATTCCGTGAAGCCAGGAGGAAAGTTAACAGTTTTATTAATGCATTTAAAATGGATTATTATTCTTTAAGATATGATTGCGTAGTGGGCTCGAAGAGCAAGTGGAAGGTGATACATGACATCGGAGAGGGTAAACCCTAGTCAACCAAGTCAAGACCTTCGTAAGCATACCCGATATACAAACGGACACTCAATTTTACAATGATGATGATGGGCCGGCTTTCGTTTTTGATGCCCGTAGTCCTTTTGAGTTTAGATGTGTTAGCCATGAGTTGGAAGTTTATGAGAGTTTTGTCCGTGTTAAGTCAAATGCAATTGGCTTGGACGAAGTTGATCCGAGATTTGTACGAATGTTACTTCCATATCTCCTACCGTACTTTACGTACCTGTTTAATTCAATTTTGAGCTCCATTGTGTATCCTATTATTTGAAGGCATGCAAAGATTATCCCCAATCCCAAATCCAACGTTGATTAGCGGCCGATATCAATTCTATGCTTTTCCTCTAAGGTTTTTGAGAAAATTCTTCGTGGATAGATGTCGGTATATCTTCACCAAGAGTCCCTGTTGTCAGAAAGACAGTCCGGCTTCCGTTCTGATCATTGTGGCATTACTGCATTGGTTGAATCGATCAGAAATGACATTGATGAGAACAAAATTGGCTTTCTGGTTCTTTTGGATCACTCCAAAGTTTTCGATCAACGTTTTCAAATCAACGGCAACGAGTCTGATTATGTCGTATCTGAGCGATAGACGGCAGTCTGTATGTTCCCCAAGGCTCGATTATAGGTCCACTTCTCTTTTCATTATATGCGAACGACTTGTCTCGTCAACTAGCACACGGTCAGATTATGATGTATGCTGATGACGTGCAGATTTTTCAAAGCGGCTTTGTGGACAATGTAGACGACTGCATAGTTAACGCGGACCTACATCGCGTTTATGACTGGGCGATTGCAAATGGTTTGTTGTTAAATCCAAGTAAGTCTAAATGTTTGGTTGTTCACAAAAACAAAAATTTCAACATGTGACAGCCGGATATTTACGTTAATGGTCAGAGGATTGATACTGTATCTAGTGCGAAGAATTTTGGCGTGGTTTTTAACAGTTCTTTGAGCCGGTCCGATCATGCGAACATTGCAGCCGGGCAGATTTATGCAAAGCTTCGTGCTTTATGGATCACACACTCTTTCACATCCATAGATATCCGAATTCTTCTGGCGATAACATTCCTAGTTCTAGGTTTGATATATAGTTGTGAACTTGATTGAGTGAATTGTGTTCTTCGAGCCTCCGGAAATTGAATGTAGCTTTTAACAGCATAGTCCGTTATGAGTATGGTTTGAAAATGAGTCAGCATGTTTCACAATATGTAGATTCTCTATTTGGACTTAGTTTCAACAATCTTCTAAATACCAGATCATTAATATTTTTTTGTACATAAGTTTATTGTGGAGAAGAAACCCAGATATGTGTTTGAGAGACTGAGGTTTGCTCAATCTGATAGAGGAAGAAAGTTAATATCTTTTATAAGACGGAGTCTTATGTCTGAACGACAATTTTATATTAGCAACATACGTCTTTGGAATAATCTACCACACGATATTTAATGCATCAGCAACACGATTACATTAAAAAAAACGACTTATTCAATTTTTCTCATAGTTAACTGATATTTCATTTCTTTAAATTTTGCTTTAAAATTTTTTTTTTAAATTATAAATTTATTTGTGCTTTTTGTTAAATTCCCAATTACATACGGCTGTCTTTTTTTTAACACTTTTTATTTGTAAACACTGTTTTGTTCCACTTTTTATTTATTGTAATCTAGTTTATTTATTGAGAACCTACTTGAGACGGATGTATTATATAACAAAAAATCTACTCTCTAATTATAAGATTATTATCTTGTTGTGTAAATTGGGACGCCAGATAAAACACCTCATGCTAATATTTGTAAAGATCGAACCAGAATTGTGGCTTCCACAGCCGTGCAAGGCCATATCGTATGAAAGATATATCTAAATCGAATCCGATTTTAATGATAGCTTCCACACGTTTTTAGGCGCCAAACAAAAAACCTCATGCAAAATTTAGTAAAGACCGGACAAAAGTTTTAGCTTCTGCAGCCTTAAAATATCATATCGGATAAATGATATATAAGGGAGCTATACCTAAATCTGATCCGATTTTGATGAAATTTTGCACACAGAATGGTATGTCAAATAGAATACCTCATTTAAAGTTCGGACTTAAATTGTAACTTCCACAGCGTTAATAGGCCATATCGGATGAAAGATATATATGGGAGCTATATCTTAATCTGACCCGATTTTCATGAAATTTTTCGTATGTATTAAGACGTCAAATAAAACACCTTATGCTAAATTTTGTATAGATCTGACCAAAAGTGTGGATACTAAGGACTTAAAAACCCACATCGGATGAAAGATATTTATGGGAGCTATATCTAAATCTGAACCGATATTTATGAAATTCTGCACACACATTGGAAGCCCTTCGTGCCAAATTTTGCAAAGATTGAATCAAAATTGTGCTTTTCTCCGTCTTAGCGTTGCAAACTAATGCACAAAGTACCTGTACCACAGGGATGGTGTAGATTATAATTAATTGCGAACCCACCACCGTGGATTCTGCTTAAAATGTATCCAAAATAAAATAAAAGCTTCTAAGAACCGAACAAGGATGATCGAGAGACCGGTTTGCATGGGAGCTATATCAGGTTTAGACTGATTTGGAACACAGCATGCAAAATTTTAGCGTTTTATTTTTTGCAGTACCACCAAAGAGTTAGCACAGCACTCTTACGGTAGTTTTGCTTATTACCCTACCGGTAGTTGCGCTAACTGTCATACGCCAGTTCTACTAATCCCTTAACAGTAGTTGCGCTAACTATCCTGCCGGCAGTTAGTACTACATATGAAATCTTCATATACCACGGATTCCCCGCCCGGCCAATTTTTGTTTGTTATTTTTTCTTTAAACTTATTTAAGAAAATTCGGCTTAAAGAAATATGTATTTCTTATTAAACATTTTGTAAAAAAAGGTTTCTACACCTTTTTTAATTTTAATTTAATTGAGAAACTTGTTGTACAGTACAGTAATGCTTATTGCCCTGTATCATCACTAAAAAAAAATGATGTCCATAGGCTAGAGGATGCGTGAAAGACTACCAAACATGACATCATGAGTTCAAAAATCTCCCCTCGACCCGATGGAGAGCAGCAACAGCAGCAAATATCAAATGAGCCCAGCGCAAGCGGGACGACGCACGCTTAGGGCAATTTTTATTTTTGGTAGCATAACATAAACTAGACAATAACCAACGTTGGTTGTCACAACAGCAAGTTGTGGCCGGCAAAAAAAATTGGTTTAGTCAACAAATCTGTTTTCTGGGTGTGGAAGCTACATCATGTTATAGACCTATTTGAACCAGTGGTTAGTACTCATAACAGAACACTACGTGAAAAATTTCAGCCAAATCGGACGAAAATTGGGGCTTGTAAGGGCTCAAGAAGTCAAATCGGGAGATCGGTTAATGTGGGAGCTAAATCTAAATCTGAACCAATATGGCCCATTTGCAATCTTCAACGACCTATATAAGGTATTTCAAGCGGCTAGCTTTACGCGTTCGAGCGCTATCGTGATTTTGACAGACGGACAAACGGACGGTCAAACATACTAGATCGACTAAGAACGTCGAGACGATCAAGAATATATATACTTTATGGGGCCTTAGACGAATATTTCGTAGTGCTACAAACGGAATGACTAGATTAGTATACGCTCATCCTATGGTGGTGGGTATAGTGACAAAATTTTTAATCATATTTGTATTAAAAAACAGTTCAGATTCAATTGAAAAAATTATTGAATCAATAAATTTTTTAATTGAAAATTTCCTAAATATCAATCACGATCGTAATTAACAGAAAAAGCGCGGATTCAATCAAAACAAGTAAAAAGGCGTTAAGTTCGGCCGGGCCGAACATTGGATACCCACCACCTCGGATATATATGTGAACCACCTTTCATCAAAATTCGGTGAAAATTGCATACCTTATGTCCCATAGCAGCTATATCAATATATGTTCCGATTTAGAACAACTACTAACAAGTAAAAGTTATTATTCAATTGTATATAACAAAATATTGGTCTTTTTAGAAGTTATATCTAAAAATAAACCGAATTGCAGAAATATGTGGAGGGGCTTAACATAACTCTTTGTTCCAAATTTCGGCAACATCGGACAATAAATGCATTTTTATGGCTCCAAAACCTAAAACCGAGAGATCGATCTGTATGGCAGTTATATCCAAATCTGGACCGATCTAAGCCAAATTGACGAAGAATGTTGAAGGGCCTAACACAACTCACTGCCCCAAATTTCCGCAAAATCGGATAATAAATGTGGCTTTTATGGGCCTAAGACCCTAAATTGGAGAATAGGTCTATATGGCAGCTATATCCAAATCTGAACCGATCTGAGCCATATTGACGGAGGATGTCGAAGGGTCTAAGACAACTCACTGCCCCAAATTTCAGCAAAATCGGTTAATAAATGTGGCTTTTATGGGCCTAAGACCCTAAATCGGAGGATAGGTCTATATGGAACCTATATCCAATTCTGAACCGATCTGAGCCATATTGACGGAAAATGTCGAAGGGTCTAAGACAACTTACTGTCCCAATTTTTAGCAAAATCGGATAATTAATGTGGCTTTTATGGGCCTAAGACCCTATATTGGAGGATCGGTCTATATAACAGCTATATCCAAATCTGAATCGATCTGGGCCAAATTGACGAAGGATGTTCAAGGGCCTTACATAACTCACTGTCCCAAATTTCAGCAAAATCGGATAATAAAAGTGGCTTTTATGGGCCTAAGACCCTAAATTGGAGGATCGGTCTATATGGCAGCTATATCCAAATTTGGACCGATCTGAGCCATATTGAAGAAAGATGTCGAAGGGTCTAAGACAACTCACTGTCCCAAATTTCAGCAAAATCGGATAATAAATGTGGCTTTTATGGGCCTAAGACCCTAAATTGGAGGATCGGTCTATTTGGCAGCTATATCCAAATCTGAACCGATCTGAGTCATATTGACGAAAGATGTCGAAAAGTCTAAGACAATTCACTGTCTTAAATTTCAGCAAAATCGGACAATAAATGTGGCATTTATTGTCCTGAGACCCTAAATCGGCGGATCGGTCTATATGGGGGCTATATCAAGATATAGTCCGATATAGCCCATCTTCGAACTTAACCTGTTTATGGACAAAAAAAGAATCTGTGCAAGGTTTCAGCTCAATATCTCTATTTTTGAAGACTGTAGCGTGATTTCAACAGACAGACGGACGGACATGCCTAGATCGTCTTAGATTTTTACGCTGATCCGGAATATATATACTTTATAGGGTCGGAAATGGATATTTCGATGTGTTGCAAACGGAATGACAAAATGAATATACCCCTATCCGTCGGTGGTGGGTATAAAAATGATTGGCTTAATTATTTTTTGTATTGAAAACATTTCCAATTTCAGTTAAATTTTTAATAAAAAAAGTTTCATGAAATTTTTTTGTGCATATATATGAAGTAGTTTTAATAGCTCTCCTTTGAATACTTCAAACTTTTACCTTCTTCCAACTTCTGTATTTCTTAGCTCAATTGTTTTTACTTTTTTCTCTCTTTGCAGTTTTATACAACGTACATCATAAAGAACACAACTAAATTAATCAAACATAATTTCGTCATAATTTATCGAATTAAAAAAAAAAAAAAAACGTTAAGACAAACTATATCACCTAAAGCTGAAGCCCCTTCAAATAAAAACAACAGTAACATCATCCTCATCATCAACTACCACAAAAAGTATTATTATTAGTATATGTGTATATGTAACTAATCTACCAATATCACCACAGCTCCTGGGGGATTTTCACAAAAGCCATTGTTCAACATCTAGTGACCGTTGTTTGTCATGCTAATAAAACGATAAATCGAACAAAACTAATTCCCCATACATAGACAAAGTCGAAGTTATCGCTCTCAATCTCTCTCCCCTTGGCTCCAAACCGAATGACACACACACACACACACATATACATAGTACCACAAAAATAGATATATAATAAAAGGATATATAGACAATAGTAAGGCATTATATACTCAACTCAGTAGATGCTTCGGATAATACTTCAGGCAACAGAAGCAGGTTTTTTAGGACAACGTGACAACAGCAACAGAAATCAGAGGATATAACATAACATAAAATCAACATATACCTACATACTTTATATACAAAATTATAACAAACCAACAAATATATATATATATTGATAAGGATAAGGCATAAGGATAAAAAGGACCTCTCAGTTTGTATGGCTAACTCTCCTACTTGGGCAAATGATCGACAACAGGAAACCCATACTCAAATGGTGGTTGTTACTACAGAGATCCTCAAAGAATCAGGTCTCTCTTGGTCTTAATTAACCTTCTGGATCAAAGGATAAATTCCCTCCTTCTGTGGATAGTTTTTTTTTTTTTTTTTTTTGTAATATTAAGGCAGTTTAAGGATATGCAACTTTGAAGGCTGATAAAATATTTTGAATAAAATTTGAAATACAAATCTAAGAAAATCTTAAAGTTTTAAAGGCAAATGCAAACCCCTTGAAGAACAAGTACGAGAGGGAGTGAGTGTGTCATAGAGAGAACACAGTAGAGGGCAAGCAGCTGGCAATGGAAATTCAAAATACCAAACTTTAATGAATATAATTATTATATATAAAGCTTTATATATACAAACAAACATACATCACCAGAAAACCAGAAGCAGATTTAATCAAGCGGTAGTTAAAAAACTCCCAGAGAAGAGACTGATTTTTTTATAAGGCTAAGTTTAGGAGAAACCACTCAACCAATCAACCAACCAACAAATTTGTAGCTTTTAAGCAGCTTAATGAAACATCAAAAGAAGTTTTCAAGATTTCAATACCAAACCACAAACTAAGAAAGAGGGAGCTAGTTGCAACAGAAAATCGAATCATTGGAGTTCCAGTTACCATCCATTATTCAAACAAGTTTCGTTAAAAATTTACACTCACACCCAAAAAAAGGACAACAAGATATATAAAAAACAAACAACAACAAAATAAGTGATTTGGATTTAATCCACTAACAAAAAACAAAAAGTTACAAAATAGTTTTGGATCTTATATACAAACACATCGTACATACATTACATACCTAAAAAGCTTTTTCTAAAAAAGAGAAACTCTTAAGCCTCAGAAGAAAACAGAAAAAAAAAAACAAAACAACTACAAAATGTTAAAAAAATTGAGATGCCTAGAAGCGGCGGCCAATTTGGCCAGAGAGGCCAATGGCATTGGCGGCAGCCAGGCCAGCAATACCGCCAGCACCACCACCAATGTCAAAATAATCAAAACCGAGCCTTTGGACTTTGAAATGTTACATCTCGAAGAGAAGGATCTAAGGGAAAGGCAATTGACCAGGGATAGGGACTCAAATGGCCCCTCCTCACATCTATCCTCAGCTGCCACTCAACCACCAGCGTCAGCGCCAGCACCGCAGCGTTATCAACATGTTCAAGTACAAACTGTACCTCCCCGCCAGGGGATCACCAATAATGGCAACTCGCAGAAGGTTATATTGACACCAAGAGTGGAATATGTCCAAATACCTGTGAACAGCGCCAACTCAGAAAGAAATGCAGCCACAGTGGGGGCACAACAACAAATCATTATTACCCGCACCCTGCCCTCGGCCACAACAGTCTCTTCCAGTGGTGGTTCAGGCTTAAGTCAGTCCTCATCGTCTTCACAGACCACTTCACATCCCCATATATCACGGCGCCACTCAGCCAGTCCTTCGCAATATCATCGGGTCTCATTGGCTGTTGCCCATAGCCAAAATAGCCATTCTGCGCCTTCATCACCACCGCCTTTACATCACCAGCAACAATCATCGAGTTCAGGTTCCAGTGCGGCAGCATCACAACAGCATCAGCAACATTCATCTCAGCAGCCACAACAGCATGTGCGTGTCATACGTGATGGTCGCCTCTACGAGGAGACCATTGCTTTAAGAAGGCAATCGGTTTCACCGCCGCCGCTACAACATTATTCGCGTTCCGCGCCGGTTTCACCAGCCAACGGCGGGGCTGTCGGTCTAGTGAGACGCTATACGCCACAATCGCCACCGCCCCCAAACATACCGCCGCCGCCCTCATCCTCACAAACAGCGGCAGCTTCATCAACCTCAAGCTGTTCAGCAACTGCCTCTGCAGCCTCTTCTTCATCATCGTCGTCTTCAGGGAATGCAGGCAATACTGCAACAGGTCAGAAATATATCATAACCAATACACCATCAAGCCGAAAATACGTTGTCAATCTCATAACCAATCAGCAACACCAACATCTTCTTCATCATCAACAACAACATCAGCAGCAACAACAACAGACATCACATGTGGCCTATGCCAATAATCAACAGCAACATCACATTATCTCATCCTCACCAGTTACACAGAATCATCACAATGCGGCAGCATCACTTCATGCTCAGCAGCATAACACAAACTATCATCATCATCATCACCATCATCATCAGCAGCATCATCCATCACCTTCCTCATCATCATCATCATCATCATCAATGAATTCTTCTAATTCTTCGGCAACTCACATATTTCGTACTCCTGTAGTTTCCAGCAGTAGCGGTCACCATTTATCAAATTCTACGTCTTCTTCTTCCTCCTCTTCTTCCTCCAACAACAACACCTGTTCATCGTCACCATTGAATAACAACAACAACAACAACAACAACACTGCCATGCGTCCACCACCACCACCTCCTCCACCTAAAATTAAACATACCTCCACCTCAGCCATGGGTCTAGGTGCTTCCTCCCATCACAGTGTCGTAATGAGCGGACCAAATGGTAACTGTGGCATGGCGGTATCGATGGGTTCAAATACTGCATCAGGTACTTGCGCGCCTTCGTCGTCATCAGCATCAGCATCATCCTCATCTTTATCTTCCTCACAATCCTCATCATCAACGTCAGCGTCATCAATGAGTCTTAATGGAAATTGTGAAGAACCTTCGAGCTCAATACCAGATTTAGGTGAGTACAAAACAAAAAAAAAAAAAACAAATTTTAAAACCGAACCATACATTAATTGACCAATGAGGGATTAGAAAATAGGATGAAAATGTTATGCAAATGGCATAAATAGTTTATCCACATTATTCAAATGGTGTAAGAAGTTTATCCACATTATCAAAGCGGCTTAAATAGTTATCCAAAACGCATAAATAGTTTAGAAACGTTATCCAAGTTGTCCACAGTACACAAATGACATAAAAAGTTTTCCCACTTTATACAAATGGTATAAAAAAATTATCCACATTATCCAAATGGTATAAATAGTTATCAAAATGGAATAGAAAGATTATCCACGTTATCCAAATAGCATAAATAGTTTATCCACGTAATCTAAATGTTATAAATACTTTTTTCATGCTTATCTAAAGACATAGATAGTTTATCCAAGTTATCTTAGTGACAGAAATAGCTTATTAACATGAATATTTAATCCGTATTACCGAAATAAAATAGATGGTTTATCCGCATTATAAAAATAGCATAACTAACATAACTTATCCACGTTATTCAAGTTATACACGGTACACAAATGACATACATAGTTTTCCAGCCTCATTCATGATATCCAAATGGAATAAAAAGCTAATTCACGTTTTCCAATTAGCATAAATGGTTTATCTACGTTATGTCATATCTTAAATAGCTTATCTAATGACATTAGCAGTTAATCCAACTTATTTAAATGACATTAATTGCTCATTAACTCTTATCCGCATTATTTAAATGGCATAAATAGTTTATCCACGTTATCCAAATGGCTTAAATCGTGGAATGGAATAAACAGCTTAACAACGTTATCCAAATGGCATAAATAGTATATTCAAGGTTTCCAAATGTCATAGATAATTTATCCATGTTTATCTAATGGCATAAGTAGTTTGTCTCCAAGATTTATAAATGGCATAAAATCGAAATAGGATAAATGATTTATCCGCATTATCCAAATGGTAAAAATATTTTATCCATGTTATCCAAATGGTATTTATAGTCAATCCATGTTATCCAAATTGAAAAGCCAGTTTATCCACATTATCAAAATGGGTTTAATAGTTTTACCATGTTATCCAAATAGCATAAATAGTGTATCCATGTTATGCAAGGGTTTCATGTGTTTTATCCACCTTATCCAAATGCCGTTAGTAGTTGTCCACGTTACACAAATGATATATATACTAGTACATAGTTTTCCCACGTTACGCAAATCACATAACTAGCTTACTCACGTTATCCAAACAGCAGAAATAGTTTTATCACGTAATCCAAATGTCATTAATAATATATACATGCTTATTCAATGATAAAAATAGTTTATCCAAGTTAACTAAATGCCATAAATAGTTTACAAACTTTACCCAAATGACATAAATAGTTTTTCCGTATTATCCAAATGGTATAGATAGTTTATCCATGTTACCCAAATGGCATTAATAGTTTATTCACGTTATTCAAATGTCATTAATAGATTATCCATGTTATCCGAATGCAAAAACCATGTATACGGGTAATCATCAAAATGGCATAAACAGTTTATTCACGTTTTCCAAATGGCATGAATAGCTTATCCATGTTACCCAAATAGCAGAAGTAGTTTATCAGCGTTATCCAGGAAGCAAAAATTGTTTTTCCACATTATTCAAATAGCATCAATAGTTAGCCATGCTAATCAAATGCAGTTTTTAGCTTATCCATGTTAGCCAAATGACAAACAAAGTTTATCTGCGTTATCCAAATATCTTCAATAGCTTATTTTAATAGTGCTATCCAAATGGGATAAATAGTTTATCCACGTTGTCCAAATGTCATACAAAGTTTATCCACGTTATTCCATAATAATAAATAGTTCATATACGCTTACCAGAGATATAAATAGTTTATCCGCAGTATACATGGCATAAAAAGTTTTCCAAGTTATGGAAATGGCATAAGCAGTCTAATCACGTTATACAAGTGGTGTAAATAGTTTGTCCATGCTATACAAATGTTGTAGATGTTTTAATCACATTATCCAAATGTTGTACATATTTAAATCACATTATTTAAATGGATAAAGTGTTGAGCCATGTTATCTAAATGTTGTAGATATATTAATCACATTATTCAAAGGATTTCTAGTTAAGCCATGTTATCTCAATGTTTCCGACGCATGATTTATCCATGTCCTTCATGGTTTATTCTTGTTGAAATGGCAAAATTGGGTTATCCGCATGATTAGTTTATCAACATTATCCAAATCCACATTATCAAAATGTCACAAACAGTTTATCCAAGTCATTTAATAGTTTACCCACCTTTTTTCAATTTCTGGTTTATCAACGTTATCCAAGTGATGTATATACTTTATCCACATTATTTGAAAGGCATAAATTGTTTATCCTTGAGATCTAAATGCTCTATATACTTTATCCATTTTATCCAATTTGTGTTAGATAGATGCTGTGGATAGATTATGCGAGTTGTCCAAAGAGTGTAAATTGTTTACTCAAGTTTTCCGAATGGAGTATATAATTTATCCAAGCTGCTCCAATTGTATAAACGTCATCCAAATGATGGAGATAGTTTATCCACGTCATTAAAATTGTGAAACGCAAAAGCCTTAAAACGCTCTTTCAGTCAGTTTTGCCCTTGAGAAAGTGAAAATATTTTGTGAAAAAATTGATAAATTTTCAGTTGTTCAGTCGCTCATAGCAATTTATCAATATTTTCCAGAAAAATTTACCCTTTTAATCTGATTCCAAGCAAATTGTATAGATATGAAAATGTGATATGAATTTATTTTTGTGAAACTTCATTTTAAAAGATTGGAGCACACTTGGAAAAAGATATATTTTGTTCGATTCAACTTTTATACTTGGAATTCTTGGCCAATTTTTAGTGAAAAATCATTATCTCACTTTCCTTTGCTCGCATTGGGCACAATTTGAATAGCCAACCCAATTAAAATAAAATTCCTACCTTGAAAGTTTTACAGTTTCCCAGCAATTGCAAAGAAATTCTAAAGCCCCTTATATTTCATTTCATAGACACAAACAATGACTCTAGCCATATCTACTTATCAATGTAACGAACGACCTGTACTACTGCAACAATTAGATATTGTAGCGAGAAATGTAACAAAAAAAAAACATGAAATCCATATTCTACTTGCAAATATATCTACAACATTATAGTGGAACATGTTGGCCCTGAATAAATATTGTGTACACAATGATAAATATGGGTATGTCTTGTAAGATGTATTGCATACATATATAAAAAAAAAAAACGGATATGTATATAAGCCAGAGATACACTTGCCAACATAACTGTCTCCTATCTACCAACGGGGCTAGCCAGATAGACAGACACATTGCCCGTTGACAGGGTGGCACTGAGCAAATATTGAATCATTGCTGTAAGACATGCGGAGGCTGTCTATAATCGATGTAGGGAAAATCAGTGAAGGCGAAAAGTACTAATAAAGAGAAAACCAATAAATTAAATATAAATGCAATGGAAAATAGGGATGCTCACTTTGGACGCCGAATCATAAATCGTATATATATATATATATATATATATATATACACATAGCCCATAGAGTCTGCGTTCATCTGACAAACTATTATGATTGGTTAAAGAACACAAAATAAAATTATAAATCAAATCAACTATTTTACATATATTTTTTCTTCATATTCCTAACATTAGAAAACAAAAACAAAATTCTAAGTTTGGTTAAGCACTTTCACTCTAGAGCGATTTAAATATGATAACAATTAAATATAAACACCACAAAGTCTGCGTTCAGTAATTGAAAATAAACAAAAGAGTTATTTAAACACAAAATAAAAACATATTAACACATTTCTAATATTTGGTAGGATAGCCACATTGTTTTTTTAGACTGCACTTAGTCTATTTGGCATGGAGTTTACCAACTTCTCTGTTTCCTCAGATGTTATTTTCGCCCATTTTGCCTGCATGACACTTCGTAACATCTCCTTGCTGGTTATAACGTGCTGACGAATTTTTTTTCTCCAATAGATCCCAAAGATGCTCAATGGGGTTGAGATCTGGTGATTGGGGCGGTGTTTTAAGCTGCTTTGGAGAGTTATATAGATGCCAAAGCCTAACAACCTCCGATGTATGCTTTGGATCGTTATCTTGTTGGAACCAAAATGTCGTTGCTAACCCTAGTTTGGGAGCACTTGGTTTCAAAAATTTTTTTTTTTTTTCAAAATATTGAGATAACCCCATTTATCCATTTTGGACTCAATAAATTCTAATTGACCCACTACACTAGCAGCCATACACTCCCGCACCATAACTCCACCACCACCGTGCTTCACCGTTCCAACTAAATTTTGTTTTTCCAGCTCAGTCCCGGACTTGCGCCACACTATTTGTCGACCTTTAATGCCAAAAATACAGAATTTGCTCTCGTCGGAGAAACTAATTTGTTTCCAGAATTCAGGAGGCTTATTGATGAAATTATTAGCGAATGCAATCCGCTTTTATCTGTTTATGACTGAAATATACGGCTTTCTTCGAGCAACTCTTCCATGAAATCCAGCTCTATGCAATATTTTTCTTGCAGTTTCGGCACAGATGCTTTTTTTTAACATTGTTTTAATATTTTCAACAATGTTGGTTGATGTAATACGAGGGTTGTTGCTTGCCATATTAATCATTTTGCGCTCTTCTCTAACGGATAATTTTTTTTTTTGGACGCCCAGGCCGAGGCTTTGAAATTATAATGCCGGTTTCTTTGTAATTATTAATTACGCGCTGGACAGAAGAATACGATCTTCCAACTGTTCCACCAATATTTCTAAAGCTTTGTCCTTCTTTCCACAATTTAATAATTATTTTTCTTTCAGATATGCATATTTCCTTTCCTTTAGTTTCCATTTTCCAAATTTATAAATTTTTTAAAAAAACATGTGTAACTATTACTTTTGGTATGTCTTCCAACATCGCTTTCAAGTATGGTTTAAATCAGGCCATATCCTGATGTAGCTGCCATAAAAACCGATCTCCTGATTTGATTTATTGAGTCCTAGACGGCGTAATTCTTATCCAATTTGGCTGAAATTTTGCATACAGCGGTCAAAAAAAGTATTCATCATTAGCAAAATTGATAATAAATTCACTTATTTTGGGTAATTGAAGAAAATTTAAAGTAAACAAATAATGCAGTTTTATGCAATAGTTTATTTTTCGTAATAGGTTTTAAAATAAATTCAAAAAATAAATTTAATTAGCGCAAAAAATGCAATTTTATATAATAACACCAAAAACAGAACAAAAAAAGTATTCATCATTGATGTGCTATCATCAAAGTCAAATTCAAATATTATTTGGGAATCCCCCTTTTCTGTTTTATTTAGTAAAGGAGGCTTTGCCCTTGACAGCATATATTTAATTTCATTGAAAATATAGTTTTTGTCAAAATGGGTCGTAAGCAAAACGAGGTTTCTGATGAGGTAAAAGTTTTGATAATAAAACACCACAGGAATGGTTTAACTCAAAAAACTATCAGTGAAATATTAAATAGACCACGATCTACTATACAATCCATCATCAGAAAGTGGACAGAAACGAAAACTGTTGACAATAAACCAAGATCTGGTCGACCAAAAGCACTTTCAGTTGGAGATGTGCGTTGGCTAGTGCGGCAAGTTCAGAAAACTCCGAAGACAAATGCGACCATTCTTCGTAAAAACACTATGGAATATTTAGGGAAGGAAGTTACTACACAAACAATTCGAAATACACTCAAAAGGCATAGTTACAGAGGAAGAACTGCACGTAAGAAGCCCTTTATAAATAAAATAAACCGAGTGAAAAGGCTAAACTTCGCAAAAATGTATGTAAAACAGCCCGAATCATTTTGGAAAACAGTCATTTTTGCAGACGAGAGCAAGTTTAATCTTTTTGGGTGCGATGGAAAGGTCATAGTGTACAGAAAACCAAATACAGAGCTTGAAGAACGAAACACAGTTGCTACTGTAAAACATGGTGGAGGTGGTTTAATGGTTTGGGGGTGTATGGTGGCTTCAGGAGCGGGAAATCTTGAAATTATTAATGGAGTAATGGATCATAAGTATTACATTGACATTTTAAAGAGGAATTTAAAAGATAATGCTGTAAAACTTGGGCTTGGTAATAACTTTCAATATTATCAAGATAATGACCCCAAACATTCTGCTTTAAATACCAAGATGTGGATGCTGTATAACTGCCCCAAAGTCATTAAAACTCCTCCTCAAAGTCCCGACTTGAACCCAATTGAACATCTTTGGGAACATCTCGAACGCAAATTGAGAACGCGCAATTTTTCGAGCAAGAGTCAAATGCAACAGGTGATAATGGAGGAATGGACTAATATAGACCAAAATATAACCGCTAAATTAGTCCAATCGATGTCAAACCGTTTAAAAGAAGTTATAAGACGCGGTGGTCGAATAACAAAGTATTAATTTTTTTAAATTATGTTATTTATTTTTTTGTTTTTTTGCAATGATGAATACTTTTTTTTTGTTTAATTTTTTGTGTTCAGCTGTAAAATGGCCCTTTTTGTTCCAATAAATACTATTTTTTTCTTTAAAAACAATGAAATTGTGTACATATATATCACACAAGCACTACTGCATCATTAGTTTAATATGTTTTTATTCCAATTGTCTTTTGTAGACTTATTAAAAAAAAAACATTGAATGATGAATACTTTTTTTGACCGCTGTATGTCGTTTTGGTATGACTTCCAAAAACTATTCCTAGTATGTTCTAAATCGATTCATAACCCAATTTGACTTCCTGAGCTTCTCGAGAGCGCAATTATTATTCAATTTGCCTGAAATGTTTCTATTACTAGTACTGCCCATATCGGTCAATAACTTCATAAAGCTCATATATATTGGAAAAAGTAATTCGAAGAACTTGACAAATGGGATCCATGGTGGAGGGTATATAAGATTAGGTGCGGCCGAACTTAGCACGCTTTTACTTGTTATATATTTAAATGGTTCGACTTTAATTTTGGTACAAAAAAAAAAAAATTATAGAGTTTTTCAAGTTTTTCTTCACTTATAATAAAAGAACAATTGAGCAAGCTAAAAAGAACTCTGGCAACAATTTAAACTACCAATGTTTAAATATCTGTTATTTCATTCAAGTTATCATTCAATACATAAAATTTTTGTGTGTTCTCAATAAGTATTGTTATATCACTTTGGGCGCCAATCGTTATGTGGTATACACCGTGTTTCATACTACCCCCTTGCTTATGGTTTGACATTGGATGTCTTGTCATTTCTCGATGTATTAACTCAATTTGTTGCCATATTTAGATTGGATGTTGAGCTCCAATAATATTTTCTTGCGCCATTTTGTTTAGCCTCGTTTCTTATATTGCGCCAACTTTTTGGACCAACCTCGTACCATAGACCCACTCTAACAACTAGGAAATGAAATACCTTGCATATTACAAATGAAAGAGAAAACGCAGTTGTAATAATTACATTGAATTGCCCAGACTTGTTGTTTTACATATACAGGTACTTTTTTCTAATTGCATAGGAAAAATTAAGGTCAGTAGAGAGAAAAAGCACACACATACAACTGTCTATAGCGGCAAAAAACGCAATTACTAGTTCTAACAAATCGCTAAGCGCAGGGGGGGGGGGGGGGGGGGGGGACTAAAGTAAAGGGTGTTTACTTAGTCACATTACTGAGCAAATGTAACGGATGTGCAAAACACGTTGTTTGTTTGCAATGATTCTCACTGAAGATCACATTTCCTAGTTGTCATCTGGGAAAGCGTATATTTGATTCATACTATAAACGATCCCAGACATTGATATTATTATTTTTATACCCTCCACCATAAGATGGGGGGTATACTAATTTCGTCATTCTGTTTGTAACTACTCGAAATATTCGTCTGAGACCCCATAAAGTATATATATTCTTGATCGTCGTGACATTTTATGTCGATCTAGCCATGTCCGTCCGTCTGTCCGTCCGTCCGTCCGTCCGTCCGTCCGTCCGTCCGTCTGTCTGTCGAAAGCACGCTAACTTCCGAAGGAGTAAAGCTAGCCGCTTGAAATTTTGCACAAATACTTCTTATTAGTGTAGGTCGGTTGGTATTGTAAATGGGCCATATCGGTCCATGTTTTGATATAGCTGCCATATAAACCGATCTTGGGTCTTGACTTCTTGAGCCTCTAGAGTGCGCAATTCTTATCCGATTGGAATGAAATTTTGCACGACGTGTTTTCCTATGATATCCAATAACTGTGCCAAGTATAGTTCAAATCGGTCCATAACCTGATATAGCTGCCATATTAACCGATCTTGGGTCTTGACTTCTTGAGCCTCTAGCGTGCGCAATTCTTATCCGATCAGAATGAAATTTTGCACGACGTGTTTTGTTATGATATCCAACAACCGTGCCAAGTATGGTTCAAATCGGTTCATAACCTGATATAGCTGCCATATAAACCGATCTTGGGTCTTGACTTCTTGAGCCTCTAGAGTGCGCAATTCTTATCCGATTGGAATGAAATTTTGCACAACGTGTTTTGCTATGATATCCAATAACTGTGCCAAGTATAGTTCAAATCGGTCCATAACCTGATATAGCTGCCATATAAACCGATCTTGGGTCTTGACTTCTTGAGCCTCTAGCGTGCGCAATTCTTATCCGATCAGAATGAAATTTTGCACGACGTGTTTTGTTATGATATCCAACAACTATGCCAAGTATGGTTTAAATCGGTCCATAACCTGATATAGCTGCCATATAAACCGATCTTGGGTCTTGACTTCTTGAGCCTCTAGCGTGCGCAATTCTTATCCGATTTGAATGAATTTTTGCACGAAGTATTTCGTTACGATATCCAACAACTGTGCCAAGTATGGTTGAAATCGGTCCTTAACCTGATATAGCTGTGATATAAACAGATCTGGGGATTTGACTTCTTGAGCTTCTAGAGGGCGCAATTCCTATCCGATTTGGCTGAAATTTTGCATGACGTATTTTATTTTTACTTTCAACAACTGTGTCAAATAAGGTTCAAATCGGTTCATAACCTGATATAGCTGCCATATAAACCGATCTGGGATCTTGACTTCTTGACCCCTAGAGGTCGCAATTATTATCCGATATGCCTGAAATTTTGTACGACGGATCCTCTCATGACCATCAACAAACGTGTTTATTATGGTCTGAATCGGTCTATAGCCCGATACAGATCCCATATAAATAGTTCTCTCTATTTTACTTCGTGAGTCCCAATGGGCGCAATTCTTATACGAATTGGCTGAAATTTTACACAGGTCTCCAACATATAATTTAATTGTGGTCCGAACCGGATCATATCTTGATATCGTTTTAATAGCAGAGCAACTCTTTTCTTATATCCTTTTTTGCCTAAGAAGAGATGCCGGGAAAAGAACTCGACAAATGCGATCGATGGTGGAGGGTATATAAGATTCGGCCCGGCCGAACTTAGCACGCTTTTACTTGTTTTTTTTCAATTCAGTGCCTAGAGAACAATTGCGCTAGAAATGGATTGCAATTTCATTCCTAAAACTCTGAATATTAAACCGGTAGATTATACATTCCAGAGATGAAAGAGGGTGTAAACACCACTCCCGTCTTCTTCTCCACGGTCTAGGCTTAAATAGTGTTGTATAAACAGTTATTCAGCCTCGTAATCCTATACCTGACAAAGTCAAATGAGAGAAACGGCTTAAACAACTCTCGAATTTTTGTTTAGCTTTACTCGAGCTGTTGTATAATTAAATATAAAACTTTATTTATTTTAACAAAAAAATAACTGCAACTTAAACTCTGGAACAAAAAAGAGAAGAAAATTCATTTTTCATGACAAATGTGCGCCAGTCAGTTTTGTTTTGTGTGGAACACAGTGACTAGAATAACTTATTTGCAATTTAAAGGCAAATCTACTAAGAGAAATAACGTTCAAAGACAGTTGATTGCGATATAGAAAAGCTGTCCGCGTTGGGCGCCAACTTTTGGATTGTAAGAGATTCCTGCCAAAATATAGCCCAAGACGCCTATTTACTTTAAAGCCTTTTTTCTAGTTTTACAGCTTCAACTGGTCAATTGGTTCAGTTTAAATTGCAAGATGACATAATTATTGACTCAACATGTTGGGCGCCATATGCATTATCTGATTTTTTTAGAGGAATTAAAATCATTTAATAGATACAATTTTATGTACAAGAAAATTTTATATATAAAACTTTATTTATTTTAACAAAAAAATAACTGCAACTTAAACTCTGGAACAAAAAAGAGAAGAAAATTCATTTTTCATGACAAATGTGCGCCAGTCAGTTTTGTTTTGTGTGGAACACAGTGACTAGAATAACTTATTTGCAATTTAAAGGCAAATCTACTAAGAGAAATAACGTTCAAAGACAGTTGATGGCGATATAGAAAAGCTGTCCGCGTTGGGCGCCAACTTTTGGATTGTAAGAGATTCCTGCCAAAATATAGCCCAAGACGCCTATTTACTTTAAAGCCTTTTTTTCTAGTTTTACAGCTTCAACTGGTCAATTGGTTCAGTTTAAATTGCAAGATGACATAATTATTGACTCAACATGTTGGGCGCCATATGCATTATCTGATTTTTTTAGAGGAATTAAAATCATTTAATAGATACGATTTTATGTACAAGAAAATTTTATAGACTACGTGTAACAAGAAGATTACAGATTTCTCCCAGTTGCGCGCCAAATTTTTTTTTTATTTTTCCCAAACACTGTACCCTTTATTGAGTTGCTGGTAAGTTTTAAGTTTCTTTTGTTTAATTTAGCTTCTAATTATTGTTGTTCATAGTTTTTAAGCCAGGAACTTGTTGAGTGGCATTTCATAGCCTTGGTTTTATATTTCACTAAAACTTTTAAAAAATTCTCAAATAGTATGTTTACTCCAAATGTGGCGACAACATCTAAGGTGACTGTTGTTTATGATAAACATCATCATAATGGCAACAATGATAAGTACTTTTTGTGGTTAATTTCAATTGTTAATGCGGAAGCTTTTGTTGTTATAGTTTTGGAAATTTCATCGAGTTTCGGAGATTTTTGAAACGAATGCCGCAAAGCTGGTGTTAAGTGTTTTAGATTTTATTTCGCTACAATTCCACATACATCCATATGAGATGAAAGGTAGTTGAGTATGCAAAAAGCATAACTATTATTATATACAATATTATTTCTTTTGTTCAATAAAGAACAAGTTTTTGAAACTTGTTGTCATGGCTCTTGAGGTGTGATCAACAATTGTGAAGTAGCAAAAAGATTATCCAGATTTCTTAAATCCCTAAATAAATATCCGAAATAATCTTGATTTCCCATGCATGTTTATAATGACTTTTTGCCCCTGGTTTCTTTTTTTTTTTGTTTTAGTTTACCCAAAATATTTGCTTTCATATCAACAATTTCCTGTTGTGAAAAATGCTTTCATAAAGTGAACGTTTATTGTTTTATTTGTCTTATTCAAGGTCGAAGATTTTTCTGCCTTTTGAGTTCTAATTCTGCGACTTTTTTTATGCAATCAACAACTGGTTTGAAACTTTGCTAATTGAAATCAACTTTCTGAACAGTGTTCGCTCAAATTTGCCATAAATCAACAAATGTCAAGAAATGTTATTGTAGTCGAATTCACACTCAGGGGGTTTGGGACAGAATAGAAGTGGGTTTGGAGACAAAATTCTTACATAATATTCTATATGAACAAAAAAGGAAAGGTAAAGTCGATCAGTGCCGACTATATAATACCCTACCCAACCTACCCTAAAAGTAGAAAGTGGGAGCTATATCTAATACCGATTTGATTTTGATGGACTTCAGCGAATGTCTGATTCAGATGGGTTATAAAACAATCCGTATCAAATCTCGAGCAAATCTTTTCAAAATCGTCTGTTCACAACACATATTAGATGAAGTTCCAAAAAATTCCAATTTTTTTTTTCCTTATATGCGTTTTTTTTCCTATAAAAAATGTTTGCATATAAGAAACTAGTGTTCGAAGTATCCCATCCCATCACTTACAACTCACTTTTCGTCTTCATATGTGTTTTTTGTTTTTCTGCGGAGTTGTTGTCAAACCATGTGTCCAGGTGCATTCATGCCAATTGCTCATAATTAATAGGCTTCTGAAGAAAACTTGGTGGACAGGGCCCGCTCAGCTGCGCCATCTTTTACTTTATATGGAACAAAATTTTCCTTGGAATATTTATTTTCGACGATTCAAGCGCTTTTAGTGAAATACCTTGCTACGAAAATAGTATATCGCTTGACAAACAGTTTAACAATATAAGTGCCTTTATCTGAATCCCATATGATTTTCATTGGTCTACGAATTTAAGTTCGGATGTAAGGGGTACTCCATTCTTAAAATACTTTATTTCTGCCCGATATTCTCATGATATCTGATTTAGGGGTATTTTCGGGGGTGAGGTGGTCCTCCAGACACTTGGCCCTGCAAAAATATCAGCATCGTGCTCTTCTCTCAAATACCATTTATTTAAACCCCAATATTACCATTGGTTTTGAGGGGAGTTTATATGATGAGGTGTCCCCCAAACACATGGCCCAAAATTGGTTATCAAATTTGTTTTCTTATCTGAAATACCTTTAATTTGAAGCACATATTAGCATGGATGAAAAATTTTTACCCTTTGGGCGGAGTTTTGGGAAAGGAGTGATGCCTTGCATATCAAAATCGTATTCTACTCCCAAATACCTTTATTTGAGCCCCATATTGCGATGGTCACTAAAAAATTGCTGTTTGTGGGTTATTTTGGGAAAGGGGTACACCCCCAGAAAAATTCTTTTCATTTAAGCCCCACATTGACATGGTCGGTAAATATGTTCGACTTAGGGGTGTTTTGGGGAGTTGGGTGGTCCTCCAAACGCTAAGCCCAGAAAATATATCAGCAACGTGCTCTATTCTCACGTATTTGAACCCCATATTGCCATTGGCCTCAAAATTGGATATAAAATTCGCTTTCTAATCTCAAATACCATTCTATTAAACTCCTTATTGAAAAAGCCAGCAAATATGTCCGGTTTGGGGTATGGGCCCTAAAAACTACGAATATCGAGCTCCGCTGTCTTGAAGACCCAATATGTCCTACTTGGGGGTTATTATGGTGGTGGGACATCTGCTAGACAGTTGCTCACGAATGTTTATGCCAGATTCATGGTCAACTCCCAAATACCCTTCATTTGAGCTCCATTTTTCCATAGTCGGCAAACATGACCGGTTTGGGGGGTGTTTTGGGAGATGGGGCAGCCACTCAGTGACTTGTCTTTGAAAATATATATCAGATTCGTGTTCAACTCTAAAATACCTCTTAGCTATGATCGTAAATTTGCCCCCTTTGAGGGATGTGTTTGGGGAGAGGCGGCAGCCCAAGATTCGTATTCTACACTCAAATACCTTTTATTTAAGCTCCATATTCCCATGGTCAGTAAATAAGTCCTGTGTGGGGGGTGTTTTGGGAAAGGGGTGGACTCCCAGAAACGTGGTCCCACATTTGGATATTAGATTCGTATTCTACTCGCAAATGCCTTTCATATGAGTCCAATATTGCCATGGTTGTTGAATATGTCCAATTTAGGGGTGTTTTTGGGGTTGGGGTGGTCTCCCTTACACTTGGTCCGACAATTGGATATCAGATACGTTTTCTTATCCTAAATACCTTTCATTTGTGTCCCATATTGTCGTGATTGGTCTAAATATATGTTTGGTAGGTTTTAGGGTGGAGCGGTGCCCTAGGTACCCCATCCGAAATTTGGATAGCACACAAAATTTCGCTTAAATCGCACCACCCATCTCCGAGATCTGGCGTTTCTGAAAATTTAAGTAAGGGGAAGGGTCCGCGAAAAATGTTCTTACCAACGTTTTTTTTCTTATAAACGATGTGCTTATATCCATTTTATACTGTAACTACGGTTCTTTAAGTGTAAATAGGGCGATGTATATATGTGTATAGAAGTTATATACAAACCTGAATAAATCTTGATAAAATTTAACAAAATGTCAACTGTCATAAGACCCCATTATTGCAACTTTATTCAAAATCGGATGTATATACATATGGGAACTATACTATTTCGACAAAACATTTTAGATATTATGGTAGCCGTAGAGGAAAGCGTTATGCAAAATTTTGGAAGTGCTCGTAGGTAAATGCGCTTGCAGTGGCTCCTGCAACCTACTCTAGTTGGGTGATCCATTTGACATCGTCCGCGGATGATTTTTCTTGGTCGAATATGAAATCGCGATACGCTTAGCCAGTCATATGCCTGCTGACTTTTAAAAGTTTTTTGCTATGCTATTCTTTGAATACAAAGCCATAAGCAATGGTCTAAAGCCGAGCAATATCCTGCAATGGAATCTCAATTTTAGAGAACGCAACGTTTTTACAACAAAGAAAATAATTGTCTCTACATTTTTTTTTGCCCATGGCGTATACTCGGGCCTGTAGTCCAAATGGATATCTCCCTTATAATGTTTTCTATACGCTCCGCCACAGGATGGGGACATACTAACTTCGTCATTCCGTTTGTAGAACATGGAAATATTGGCCTTAGACCCCATAAAGTGTATATTTGTTCTTGATCACCATGACATTTGTAGTCGAGCCTGCCATGTCCGTCCGTCTGTCTGTCTGTCCGTGGAAAGCGCACAAACTTTCGAAGGTGTAAAGCTAGGCGCTTGAAATTTTGCACAATTACTTTCTATTTGCGAGTTGGTAACGTGCTCGGATTACCAGTGCAGGGATCGAGGGTTCGATTTCCACAAGCGGCCTTGGTCTGTAGATAAGTGTATTTCGGTTGCGATTTAACTTTTTGAGCCTCTGGAGGGCGTAATCCCTGTGCGATTTGACCGAAAACTTTCACAGTGACTTTTTCTATGACCTCCATCATAAGTGCCAAAAATGGCTTTAATCGATTTAAACTCGAATATAGCTCCCATGCAATCCGATCTCCCGATTTTACTTCTTGAGCCGCAGTAGGGCGCAGTTGTTATTCGATTAGGTTGAAATTTTGCACAATAACTCCCAGTTAGGTCTCCAACATCCAAGCGCGGGGGGTGGGTGGTGGAGGGTTGTATGTACACATACGCGCAAACATTCGAACTCCCTGGCTACGTCCCTGGTGGAGGGTATATAAGATTCGGCCCGGCCGAATTTAGCACGTTTTACTGGTTATCAACTTTCTCCTAATGCTAAGATATAATGTAAAGTATGCTGGCACTATAAGATATTTTTAAGCTTTAAATTAAAAATATTACAATGGTTAATTTTCAAATTCTAACAATAATTAAAAGAACTTCTAGAGTTATATTAACATTAGTTTCAATGGCTCCACTCACCTGAAGCTATTGTGTTGACACCAATTCATTTTTTTATTTTTCTTTGTCGCAATTCCCAGCATAGTCCATTTTTATCTACGCTTAAACTGTCGTTTATTATTCATTTCTTATAATTCAACAAATTTGATGTTATTCCTGCTTTAAATTTTTTTTTTTTGTCACCTTACCACTCGCATTTATCGTTCGTCCATTCATCCATATATTGGTCTGTCCGACTGAGTAGTTATGGTTAAGATACCGTAACAATCTTATACTTGTCTACTCTATGCCTCACACAGCACTTCTTTCACTCTTCCCGCCACACTCCAGAGTGTGTGTTTGTGTGTGGGAAACAATGTGGACAACCTTGACTTTTTATAGCAAAACAAAAAAAAAATATTGCGAGAAAAAAATGCAAAAACAAAACACATAAGAACAAATATAAAGTAAAACTTTTGCATATTCTGTCGATGGTGGTGGCAGCGGCGGAACAGTAATGATTCTTAAGTATCTTGCGGACATAGACAGTGGTTTGGTGATAAGAAAATAAAAGAAAGCTAAATAAAAGAGGAAAAAATAAATTTCTAACAAAAAATAAAAAATGTTACAATTGAAATGGAGTTAAATGTGGATGAAAACAAAGTATGCGTAAGAAAGAAAAGAATAACATTTTACACATCTTTCTATTAATTATTAAATTATTTTCATAAAAATTCGGTAAAAATATGGTCAAAAAATTTTTTTTTTAATTTTCTTAAAATATTAGTTTTACAGAATAATGTTCAGTATTAATCTATATATTAAATTTCTATGAAATATATTATAGAAATTTTTATTCCTCTACACGGTTTTTTTCAAAATTTTATTAAGATTTTTTTTTTTAGCAAATGTTTCTTGTTTTTAATTTTAAATTTTTCTGTTTTTAAATTCAAGCTCGAGGTTCTTTTGTTATACCCACCACCGAAGGATGGCGGTATATTCATTAAGTCATTCCGTTTGCATCACGTCGAAATATCCATTTCCAACCCTATAAAGTATATAAAGGGTGATTTTTTTGAGGTTAGGATTTTCATGCATTAGTATTTGACAGATCACGTGGGATTTCAGACATGGTGTCAAAGAGACAGATGCTCAGTATGCTTTGACATGTCATCATGAATAGACTTACTAACGAGCAACGCTTGCAAATCATTGAATTTTATTACCAAAATCAGTGTTCGGTTCGAAATGTGTTTCGCGCTTTACGTCCGATTTATGGTCTACATAATCGACCAAGTGAGCAAACAATTAATGCGATTGTGACCAAATTTCGCACTCAGTTTACTTTATTGGACATTAAACCAACCACACGAATGCGTACAGTGCGTACAGAAGAGAATTTTGCGTCTGTTTCTGAGAGTGTTGCTGAAGACCGTGAAATGTCGATTCGTCGCCGTTCGCAGCAATTGGGTTTGTGTTATTCGACCACATGGAAGATTTTACGCAAAGATCTTGGTGTAAAACCGTATAAAATACAGCTCGTGCAAGAACTGAAGCCGAACGATCTGCCACAACGTCGAATTTTCAGTGAATGGGCCCTAGAAAAGTTGGCAGAAAATCCGCTTTTTTATCGACAAATTTTGTTCAGCGATGAGGCTCATTTCTGGTTGAATGGCTACGTAAATAAGCAAAATTGCCGCATTTGGAGTGAAGAGCAACCAGAAGCCGTTCAAGAACTGCCCATGCATCCCGAAAAATGCACTGTTTGGTGTGGTTTGTACGCTGGTGGAATCATTGGACCGTATTTTTTCAAAGATGCTGTTGAACGCAACGTTACGGTGAATGGCGATCGCTATCGTTCGATGCTAACAAACTTTTTGTTGCCAAAAATGGAAGAACTGAACTTGGTTGACATGTGGTTTCAACAAGATGGCGCTACATGCCACACAGCTCGCGATTCTATGGCCATTTTGAGGGAAAACTTCGGAGAACAATTCATCTCAAGAAATGGACCGGTAAGTTGGTCACCAAGATCATGCGATTTGACGCCTTTAGACTATTTTTTGTGGGGCTACGTCAAGTCTAAAGTCTACAGAAATAAGCCAGCAACTATTCCAGCTTTGGAAGACAACATTTCCGAAGAAATTCGGGCTATTCCGGCCGAAATGCTCGAAAAAGTTGCCCAAAATTGGACTTTCCGAATGGACCACCCAAGACGCAGCCGCGGTCAACATTTAAATGAAATTATCTTCAAAAAGTAAATGTCATGGACCAATCTAACGTTTCAAATAAAGAACCGATGAGATTTTGCAAATTTTATGGATTTTTTTTTTTTTAAAAAGTTATCAAGCTCTTAACAAATCGCTCTTTATATTCTTGATCAGCGTTAAAATCTAAGACGATCTAGCCATGTACGTCATTTAAGTTCAGTTACGTTCGAGGATGGGCTGTATCGTACTATATCTTGATATAGCCCCCATATAGACCGATCCGCCGATTTAGGGTCTTGGGCCCATAAAAGCCACATTTATTATCGAATTTTGCTGTGAGTGAGTTGTGCTAAGTGTTTTAAAATTGTTTAGTATTATAAACTAAAATCAATCTGGAAAAAATGACCCACTTAAAACGGCCAATAACCCACATCAATAAGAAGTATCTATGAAAAATTTCATGTGGATAGCCTTATTCGTTCGAACGCTATCGTGATTTGGGCTATCTGCTGAACGAATGGACGAATATGGGCAATGCAAATTTTGCCCAAGTACATTCCACTACGGAACAAGTAACAAGTAAGAGCGTGCTGAGTTCGGCCGGGCCGAATCTTGGGAACCCATGGATTCTGCTAAAATATGGGAGCTATATCTAGTCATAGACCGGATTGAACCGTACTTGGGCAGTTGGTGAGAGTCATAATAGAACACTATATGCAAAATTTCAGTCAAATCGGATAAAAATCGCGGATTGCATGGGCTCAAGAAGTCAAATCGGGAGATCGGTTTATATGTTCTTCACCGAATTAAAACGTGATTGGCTCAGATATTAAGAGTCATAACGGAACACCATGTAAAAAAAAAAAAAATCAGTCATATCAAAAGAAAATTGCGGCTTTCAAGGGCACAAGAAGTCAAGTCGGGAGATCGGTTTATATGGGATCTATACCAGGTTATACACATATTAAAATCGAACTTGGTGCAGTTGTTGGAAGTGAAAATAGAACACCATGTACAAAATTTCAGCCAAATCTGACCAAAAATTGCGGCTTTCAGAAGGCCAGGAAGTCAAATCGGGAGAACGGTTTATATGGGAGCTATATCTGTAGACCGCCTTGGACCATACTCAGCTCGGTTGTTGGGAGTTATAACAGAATACTATGTGCAAAATTTCAGCCAAATCGAATGAAAATTGAAGCTTCCAGGGGCTCAAGAATTTAAATCGAGAGAACGGTTTATATGGGAGCTATATCAGGTTCTTCACCGATTTGGACCGACTTGGCACAATTGTTGGAAGTCATAGTACTACGCGTTCGACCGCTATAGTGATTTTGACAGACGGGCGGACATGGCTAGTTCGAATCGGAATTTCGAGACGTTCAAAAATATATATATATATTTTATGGGGTCCTAGATCAATATTTCTAGGTGTTACAAACGGCAAGACTAGATTAGTATTCCCCATCCTATGGTGGTGGGTATAAAAAGGCGTTCAGTTCGGCAAGGCCGAACTTTGGATACCCACCACCTCGGGTGTATATGCAAACCACCTTTCGTCAAACCAAACCTCCTATATCGAAATAAGGTCCGATTTGGACCAAATTCGGTAACGGTCCAATAAGTACAAGTCATTGTTCAATTTTGTAAAACAAAATATGGGTCTTTTTGGTTCCTATATCCAAATATAGACCGATCTGAATCATATACGACACGAATGTCGAAAAGCTTTACATAAGTCACTGTGTCAAATTTCAACGAAATCGGATTATAAATGCGGCTTTTATGGAAATCGAGATATCGATCTATATGGCATCTATATCCAAATCTTAATCGATCGGTCGAGATTTGGATATAGCTGCCATATAGACCGATCGGCCGATTTAGGGTCTTAAGTCCATAAAAGCCACATGCAAAATGGCTCAGATCGGTTCAGATTTGGATATAGCTGCCATATTGTACGATCTCTCGATTTAAGGTTTTTGGGCCCATAAAAGACGCATTTATTGTCCGATGTCCCCGAAATTTGGGAAAGTGAGTTGTTTTAGGCCCTTCGACTGCATTCTTTAATTTGGCCCAGATTGGTTCAGATTTGAAAAGCTATCATACAGACCGATCACTCGATTTAAAGTTTTGGGGCAATAAAAGGCGCATTTATTATCCGATTTCGCCGAAATTTGGGACAGTGAGTTGTGTTAGGCTCTTCGATATTTTTCTAAAACTTGACCCAAATCGATCCATATTTGTATATAAATGCCATTTAGACCGATATTTCGGTTTAAAGTCTTGGCCCCATAAAAGGCGAAATTTATAATCCGATTTCACTGAAATTTTACACAGTGATTTATGTTAGGCTTTTCGACATCCGTGTTGAATATGGTTCAGAGCGGTTTATTTTTAGATATAGCTACTCAAAAGACCAATGTCTTATACACAATTGAACAATGACTTGTACTTATTAGTATTTGGTCCAAATCGGAACATATTTCGATATAGCTGCTGTGGGGCATAAAATATGCATTTTCAGCGGATTTTGACGAAATGTGGTTTACTTATATACCCGAGGTGGTGGGTATCCAAATTTCAGCCCGGCCGAATTAGACGCCTTTTTACTTGTATTTCTCTTAAATAGGAACCAACAAATGCAGCAACGTATTATTTAAAAGGGTTTCCAAAAGTTCCTCTGCTATGAATTTTGAGAATATTTTTTTTTATTTTCGTGATTTTTTTAACGTATTCTGGCTCGAATCACATTTAATGCTTTCTATTAAAAATTATGATTGCAAATAACAAGATAGGCATGTGTGTGCTGTTATTCAAGACACTTTGACTGGCAGGTGGATCGCGATTCCTGATAGCCACGATCTGCATCAGAATTTTCGTCAAACTAATTTCATTGCATAGCATTAATTAATGTTTGTGAAGTTTAGAATGTTCAAAGGCAAATTTGCATTGGGGAATCTTTTGGGGGCGAAGCGAAACCTAAAATTTCCGGTTTGGGGGTGTTTTGGGAGTGGGATGGCTACCCTAAGATTTGATGAGTATCAGTTTCGCATTCTAATCCTAACTACGTGTTTTTGAGGTGGGTTAGACAAAGCTTTGGTTCTGAAACTGAATACGAGATTCGTGTTCTGTTCCCAAGTACCTCTCATTTGAACCCCATATTGCCAAGGCCAGTAAATGTGTCCGATTTGAAGAATGGTTTAAGGTTGGAACCGCCCGCCAAACCCTAAGACTCTCAGATACCTTTTATTTGTCTTCTATATTGTAGTAATTGGTGCATATATCCATTACACGGGGTTTGGGGATGGGGTACCTAGGGGTAACAAATTTTTTTTGTATATTACTATAAAAGAGCAAAAGTATGTCGCCTTCATCGCACTATCCATCCACCTGATCTGACGTTTTTTGAAATTAAGAATAAGGGGGAGGGGCCGCCAAGAACCCCCATCAGGTATCTAAAAATTAAGTACCCTATTTCCAGCATGAGTTGATTCTGCACCAATGTGAAAATTTCAAGAAAATTGGTTCAGCCGTTTTTATAGCCTCTAACATAGGATGGGGGGTATACTAATTCCGTCAATCCGTCTGTAACATATCGATATATTGATCTGAGACCCAACACAGTACATATGTTCTTAATCATTCTGACATTCTCAGTCATTTAAGCCATGTACTCCGTTTGTCAAAAGCACTCTAGCTTTCGAAGGAATAAAGCTAGGCGCTTAAAATTTTGCACCAATTCTTTCTATTAGTGAAGGTCGGTTGGCATCGTAAATGGGCTCTTTGGATCAATGTTTTGATATAGCTATCATATAAACCGACTTTGGATCTTGACTTCTTTAGCCTCTTGGGGGCGCAACTTAAACCAATTCGGCCTAAATTGTATATGAGGTGTTTTGCTATGACTTCCAACATTTGAGCCAAGTAGGGTCTAAATCAATTCATAACCTAATATAACTACCATATAAAAACTGATCACGGATCTTGATTTCTTGAGCCTCAAAGGGGCGCAATTTTTATCCGATTTGGCTGATATTTTACATGATATATATCTTCTGCTGTGACCTCCAACAACTGTGCTTAGTATGTTCCAACTCGGTCTATTACCTGATATAGCTCCCATATAAACGGATGTCTCTATATAAACCAATCTCCAGGTTTAACTTTTTGAGCCTCCAGAGGGCTCAATTCTTATCCTATTTGTATTGATTTCCAACAACTGTGCCAAGTGTGGTCCAAATTGATCCATTACCTGATATAGCTCCTACTTAAACAAATCTCCAGATTTAATTTCATGAGCCTCCAGAGGGCATAATTCTTTTCCGATATTGCTAAAATTTTGCATGTAATATTTTGCTATGACCTACAATAACTGTGACAAGCATAGTCCAATTCTGTCCATTACCTGATATAGCTTCCATATAAACCGATCTCGCAACTTGACTTCTTGAGCTTCTAGAGGCCCCAATTTTTATCCGATTTGACTCAACATTTCCGCACAATGTTTTGTTTTGACGTTCAGCTGCTGTATCAAGTATGGTCCAAATCGCCCCATTACCTGATATACCTCCCATATGAACCGAACGGCCATTTTGGCTTTCTGAGCTTCTACAGGGCGAAGTTACTATCCAAATTGATTGATACCACGACTAGTATATAAGATTCAGCCCGTGCGTTCCCAAAGCGCTTTCACTTATTTGCTATATATATAGGCATTTCTTTTCTAATCTTATTGCCAATTAACCACTGTACCATGACACTCATGTCGATACGTGCGAATGTGCTTTATTGAATCTGTGTTTATTTATATGTACCAAATGAAGAGAAAAAAAAAATGAATTGCAAAAATTTCAGAAGCCTGCCGGAGGGGAAAAATTTGAAGAATGCTAAACAAACAAGGAAAACAAAACATTCCAAAATTTGTTAATAAAACACAAAGAAATCAGCAGCCGAAAAAAAAACTTGCACAACACCAACAAAGTAACCAAAGTGATGAATAAAGATAAAACCCACCGCCCCCACAAACCCTCTCACTTATCCTCCAACCCCCTAAGAGATACTGTCACTATCAATTTGACCAAATATGTCGAAATTAATATGGATTTTGACTACTTAGAGCTTATGGGGATAGACGCAGCGTATTTTCAGATTCAGATTCCGATTTGAGTAGCTTTCAATGGGAATTCTTAGAAAACACAAACGTCATCGAATCAAACCAGATTCAATTAATTAACTTAAACAAAGAAGAACCAGAAACGAAAGCAACAATGCATGAGCTCAACACAAAACAAAAATAACCGAGTATTTTATGTTTTATGTATTTACTCATCTGGTGGTGGTAGGGGGAGGGGTGAGTTGGATCTTATTCCACAATTGGTTAGATAATGATTTTTTTTGTTATTGTTTTGAAAGCAGATATTTCATTAAACTTTTGGCGAAACCATGAGTTGCCTAGGAAATAAAGTTTGCAAGTGTTACTTTTCCTGGTTTAGATGAGTAGCAAATTCGAAAGACCTTGAACTTGTTAAAAGGCAATGAATAAGAAATAAGAAGATTAAAATGTAACCGAAATTTGAATTTAGTTTGTATTTCTGCTAAGTGGTTAGTGGTTTACATGAGTTGCTGCAAATTACAGCAAGCAATGGGTACCGATGGTTTGCCGGTTTTATTAAAAGATCGCGTAACTACCTAGTTAAAGTAAAAACAAGTAAATAGGCACTAAATTCGGCCGGGCCGAACTTTGGATACCCACCACCTCGGGTAAACCACCTTTCGTCAAAATCCGGTGAAAATTGAATAACTTATGCATCCAAATTCGGCACGTATAATGAGTGAGTATTTAAAATTTTAACAAAATCTGATAATAAATAAAGCTTTTATGAGCTTCTGACCCTTAATTGACATATCGGTCTATATGACAGCTATATCTTAATACAGTCCGATCTTAACCATATTTAGGTCAGCTAGCGGGTGGCCTAAAACTACTTACTGTTTCAAATTTCAGCGGATAAAAAACAAGTAAAATGGCGTTAAGTTGGGCCGGGCCCAACTTTGGATACCTGCCACCTCGGGTGTATATGTAAACCACCTTTCATCAAAATCCGGTGAAAAATGCATCCTTATGTCCCATAGCAGATATCGAAATATGTTCCGATTTGGACCAAATACTTTTAAGTACAAGTCATTGTTCATTTGTGTATAACAAAATATTGGTCTTTTAAGTAGCTGTATCTAAAAATAAACCGATCTGGGTGTCGAAAAGCATAACATCAGTCACTGTGTCAAATTTTGAGTGAAATCGGATTATAAATTCGCCTATTATGGGGCGAAGACTTTAAAGCAAGATATCGGTCTATATGGTAGCTATATCCAAATCTGGACCGATTTGGGCCAAGTTTCAGAAAAATGTCGAAAAGCCTAACACAACTCACTGTCCCAAATTTCAGTGAAATCGGACAATAAATGCGCCTTTTATGGCCCCAAAACCTTAAATCGAGGGATCGGTCTATATGGCAGCTATATCCACATCTGGACCGAACTCAGCCAAATTGAAGAGGAATGTCGAAGGGCTTAACCTAACTCACAGTCCCAAATTTCGGCGACAACGGACAATGAATGCCCCTTTTAGGCGCCCAAAACCTTAAATCGAGGGATCGGTCTACAAGGCAGCTATATCCATATCTGGACCGAACTCAGCCAAATTGAAGAGGAATGTCGAAGGGCTTAACTTAACCCACTGTCCCAAATTTCAGTGAAATCGGACAATAAATGCGCCTTTTATGGCCCCAAAACCTTAAATCGAGGGATCGGTCTATATGGCAGCTATATCCACATCTGGACCGAACTCAGCCAAATTGAAGAGGAATGTCGAAGGGTTTAACTTAACTCACTGTCCCAAATTTCAGTGAAATCGGACAATAAATGCGCCTTTTATGGCCCCAAAACCTTAAATCGAGAGATCGGTCTATATGACATATATATCCACATCTGGACCGAACTTAGCCAAATTGAAGAGGAATGTCGAAGGGCTTAACCTAACTCACTGTTCCAAATTTCGGCGACAACGGACAATGAATGCCCCTTTTAGGCGCCCAAAACCTTTAATCGAGAGATTGGTCTACATGGCAGCTATATCCAGATCTGGACCGATCTGGACCAAATGAACGCTACGGTGGTGGTTATAAAAAAAGATAAAAAAATTGTATTTCTTAGGTAGTTTAAAGACAATCCAACATGTTGGGCCCCATTCCGTAGAAATTGGCGCTCAAAGTCGTTGACCTTAACTATGTTTTTTATTATCCCCGCCTTTTCCAAATCTACAAGACATAGAAAATAATTTTGTCTAAAGAAGCAAAGGGCGCCTCTCTGGAATAAAGGCGCCCAACATGGCGCTTATTAATATTATTTAATTTTTATTTTTGAACTCGACTTTAACTTGCATTAGACTTCAAAGGAAGCCTTTGTTATTTGTCATTTACAAATTTGTCGAAAATCTTAAAATAACCCCTCCCTAGAAAAAAAAAACATCTATGTAAATTGAAAATTTTCGGTTTATATCCCTCCGCTGCTGAAGCAGCAGCAATTTGTTTCGTTAGGCAACTTTTGAAATTACCTCATACATTTTTAGTCACTGGATTTTATAACACTCGGCCAAAAATATAAGAAACTGAAACGCCAACAGAAATAATGCTCACAATTCTAAACGCGTGCGTTTATTTTTGTTTTCGTTGTTATGTCTCATTCGTACTGATATGGCTGGCAGTAAAAGCGAGCGAAAGCGTGTTGAATCTTTGACATTGACATTGAATTGCCAACCTCAAAAATGATAATAATGATGATGATGAAAGCAGAAAAAATTACAAAATAAAAAAAAAAAAAGAAATTTAAATGGAAGTAGCTACGCAGAGGCATTTCACAATTATTTGCAAGGGGAATAATAGGTGACAACAGATATGTTATTACAAATAAACAGAGATTAGACGGCTCGGTTTGGAACGTCGAGGTTTGATTTATCAATTAACAATGTAGGGATCGATAGAACAAAACTCGAATATAAGGCTGTTTTCGAAGTATGCTAGCTTGATTTTGGTGAGAAGTATGTCATGCTTCACAATTTTCACGATGAATCATTAGAAATAAATTTATTCAATTTTTTTTTTTGTAATATAGTGAAGTTAAATTTTATCGAATGAGAGTATTAAAAGTTAACGGGTTGGACGAAGAACTGCTGTATTGGGCACATTATTGAAAAGCCTAGATTCCTACAGTTTCATTCCACTATCGAAGAAACTAACACTTCAATATAATGAAGTGAAATGTTAAGATTTGGGATCAGGATTTATTGGGTTTAGGGTTTGGAAAATAACTTATGCATTGGGCACTTTAGTAAATAATCGTAATTCCTACTGCCCCTATCTACTATAGGCCGAACTAGGCCAGCCCTATATTGCTATGGGCAGTACATAAGTCCTGTTGAGGGTATCTTTATGGTTGGAAGTCCCGAAAATGGATATTCGATTGTGCTCTACTCTCAATTACATTTCATTTAAACCCCATATTGCTGTGGTCAGTTAATAAGTACAGTTTGGGGGGTGTTCTGCTGGTACGGTGGACCCCCAGGCACTTGGTCACGAAAATAGATGTTCGATTCGTTCTTTTAATTTCTTTCTACTTACCTTTCATTGAAACACCATGTTGCCATAGTCGGTAAATATGTCCCGTTTGGGTGAGTTTTGGGGTTAGGGCGGTCCCCATAACACTTGGCCCCAAAAGTTTTAACAGATTCGTTTTCTACTTTCATTACCTTTCATTTGCGTCCCACATCGTACTGAATGGTATGTATTTCGGTTTTGTAGTGGGGCGGTCCCCCAGGTATACCATCCCAAATTTAAATACCAAATTTTTTTTAAGGTCACTATAAGAGAAAAAACAAAATAAATAAAGCAAGTAAAACAAGTAAAAGCGTGCTAAGTTCGGCCGGGCCGAATCTTATATACCCTCCACCATGGATCGCATTTGTCGAGTTCTTTTCCCGGCATCTCTTCTTAGGCAAAAAATGATATAAGAAAAGATTTGCTCTGCTATTAGAACGATTTGAATAACCAATTTAAATAAGAATTGCGCCCTTTGGCGGCTCAAGAAGTAAAATAGAGAGATCGATTTATATGGGAGCTGTATCGGGCTATAGACCGATTCAGACCATAATAAACGCGTGTGTTGATGGTCATGAGAGAATACGTCGTACAAAATTTCAGGCAAATCGGATAATAATTGCGACCTATAGAGGCTCAAGAAGTCAAGACCCAAGATCGGTTTATATGACAGCTATATCAGGTTATGAGCCGATTTGAACCATACTTGGCACAGTTGTTGGATATCATAACAAAACACGTCGAGCAAAATTTCATTCCAATCGGATAAGAATTGCGCACTCTAGAGGCTCAAGAAGTCAAGACCCAAGATCGGTTTATATGGCAGCTATATAAGGTTATGGACCGATTTGAACCATACTTGGCACAGTTGTTGGATATCATAACGAAACACGTCGTGCAAAATTTCATCCCAATCGGATAAGAAATGCGCACTCTAGAGGCTCAAGAAGTCAAGACCAAAGATCGGTTCATATGGCAGCTATATCAGGTTATAGACCGATTTGAACCATTCTTGGCACAGTTGCTGGATATCATAACAAAACACGTCGTGCAAAATTTCATTCCAATCGGATAAGAATTGCGCACTCTAGAGGCTCAAGAAGTCAAGACCCAAGATCGGTTTATATGGCAGCTATATCAAAACATGGACCGATATGGCCCATTTACAATACCAACCGACCTACACTAATAAGAAGTATTTGTGCAAAATTTCAAGCGGCTAGCTTTACTCCTTCGGAAGTTAGCGTGCTTTCGACAGACAGACGGACGGACGGACGGACATGGCTAGATCGACATAAAATGTCGCGACGATCAAGAATATATATACTTTATGGGGTCTCAGACGAATATTTCGAGTAGTTACAAACAGAATGACGAAATTAGTATACCCCCCATCTTATGGTGGAAGGTATAAAAACCTTAAGTTCGGCTGGGCCGAACATTGAATACCCACCACCTTTCGTCATAATCCGATGAAAAATGCATAATTTTTGCACCCATAGCAGCTATATTGAAATATGGTCCGATTTGGACCAAATTCGGCACGGACATTGCGCGATCTAATAAATACAAGTCACTCTTCAATTTCGTAAAATATAATTTTGGTCTTTCTGCCAGCCATATCCAAATATAAACCGATCTGAACCAAAAAGCATCACGGATGTCGAAATGCCTTACATAAGTCACTGCGTCAAATTTCAGCGAAATCGGATAATAAACGCGCCTTTTATGGGGCCAAGACTTTAGATCGAGAGATCGGTCTACATGGCAGCCATATCAATCTCTGGACCGATCTGAACCAAATTAAAAAAAAATGTCGAGGGGCCTAACATAACTTACTGTCCCGAATTTCGCCGAAATCGGACAATAAATGCGCCTTTTATGGGCCCATGACCTTAAATCGAGACATCGGTCTATATGGCAGCTATATCCACATTTGGACCGATCTGGGCCAAATTAAAGAAGGATGTCAAGTGGCCTAACACAACTCACTGTCCCAAATTTCAAAATCGTATAATAAATGTGGTTTTTATGGGCCTAAGGCCTTAAATCGGCAGATCGGTTTATGTGGGGGCTATATCAATATATAGTCCGATATTGCCCATCTTTGAACTTAATCTGCCCATGGACAAAAAAGGAATCTGTGCAAAGTTTCAGCTCAATGTCTCTATTATTGATGACTGTAGGGTGATTTCAACAGACAGACAGACGGACGGACATGGCTAGATAGTCGTAGATTTTTACGACGGTCAAGAATATATATACTTTATAGGGTCCGAAATGGATATTTCGATGTGTCGCAAACAGAATGACAAAATAAATGTACCTCCATCTTTCGGTGGTATAAAAATATACTAACTTTTTTATACCGACCACCATAGGATGAGTACATACTAATAGCACTTCGAAATATTGATCGTCTCGTCATTCTGAGTCGATCTAGCCATGTCCGCCCGTCTGTCCGTCTGTCGAAATCATGATAGCGATCGAACGCATAAAGCTAGATGCTTGAAATTTTGAACAGATTCTTAATATGATGTAGGTCATTGGGGATAGGCCATATCGGTTCAGATTCAGATATAGCTTCCATATAAACCAATCTCCCGATTTGACTTCTTGAGCCCCTGGAAGCCACAATTTTCGACCGATTTGGATAAAATTTAGCACATACACACCCAGATGTGTGCTTTACAACTTGCTCTAGTTGGAATGGTTGTTAAGCACCATGATTCATTTGACACCTCCAGCTAAAGATTTTACTTGGTCGAAAATGAAATCGCGATACGGGAAACCAGTCAAATGATGCTAGCAACAACACACGTTTGGTGACTTTTAAATGTTTTTATACCCACCACCGACGGATGGGGGTATATTCATTTTGTCATTCCGTTTGCAACACATCGAAATATCCATTTCCGACCCTATAAAGTATATATATTCTTGATCATTATAGCCCCCATATAGATCGATCCGCTGATTTAGGGTCTTAGGCCAATAAAAGCCAAATTTATTATCCGATTTTGCTGAAATTTGGGACGGTGAGTTGTGTTAGGCCCTTTAAAATCCTCCGTCAATTTGGCTTAGATCGGTCCAGATTTGGATATAGCTGCCATATAGACCGATCCTCCGATTTAAGGTCTTAGGCCCATAAAAGCCACATTTATCATCCAATTTTGCTGAAATTTGGGACAGTGAGTTGTCTTAGGCCCTTCGACATCCTCCGTTAATATGGCTTAGATCGGTTCAGATTTGGATATAGCTGCCATATAGACCGATCCTCAAATTTAGGGTCTTAGGCCCATAAAAGCCACATTTATTATCCGATTTTGCTGAAATTTGGGACAGTGAGTTGGGTGTTGGGCTCTTCAACGTCCTTCTTTAATTTGGCTCAGATCGGTCCAGATTTGGATATAGCTGCCATATAGACCGATCTTCCGATTTGGGGTATTAGGCCCGTAAAACACGCATTTATTGTCCGAAGTCGCCGAAATTTGGGACAGTGAGTTGTGTTAAGCCCCTTGACATACTTCTGCATTATCGCACAGATCGGTCCAGATTTGGATATAGCTGCCATATAGACCGATCTCTCGGTTTTAGGTTTTGGGGCAATAAAAAGCGAATTTTTTTGTCGGATGTTGCCGAAATTGTGGACAAAGAGCTAAGTTAAGCCCCTCCACATATTTCTGCTATGGGACATAAGGTATGAGTTTTGCACCGGATTTTAACGAAGGTGGTTTACATATATACCCGAGGTGGTGGGTATCCAAAGTTCGGCCTGGCCGAACTTAACTCCATTTTACTTGTTCACTATACTTTTCTTTGAATAGAAAGCATAAACAATGGTCTAAAGCGGGACAGTATCCTGCAATGGAATCTCAATTTTATTTTTATGGAAAAATTTGTCAACATTTTTAATTTATTTAATTTTTTAAATTTTTTTTAATTGTTTTGTTAATTTTCTTTAGAATTTTTTTTAAAAAATTTTGTTTTTAGAAATTGGTAATAATATACTACGTCTTTACAATTACTCTACGTAATATATGTATGAAATTAGGTCAATTCGATAATAATCACACAATTAATTGATTTATTTAAGTTAAGCCTAAACAATAGCACAAATAAAGCATTTCAATAATTTTTGGGTACCAAATCTGAGTTTTATAAAATAATGCCAACGTTTTGGTGATATCAATTCGTATTTTTTAAAAAAAAATCATTAAAAGAAATGTTTCTTTGAATTTCTATTTTTATTAAAGTATTGGGTTGCCTAAAAAGTAATTGCGGATTTTTTAAAAGAAAGAAAATGCATTTTTAATAAAACTTAGAATGAACTTTAATCAAATATATAATTGCCATTTTGTTCGATAACCTTTTGCCATCTTCCTGGCAAATTTAGTATTCCACGCTCATAGAACTTCTGGCCTTTATCTGCAAAAAACTGAACCAAGTGCGATTTTATAGCCTCATCATTGCCGAAAGTTTTACTATTTAAGAAGTTCTGCAAAGATCGAAATAAATGGTAGTCTGATGGTGCAAGGTCAGGGCTATATGGTGAATGCATCAAAAGTTCCCAGCCAAGCTCACTCAGTTTTTGGCGAGTGGCCAAAGATGTGTGCGGTCTAGCGTTGTCCTGGTGGAATATGACACCTTTACGATTGACCAATTCGCTCTCCGGTCGCTTCTCCTTGATGGCTGTATTCAATTTGTCCAATTGTTGACACTAAACATCCGAATTAATCGTTTGGTTCCTTGGAAGCAGCTCAAAAATATACCACACCCTTCCAATCCCACCAAACAGACAGCATAACCTTCTTTTGGTGGATATCAGCCTTTGAAGTGGTTTGAGCTGGTTCACCATGCTTGGACCATGATCGTTTTCGACTAACGTTGTTGTAAATAATCCGTTTTTCATCTCCAGTTATGATTCGTTTTAAAAACGGATCGAATTTATTGCGTTTAAGGTGCATATCACAAGCGTTGATTCGGTTTGTTAAATGAATTTCTTTCAATACATGTGGTACCCATATTAAAATTGACGCCAAACAAACAAATGTAAACAAAATTTCGCGCACTTTTTTTCTAAAGCAAGCTAAAAGTAACAGCTGATAACTGACAGAAGAAAGAATGCAATTACAGAGTCACAAGCCGTTGAAAAAATTTGTCAACGCCGACTATATTACTACTATATTACCGGCAATTACTTTTTGGGCAACCCAATATATTTCTTTGTAGCTTTTTTGTCACAATACGAATTGTTATGAGCAATTTTTTAACAGTGTGTGATTTCGCGAAAATCTTCGTTTTTAAGGTCACATCAAGTGATTCATGTGTATATAAAGCCATGTGTCGTTAAGGCCTGTTTTGGTTAAAGTAAGTAGGCATGACTTATGGTGATTTTTCAACGCCACAGACTTAGAGCATCAAAATAATGAGGCAACGTAGTTAGAATTTTGATTCATCCTACTTTTAACAAATTTTATATACACAAACTTTAGAAATTTCCCGATCATTCTTTGAGTGGAATTCCAACATAGAAAATATTCGTCTGTTTGCGCTCTTTTAATTTGATCTTTAAAGTCTTTACATGATTTTTCGAACATCTTCCAGCTCGAGATTCATCAAAGGGCGCTTTAATCATGATACACTACATGGCGTAACAGAAATCATGATACACTAGCCAGTCAAAGTGTTTTGAATAACAACACACACTTGCTCAACTTTTATAAGTTCTTTGCTATGCTATGTTTTGAATAGAAAGCATTGAATATGATCTCGAGCTGGAAGATGTTCGAAAAATCAGGAATAGAAAATATTCTTTTTTTTACTAATTATTTACTGATTCATTATTCTACTCCCATAATCCTATATACAACAGAAAACAAAAATTATACACAACGTAATAAAAAGGAACACATAATCGATTGCTATTCAAGCGAATAAATGTTTTTTTGTTGAGTTTATTTTCATTTTCAATGGTTCATGTATTACAAGTACCGGTATTACTAAAATTCCTTGGTTTTGCTTGCTTGTGCTTTGCTTAACCCACAACAGTTTCATAGTACTAGAAAAACGAAAATGACTCTGAACAGTCGTCAACGTTGGAAACTTTGACAACAAGACCTACCGCTCGTCAATTGTATTACGCCAAATGTCAATGTAATCTTAGAACGGTGATCACGTCGAAACAATAGGAAATAGCACAACGACAACAACAATTGCTGTTGTTTCATTTTATTTTACGGAATAACAGTAAATGATTATTGTTGTGTTGTTTGTGTTACAATGAGTGTGGCTTTGTGTTGTTTATATTTTTACTCTCCAGCCGCGAGCCCACCTTCTCTAGCCCGCTATTGGCCCATGACCATAATACAAAAGTAAACGACCTTGTAATGAAAACACATCGACTGCAACAACGATTGAAAATCTAACACAGAGGTAAAAGTCTAAATATATACACACACACACACACAACACCACTCATAGTTAGTTGTCTGCCTACTTACAAACTATGCAGTTATTGGCATTTAGACACTCACCGTTAAACCTGTTTGCCTTAAATACCGTTAAGTAAGCTTCACGTTTTCTTTGACAAACTCTTTTGAAACTCCTTTGACAATAGTACAATTTATTGTACAATAAATTTGATAAAATGGGTTACAACCCATTTTTATTAGCATCTTTTTGAGAGTCTAAATGACCTTTCCGTGTATGCAATGCCAACACACAGAGATAACCTCTCTGACACACATCTACACATGAGCTTTTTAGTTCAATAGAATAATTCACCATTGAGAATGGGAAACCTCAAATACGGAACAGTTTTTATAGTAGCTCCTATAAATAAAAAAAAACACAAACATTTTAGAAATGCACATTATTTGTTGGAAACACCGCAGCCAATACTTGGTGTTAATAATAACATTGAAAAATATATATATATATATATTAATTGCATTATGCAAGTGTGCAATAAATTACAAATTATGATTGCGTAACATGTGACAAACCACAGAAATTGTCTTCTTCAGATTGAATGGAAATGGTGATAGGTGAAATTGGAAAAATGGAAAGCAACATTTAAAGGAGAACAGCTAGCTTGTTGAGATTAAAAACATGGGGCAAGTTGGACCACTTTAAGATATATCTTCCATTTAAAGCGATATTCAGCACTTGGACAGATTTAAGTTTTACATGATTAAAGATCCCACCAAAATCGCCAGAATTAGAGGGATAGTAAAACTAAGAAAGGTTTTCTGATCTTCTGGATCTATACCCCTAACTCAGGGGTATAGATTGGTAAACGTAAATGCTAACTCATGTGTCATATCGGTCCCCTTTTGCCAAGATTCAAACTTCTGGGTTTAGAGTGGTAGACGTGAATGCTAGCCCATGTGTCATAGGGTTCCTCTTTTTATACCCTCCACCATAAGATGGGGGTATACTAATTTCGTCATTCTGTTTGTAACTACTCGAAATATTCGTCTGAGACCCCATAAAGTATATATATTCTTGATCGTCGTGACATTTTATGTCGATCTAGCCATGTCCGTCCGTCTGTCCGTCCGTCTGTCTGTCTGTCGAAAGCACGCTAACTTCCGAAGGAGTAAAGCTAGCCGTTTGAAATTTTGCACAAATACTTCTTATTAGTGTAGGTCGGTTGGTATTGTAAATGGGCCATATCGGTCCATAACCTGATATAGCTGCCATATAAACCGATCTTGGGTCTTGACTTCTTGAGCCTCTAGAGTGCGCAATTCTTATCCGATTGAAATGAAATTTTGCACGACGTGTTTTGTTATTATATCCAACAACTGTGCCAAGTATGGTTCAAATCGGTTCATAACCTTATATAGCTGTCATATAAACCGATCTTGGGTCTTAACTTCTTGAGCCTCTAGGGGGCACAATTCTTACCCGATTTGAATGAATTTTTGCACGAAGTATTTCGTTATGATATCCAATAACTGTGCCAAGTATGGTTTAAATCGGTCCATAACCTGATATAGCTGTCATATAAACAGATCTGGGGATTTGACTTCTTGAGCTTCTAGAGGCGCAATTGCTATCCGATTTGGCTGAAATTTTGCACGACGTATTTTATTTTTACTTTCAACAACTGTGTCAAATAAGGTTCAAGGTATCTTGATATCGTTTTAATAGCAGAGCAACTCTTTTCTTATATCCTTTTTTGCCTAAGAAGAGATGCCGGGAAAAGAACTCGACATGGTGGAGGGTATATAAGATTCGGCCCGGCCGAACTTAACACGCTTTTACTTATTTTCATTATTCATTTTTTAATGTTATGTGCAAAACCAGTACTATTTTTATACCCACCACCGAAGGATGGGGGTATATTCATTTTGTCATTCCGTTTGCAACACATCGAAATATCCATTTCCGACCCTATAAAGTATATATATTCTTGATCAGCGTAAAAATCTAAGACGATCTAGACATGTCCGTCCGTCTCTCTGTTGAAATCACGCTATAGTCTTTAAAAATAGAGATATTGAGCTGAAATTTTGCACAGATTCTTTTTTTGTCCATAAGCAGGTTAAGTTCGAAGATGGGCTATATCGGACTATATTTTGATATAGCCCCCATATAGACCGATACGCCGATTTAGGGTCTTAGGCCAATAAAAGCCACATTTATTATCCGATTTCGCTGAAATTTGGGACAGTGAGTTGTGATAGGCCCTTCGACATCCTACGTCAATTTTACTCAGATCGTTCCAGATTTGGATATAGCTGCCATATAGACCGATCCTCCGATTTAGGGTCTTAGGCCCACAAAAGCCACATTTATTATCCGATTTTGATGAAAATCGGGACAGTGAATTGTGTAAGGCCCTTCGACATCCTTCGTTAATTTGGCTCAGATCGGTGCAGATTTGGATATAGCTGCCATATAAACCGATCCTCCGATTTATGGTGTTGGGCCCATAAAAGCCACATTTATTGTCCGATTTTGCTGAAATTTGGGACAGTGAGTTGTGTAAGGCCCTTCAACGAATTTCTGCAATTTTGTCCAGATCGGATCAGATTTGGATATAGCTGCAATATAGACCGATTTCTTGATTTATGGTTTTAGGCCCATAAAATGCTCATTTATTGTCCGATGTCGCCGAAATTTGGGACAGTGAGTTAAGTTAAGCCCCTTGACATACTTCTGCAATATCTTACAGATCGGTCCGGATTTGGATATAGCTGCCATATAGACCGATCTTTAGGTTTTAGGTTTTGGGGCCATAAAAGACGCATTTATTGTCCGATGTCGCTGAAATTTGAGACAGTGAGTTTGGTTAGGCTCTTCGACGTCCTTCTTCAATTTTGCCCAGATCGGTCCAGATTTGAATATAGCTGCCATATAGACCGATCTCTCGATTTAAGGTTTTGGGCCCATAAAAGAGGCATTTATTTCCGATTTCGCCGAAATTTGGGACAGTGCTTTGTGTTAGGCTCTTCGACATTTTTATGCAACTTGGCCCAAATCGATCCAGATTTGGATATAGCTGACATGTAGACTGTTATCTCGATTTAAAGTCTTGGCCCCATAAAAGGCGCATTTATAATCCGATTTCACTGAAATTTGACACAGTGACTTATGTTGGGGTTTTCGCCATCCGTGTCGTATATAGTTCAGATTGGTTTATTTTTAGATATAGCTAGTGTAATTATTAGTATGTGGTCCAAATCGGATCGCATTTAGATATAACTGATATGGGGCATAAGGTATGAAATTTTCACCGAATTTTTATGAAAGGTGGTTTACATATATACCCGAGGTGGTGGGTATCCAAAGTTCGCCCCGGCCGAACTTAACGCCTTTTTACTTGTTAAGCTCCATTTTATTTGGAAATTTCTTCTTAGCCACTTCGGCCTATTTGCAATTGTAAATTCACTTCTCTTGGTGGTTGCTTTTGTTTCTGCTTTTTATTCAGATTTTCTTATAACACCTCAGCCGGCTCCAAGTATTGTTCGCTTTTTTAAGCATTTTTTTTTTTTGCGTGACTCTCTTACAAACGATATGCTCCAAAGTTCTTGTGATTTCACTGGCATAGAATTGTGTAAAGTTCAAGGTTTTTGCCGTTTTCGATGTTGACTCTTCGCATTGCTTACTCAATGGTTTCGCATGCAGGGTTTGTTTCCAATTTTCTGATATTTTATTCATTGTTTTCATTTGAGTTGCTCATTTTGAATTGTTTAGGGATGTTCAAAATGTTGTTATTCATTGATGGTGGCCAGGATTAGTCGTCATTGCCGTCAATGTGTCTGCATGGCGGACAGATATTCCATATGAAGAAGTGTGTGGAGTTGAATTATTTTTTATTGAAAATAAAATACGTCAGGGGAAGCTTTTAGATATAAGCCGTTAATAAAATTAAAAAAGGAAATAGAACAAAAAAAAAAAAACAAATAAAATAAAATAAAAACAAGTAAACGAGTGCTAAGTTCGGCCGGGCCGAATCTTATTTACCCTCCACCATGAACCGGATAATAATTGCGTCCTCTAGTGGCTCAAGAAGTCAAGACTCCAGATCGGTTTCTATGGCAGCTATATCAGGTTATATACCGATTTGAATCATTCTTTACACAGTTGTTGGAAGTCATAACAAAATACGTCGTGCAAAATTTCAGCAAAATTGGATATGAATTGTTCCCTGTAGAGGCTCAAGAAGTCAAGACCCCAGATTGGTTTATATGGCAGCTATATCAGGTTATGGACCGATTTGAATCATTCTTTACACAGTTGTTGGAAGTCATAACAAAACACGTCGTGCAAAATTTTAGCCAAATCGGATAAGAATATATATACTTTATGGGATCTTAGACGAATATTTCGATGAGTTACAAACAGAATGACGAAATTAGTATACCCCCATCCTATGGTGGAGGGTATAATAAAAAAATTACATAAAATATAATAAAATAATATATAATATGAAAAGGAAATGAAATAAAAAAATAAAATAAAATAAAGTAAAGTAAAAATGCAATGGGAAAAGGAAAACCAGAGATCACTACATACCCACCACTACAGGATGCGTTTCATATTTGGTTAGAAGACTTCAGAGCCATGCATGCTCGCTGGTCGGTACTCATATCCAATGTACCTCGAAAACGTGTCTACGATATAAGCACGACGAGTTGGACACCTTTCGCACTAGCTTTTCTCTTTCTCTGCACGCGTTGTTTTTTTTTTGTAGTGTTAAACTTTTTTCTATACGACTGCATGTCCTTCTTGGTATACACATGTTTGATGGTTTCGAACGCTAGACACCGCCAACGGCTCTCGTTGTTGCACCGTGCGCTCAGGTTCGAATCCCGGCCGGGGTGTGCCGATTTTTTTTTTTCATTTGTTAATTTTTTTTTAGTTGTATTAATGGCTTTGAACGCTAGACAACGGCAACGGCTCTCGCTGTGTGTACAGGTTCGAATCTCGGCCGGTTACTGCCGATTTTTTTTAAGGCAATAAAATTTTGACAAAATCTTTTTTTTTTATTTATTTTCTAAATAAATCAAATTTTGTTAAAATTATGTGTGGAAGTAAAATTACGATAAAATTTTCACAAAATTTTCTATAGAAATAAAATCTTGACAAAGTTTTCTATAACATTTTGACAAAAATGAATAGAAAAACAAAATTTTGAAAATTTCTGTAGAAAAAAAATGTTGACAAATTTTTCTAAAAAAAATAAAGTTCTGCCAAAAATTTTCTGCACAAATACATTTTTTACAAAATTTTCTGTCATATAAAAATTTGACAGCATATTTTTTTAAAGAATTAAACTTTGATAAAATTTTCTATAAAAATACATTTTTGATACCATTTTCTATAGAAAAAAATTTTCTGAAAAAAATTAAATTTGATTAAATTTTCTATAAAAATAAAAATTCAATCCATATAAAAATTTTCTAGAAAAAAAAAAAAAAAAATAATATTTTGACAAATTTTTCCAGAGAGATAAAATTTTGATAAAATTTCTAGAATAGAATAAGAATTTGACAAAATGTTATGTAAGATAAAATTTTAACTGAACTCTCCAGAAAAAAATTAATGACAGCATTTGTTAGAAAATTAAAATTTTGACAAAATTTTCTAGGAAAAAAATTTCGATAAAATTTTCTAGAGTAATAAAATGTTGCCAAAATTTTCTAGAAAAAAGAGTTTTCGTAAAATTTTCAATGGAAAAAAATGTTGACAAAATTTCCTGTAGAAGCAAAGTTTTGGTAAAATTTTCTATAGAAATTAAATTTTGACAAAATTTTCTAGAAAAATAAAACTTGAAAAAATTTTGCTATATCAATAAACGTTTTGCAAAATTTTCTAATGAAATAAAATTTTCTATAGATATTAGAAGAAAATGTCTATGGAAATAAAATATTGAAAAATGTTTTAAAAAATACAATTTGAAAAAATTTGTTTGAATACAATTTTGGCAAAATTTTATAGAAAAATAAAAATTTTTAGAACACTTCTAAATAATTAAATATTGATAACATTTCCTATAAAAATAAAATTTTGACAATATTTTCTGAAATAATTTAATTTTGATAAAATTTTCCATAAAATTTTGGTTTATTTCTCATTCGAGACGAACTCAATGATCGGACATGCAAATGGAAAAGGAAATCCAAAGATAGCAACACACACCAACCACTATGGTATTGATAGCAAAAACGCATCTATGATACAATTACCACATAAACCACGCTCGACAACTCTGTCTATTAGCTGTACTATTTCCCAATGCATGTATTTTTGTGTAATAACAGACATTCTTTCTGTGGCAAATTACACTTCTTCCGTGCTACACATGATTTTGTGCATCTGTTGGAAGTTGTATTGATGGCTTCGAACGCTAGACACCGCCAACGGCTCTCGTTGTTGCTCCATGCGCCCAGGTTCGAATCCCGGCCAGGGTCTGCCGAATTTTTTTTATCACTTTTAAATTTTTTTATCATTTTTCAATTTTTTTTTTACCTGTTAGGGCGAAGATCATTAAATTTTTTGAATTTTCTATAAAAATATAATTGAGGCAAAATCTTCTTTAGAAATAAAACTTTGACAAAATTTTGTAAAAAGTAATGAAAATTTTTCTTGAAAAATAAAATGTTTACCAAATTTCGAGAAAAACAAAATTTTCTACAAAAAAAAAATTTCGACATAAAACAGAACAAAATAATGACAAAATTTTTTAGAAAAGTAAAATTTTCTAGAGAAATAGAAAAAAATGTTCTATAGAAATTAATTTTAAAAACAATATTCTAGAAAATAACATTTTGACTAAATTTTTTAGAAAATTAAAATTTTGACAAAACTTTCTAAAGAAATAAAATTTAATTTTGATTAAATTTTCTAAAAGTTCAGTTTTGATAAAGTTTTCTATAAATTTCTATAAAAATAAAATAATGACATAACTCTTTACAGAATATACTCTGTGATTGTTTATAATTTTTTAATGACTCACAAAATTATTTTTAAATACTTGCCGCTATCATATTTCAATACATATGGTTATGTAAATAATTACTCTACTATGCTAAAAAGAAAAAGACAATGCCCAGGCGAATGTTGCTTAAAGAATCTCAGAACAAACAGACAATTATCAACAAGTGGGTTTCAGTCCAGTCAATAGGGAAACAGAAAATAAAATCACTGCGAGGTGCAACGCAAAAGGCGGTAAACGTGTTCCAATAGCTGTCTGTCTTTCTTTACGTGTATGTGCCTAATGTGTTGGTGTCTCACATCTTATTGAAAATCGTTATAATTTGTGTATATAATTTTAAATAAATTGTACTTCATATGCCATGCCAGACAGGCCAACCATTTCAATGTCATTTCCGTATTTGAAAACAGTCTTGGTGAACCAATATACTCAATATTGTCAGGTGGAGGGGAAGCAGGAGTAGCTAAGGGTAGTGTGGGAAAATGAGATTCATTCGTTTTGCTTGTTTTTGCAAAAGGAGCAAAAAAAGATCCACAAAAATATACTCGCCAGAGATAATACAATAAAAAGTCAAGGAATTTGCATTTATTCATTCATTCAGGTTTATCTTTGTCAGAGACATTTATGGCGTAAGCAATGACGGCGTTGAACGGAAAATGTCAACTGTTTTGTTTTAAATTTATCAATTCTATTTGCATTTCATTCTAATTATTTAATTTTGGAATTTTATATGTGGGCTTTTGATGTGCTACTGCAATTAAAAATCATCTCTTCTCGAACTTTTACACAAAGAAAAAAAGGAAATAAAACATTACGAGATATTTAATGCTTATAAAGAAACACAGATTAGACAAACTTAATATTAAACAAAAAAAAAAAAAAAAAAAAATTATGAGAAAAATATTTTTAGTACAACTTAAATTTGTTTTCTTAACTTTTAAAATATTATGTTTATCAACAGATTTGTTGCATACCAAACCAAAACTGTTTAAAAGTCAAAATTGAAAATCAGTTTTAGGGGCCAAATGTGTTCAAACGAAAGATTTGTTATACCCACCACCGAAGGATGTGGGTATATTCATTTTGTCATTCCGTTTGCAACACATCGAAATATCCATTTCCGACCCTATAAAGTATAAATATTCTTGATCAGCGTAAAAATCTAAGACGATCTAGACATGTCCGACCGTCTGTCCGTCTGTCTGTTGAAATCACGCTACAGCCTTTAAAAATAGAGATATTGAGCTGAAACTTTGCACAGATTCTTTTTTTGTCCATAAGCAGGTTAAGTTCGAAGATGGGCTATATCGGACTATATCTTGATATAGCCCCCATATAGACCGATCGGCCGATTTAGGGTCTTAGACCCATAAAAGCCACATTTATTATCCGATTTCGCTGAAATTTGGGACAGTGAGTTGTGTTAGGCCCTTCGACATACTCCGTGAATTTGGCTCAGATCGGTTCAGATTTGGATATAGCTGCCATATAGACCGATCATCCGATTTAGGGTCTAAGTCCCATAAAAGCCACATTTATTATCCGATTTCGCTGAAATTTGGGACAGTGAGTTGTGTTAGGCCCTTCGACATACTCCGTGAATTTGGCTCAGATCGGTCCAGATTTGGATATAGCTGCCATATAGACCGATATGCCAATTTAGGGTCTTAGGCCCATAAAAGCCACATTTATTATCCGATTTTGCTGAAATTTGGTACGGTGAGTTGTGTTAGGCCCTTCGACATCCTCCGTGAATTTGGCTCAGATCGGTCCAGATTTGGATATAGCTGCCATATAGACCGATCATCCGATTTATTGTCTAAGTCCCAAAAAAGCCACAATTATTATCCGATCTTGCTGAAATTTGAGACAGTGAGTTGTGTTAGGCCCTTCGACATCCTTCGTCAATTTGGCCCAGATCGGTTCAGATTTGGATATAGCTGCCATATAGACCGATTTCTTGATTTATGGTTTTGGGCCCATAAAATGCTTATTTATTATCCGATGTCGGCAAAATTTGGGACAGTGAGTTAAGTTAAACCCCTTGACATACTTCTGCAATATCGCACAGATCGGTTCAGATTTGGATATAGCTGCCATATTGACCGATATCTACGTTTTAGGTTTTGGGGCCATAAAAGACGCATTTATTGTCCGATGTCGCTGAAATTTGAGACAGTGAGTTTGGTTAGGCTCTTCGAAGTCCTTCTTCAATTTGGCCCAGATCGGTCGAGATTTGAATATAGCTGCCATATAGACCGATATCGCGATTTAAGGTCTTGGCCCCATAAAAGGCGCATTTATAATCCGATTTCACTGAAATTTGACACAGTGACTTATGTTAGGCTTTTCGACATCCGTCTCGTATATGGTTCAGATCGGTTTATTTTTAGATATAGTTAGTGTACTTTTAGTATTTGGTCCAAATCGGAACATATTTTGATATAACTGATATGGGACATAAGGTATGAAATTTCCACCGAATTTTGATGAAAGGTGGTTTACATATATTCCCGAGGTGGTGGGTATCCAAAGTTCGGCCCGGCCGAACTCAACGCCTTTTTACTTGTTTATATGACAGTTATTGCCGATTTATCCAAAAATCCTTTAAACTATTGCACACATAAATCACTTGGAAGGATATTAATTGCAAAAAGTGCGCCTGATCAAACTGTGCTAACAGTATTTTGATATCAGTTCGTATTTTCAAACTATGGTGAAGTCGAGAAACATTTTAAATTTTATTAAAGTAAATTTAATCATATCTTTTTTACAACAATACGATTTGATGTTAAAACCTTCCGGTTGAAAATTTTCTTAAAGGGTTTATGTGGGCAGAGCTATGTTTGGGTTAAGCTACTTTTGCTATTGTTTGTTATGGTAAGATGGACATGTTTGTTGGGCATGGTCAATTAAATTATGATCTACCTTAAACCTTTGCACACAAGAACCACTGAAAATTCAATTAATGGCTAAAAGTAAGCTTTGTTAAATTATGCTCACGGTATTTCAATACCAATTCTTATTTAAAAAAAAATAGTGAGGTAAACGATTTTACCAAAAATTCCAAAATGAACCACTTTTATATCCCTTATAGACGCTTCAGAACAGCATTTCCCAGTATATTCGAATGTTCACTTTGCGATGATATCATTATGATAAACTAAAGATTTACCATGAACTCATTGTCGTAGCAAAAGAACCGGGCATGCACCACACGTGGACACACAAAAGATCAACCATGCAAAAAAAAAAAAAAATGCCTGCCTGGTTATTGACCTAAGTCAAGGGCACTGCACTTGTACCAGAAAACTAAATAAAAACTAGCTGGGCTCCCAAGCACACCAATTATTCCTGTGATAAACTGCAAAGAGCACACGCTTTGCAGGCCACAGCAAAAACCAGTTCTACTCATACAGATTCTAAGCCATCCCTTTCTGACCAAAGACCAGTTAAAGTCAGGCCTTTCTTATTTCTGCTCTTTCTTTCTTTCATGGTGGCTGCTGGATTGCTATAAAAGTAAGCCAGACAGTCTTGGGCTACAAACCAGATTTTTTCTTATTTTTTTTTTTTTAATTTTTCCTTCTGCTGTGACTCCTGCTCTGTTTGTCTGGGGCAATGTGACTTGATTTATATGAAACCAATAAATGATTGGGCAACAAGAAAACTAGCAAAAATATGATATCCCCTGGTCAGGCAGGCCAATGCTGAGGAGAGTATTTAAAAGACATACCGAAAACAGAGGAAGGAAAAGGCCCGTCAAAGAGAGAGGGCGGCAAGTTAATTACTGCGACGAAATGAAAACGAAACTGAAAGACCTGCCAAGCCAAAGCCAAAATCAAGTCATGCCCTGCCAGACAATTTTATGGCAAAAAGCTAAATTTCATCGAAGCATGAATGATGAGAGCAGCTATTGTGGGTTTCTGGTGTTCAGCTTCTTCTTTTATTTTTTGTGGAATTTTGGTGATGAATGTTTAGCAATGACTCGAAGTGTCTGTTGCACCACGCTGCTTGCCTTTGTACTGGTCATGCGCGCCCGCCGCTATTTTGTGTTTCTTTTTTATTGTTATCAAGGGTTCAACGAAAGTCGTTGACAGTATCAAGGTCTCATGGTTTACTGATTTGCTTTTTGTTCCTATTCCGTCATAATGTATCACATTTCAAACAAGAAATGTTGGCGTTAGAATTTTTTAAGGTCTTATTAAAACCTTAAACTAATTGTGTCTTCTTTTAAGGAAAATCTGAGAAAAAATGCAGATTAATTAGCAAAAAGCTAGCAACAAAATTTTGTTCACAATTTAGTTCATTGTGATACCCCATTAACAAGAAAAGCAAGAATGCCTACTAGTTAGCGATGGTGAATCACCGAAATTGCTTAAAAAATCCTAATAACTAAGTATATTTATACCTATTAGGTTGGCCAAAAAGAATTGCGGATTTTTTAAAAGAAAGTAAATGCATTTTTAATAAAAATTAGAATGAACTTTAATTAAATATACTTTTTTTTCACTTTTTTCTAAAGCAAGCTAAAAGTAACAGCTGATAACTGACAGAAGAAAGAATGCAATTACAGAGTCACAAGCTGTGAAAAAATTTATCAACACCGACTATATGAAAAATCCGCAATTACTTTTTGTGCAACCCAATGTGAAAAAATTTGTCAACGCCGACTATATGAAAAATCCGCAATTACTTTTTGTGCAACCCAATATAAGACATGTCTTCGAAGAAATGTGGAGCTGCTTCTATTTTGTGTGGGACTGGCACCCAATATTTTCTTTATAATTTCCTGTATCCTCATAGGTTCTGTAAATATCGTTACTTACAACTATTAGTCTATCAAATTGTTGTCCAATTAGCCAATTCAATTAGTAGCCGAAGGTAGCAAAGCGATCAATCAAATTTTTTTATTCTTCTCGAAAATTTTGTCAATGACTATATCTGGATATAGCCCCCATAAAGACCGATCCACCGATTTAGGGTCTTAGGCCCATAAAAGCCACATTTATCATTCGATTTTGCTGAAATTTGGGACAGTGAGTTGTGTTATGCCCTTTGACATCCTCCGTCAATTTGGCCCAGATCGGTCCAGATTTGGATATAGCTGCCATAAAGACCGATCCTATGATTTAGGGTCATAGGTCCATAAAAGCCACATTTATTATCCGATTTTGCTGAAATTTGGGAAAGTTAGTTGTGTTCAGCCCTTCAACGCCCCTCGTCAATTTCGCCCATTTCGGTTCAGATTTGGATATAGCTGCCATATAGACCGATCCTCCGATTTAGGGTTATACGCCCATAAAAGCTACATTTATTATCCGATTTTGCTGAAATTTGGGGCAGTGAGTTGTGTTAGGCCCTTTAACATTCTCCCTCAATTTGGCTTAGATCGGTCCAGATTTGGATATAGCTCCCATATAGACCGATCTCTCGGTTTTAGGTTTTGGGGCCATAAAAAGCGCATTTATTGTCCGATGTTACCGAAATTCGGGACAAAGAGTTAAGTTAACCCTCTCCACATATTTCTGCAATTTGGTCTAGATCGATCAAGATTTGCATATAGCTTCCATATAGACCGATCTCTCGATTTAAATTCTTGGCCCCATAAAAGGCGCATTTTTTATATCCGATTGCACAGAAATTTGCCACACTGACTTATGCTATGCTTTTCGACATCCGTGTCGTATATATTCAGATCGGTTTATTTTTAGATATAACTACTAAAAAGGCCAATATTTTGTTATACACATACACATGGAATTTTCACCGAATTTTGATGAAAGGTGGTTTACATATATACCCGAGGTGGTGGGTATCCAAAGTTCGACCCGGCCGAACTCAACGCATTTTTACTTGTTTTTGTCTCTCTTTCGAGACGAGCTCAATGATCGGAGATGCAAATGGAAAAGCAAATCCAAAGATAGCAACACACATCAATCACTATGCGACGCGTTTCGTCTTTGGTTAGAAGACTTTTGAACCATATTAGGTGTGATGGCTTTAAGGGTCGTGCGTTGGTATGGTATGGTCTTTGAATTGTATTAATTGCGAGAACGCTACTATGATACAATTACCACAATAACCACGCTCGACAATTCTGTCTATTAGCTGTACTTTTTCCCAATGCATGTATTTTTGTGTAATGACAGACTTTTTTTCTGCGACAATTACACGACTTCCATAGTACACATGATTTTGTGCATCTATTGGAAATTGTACTAATTTATATATATAACATTTTGACAAAATCTTCTCTTTGTAGAAAATTTTGTCCAAATTTTATTTCGGCAGGAGATTAAGACAAAATTTTATATTGATAGGAAATTTTGTCAAAATTTTATTTCTTTGAAAATTTTATTTTTTTAGAAATGTTGACATTTTTTTGAAAGTAGAAAGTTTTGCAAAACCTTTATTTCTATAAAAAAATTTTTCAAAATTTTATTTGCATGGTTTTGTTTTGTTTTTAATTTGTATAGAAAAAATTTAATGAAATTTTATTTTGTAAAAAATGTCATAAACTATGGTAGATTTAGATTATTTATTTATTGTATTAATTTCATTTGACAATGTTTAATTTCTACAGAAAAGAACTCTCTTAAATTTTACGTGCAGGACAAAATTCAAAATTTGGTTTTTTTGAATAAAATTTTCCAAAATTTTGCCCATATATATGTGACCTATATACTACATCTGAACCGATTTCTTTGAAATTCACGACTGTTTTATGACTGCTTTAATTGCATTATTACTGCAAATCCAAATTACTGCTATATCTAATTCTGAACCGATTTTTTCCAAAAACAATAGGCTTCTTCTCTAGGCCGAAAAACGATCCCGTAGCAAATTTGAAGACGACCGGTTACAAATTGCGACTTATTTTTTGTACTCAAATGAACATGGACAGACAGAGGGACACAGCTAAATCGATTCAGACAGTGATTCTGAGTCAATCGGTATACTTATCTCTTCCTTCTGGGTGTTACAAAGCAATGCACTAAGTTATAATACCCTATTCCACAGTAGTGTTGTAAAATGGAAATTTTGCCCATGAACATTCCACTAAAGAACAGCGGCAAACTTCTCACATATAAATGAGTGCAGTCCGATTCATGTTTAAGCTCAATGATTAGGGGCCTCCTTATAATAGCCGAGTCCGAACGTCGTGCCGCAGTGTGACACCCCTTTGGAGAGAAGTTTTACATGGCATAGTACCTCACAAATGTTGCCAGCATTAGGAATAAACTACCGCTGAAAATTTTTCCTGATGGTCTCGCCAGGATTCGAACCCAGGCGTTCAGCGTCATAGGCGGACATGCCAACCTCTGCGCTACGGTGGCGCCCCTAGTGTTGTAGGGTATAAATTAAGGGTTGTCCCTTGTATTAGTTTAGCAAATTTTGTAGAAAATTGAAATCTTTAGAAAGTTTTGTCTATATTTAATTTTTATAAAATAATACAAAAAGTGTAAAACCTCTGAATTGATAATACTTATGCATCAGAAAATCAACAAAACTAAATTTTCTACTTTCCATGTCGTTAATAAAAAAAACCGTTTCTTAATATAAGTGGAATGAAAAACAAATAAAATTTAATTTTGATAGTTTGGCTATATGCGCCTGCTGTCGTCACCAAATTGCATTTCTACAATATCTTTAATATCTTACAAGTTGTGGCAGAAATACCATAAATAGTCCTTAATTAATAATACGCATACGTCAAGGTGGTCATTAAAAATATTTTTAAATATTCTAGAAACTGAAAGCAAATTGTGTATAAACAAAATCATATGGGGAATCATATAAAAAATAATTTGAAATACGAATGTATAATCGACAGTATATGTCATGAAAGTCAATAGAATGCAGACTGTATATATAGATAGATATTTTTTTATTAAATTAATCCGTTATTCCTTTTTGTGATGTGTACGACAAAAAATAAACAATATCATTATTAATATAACGGGATATTGGCAGAGATGACTTCTTAATTAATAATACGTATTCGTAAGGGTGGTCATAAAAAAAATATTTAAATATTCTGGAAACAGCAAGAAATCTCAAATGATAAACTTCCCATGAACATTCCATTGAGTAACAGGGGATACTTCAAGAGATGCAAGAGATTTTATATTAATTCGAACGAAAATGAAGAAAGATTTCCTTAAAAAATAAATGAAATCATATAAAACCAAAAATAAATTGAAACAGTAAAAAAAGTATGCAAAATAACGCATATACGTCCTGAATGTCGTTAAAATGTTAATTTTAAACCTTTCAAGTCGGTAGCTACCAGATATTTTCTCATTGTCGAAATTTTTTTTTATACCCTCCACCATAAGATGGGGGGTATACTAATTTCGTCATTCTGATTGTAACTACTCGAAATATTCGTCTGAGACCCCACAAAGTATATATATTCTTGATCGTCGTGAAATTTAATGTCGATCTAGCCATGTCCGTCCGTCTGTCCGTCCGTCTGTCTTTCGAAAGCACGATAACTTCCGAAGGAGTAAAGCTAGCCGCTTGAAATTTTACACATATACTTTTTATTAGTGTAGGTCGGTTGGTATTGTAAATGGGCCATATCGGTCCATGTTTTGATATAGCTGCCATATAAATCGATCTTGGGTCTTGACTTCTTGAGCCTCTAGAGTGCGCAATTCTTATCCGATTGGGATCAAATTTTGCACAACGTGTTTTGTTGTGATATCCAACAACTATGCCAAGTATGGTTCAAATCGGTCCATAACCTGATATAGCTGCCATATAAACCAATCTGGGGTCTTGACTTCTGAGCCTGTAGAGTGCGCAATTCTTATCCGATTTGCCTGAAATTTTGTACGACGTGTTTTGTTATTATATTCAACAACTGTGCCAAGTATGGATCAAATCGGTCCATAACCTGATATAGCTGCCATATAAACCGATCTTGGGTCTTGACTTCTTGAGCGTCTACAGTGCGCAATTCTTATCCGATTGGAATGAAATTTTGCACGACGTCTTTTGTTATGATATCCAACAACTGTGCCATGTATGGTTCAAATCGGTTCATAACCTAATATAGCTGTCATATAAACCGATCTTGGGTCTTGACTTCTTGAGCCTCTTGAGTGCGCAATTCTTATCCGATTTGAATGAAATTTTGCACAACGTGTTTTGTTATGATATCCAACAACTATGTCAAGTATGGTTCAAATCGGTCCATAACCTGATATAGCTGCCATATAAACCGATCTGGGGTCTTGACTTCTGAGCCTGTAGAGTGCGCAATTCTTATCCGATTTGCCTGAAATTTTGTACGACGTGTTTTGTTATTATATTCAACAACTGTGCCAAGTATGGATCAAATCGGTCCATAACCTGATATAGCTGCCATATAAACCGATCTTGGGTCTTGACTTCTTGAGCGTCTACAGTGCGCAATTCTTATCGGATTGGAATGAAATTTTGCACGACGTCTTTTGTTATGATATCCAACAACTGTGCCAAGTATGGATCAAATCGGTCCATAACCTGATATAGCTGCCATATAAACCGATCTTGGGTCTTGACTTCTTGAGCGTCTACAGTGCGCAATTCTTATCCGATTGGAATGAAATTTTGCACGACGTGTTTTGTTATGATATCCAACAACTGTGCCAAGTATGGTTCATATCGATCCATAGCCTGATATAGCTGTCATATAAACCGATCTTGGGTCTTGACTTCTTGAGCCTCTAGAGTGCGCAATTCTTATCCGATTGGAATGAAATTTTGCACATCGTGTTTTGTTATGATATCCAACAACTATGCCAAGTATGGTTCAAATCGGTTCATAACCTTATATAGCTGTCATATAAACCGATCTGGGATCTTGACTTCTTGAGCCTCTAGAGGTCGCAATTATTATCCGATTTGCCTGAAATTTTATACGACGGATTCTCTCATGACCATCAACATACGTGTTTATTATGGTCTGAATCGGTCTATAGCCCAATACAGCTCCCATATAAATCGATCTCTTGATCGATCTTGAGCCCACAAAGAGCGCAATTCTTATTCAAATTGGCTGACATTTTATACAGGTGTCCAACATAAAAATAATTTAATTGTGGTCCAAACCGGACCATATTTTAATATCGCTCTAATAGCAGAGCAAATCGTTTCTTATATCCTTTTTTTGCCTAAGAAGAGATGCCGGGAAAAGAACTCGACAAATGCGATCCACGGTGAAGGGTATATAAGATTCGGCCCGGCCGAACTTAGCACGCTTTACTTGTTTTCAATTAAAAAGTTTAATACTATGTCATTATCAATAATCGTGTTTTTTAAATATATGTTGCTGTTATCACCAGTTTGTGGTTCTACAATATCTTCAGTACTGTAGGTGGAATGGTAGAAATACTAATACGCTGTCTAATCAATAATACGAATACGAAAAATATTTAAAGATTCAGGAAACGAGAAGAAATGTTTTTTTTTTATTTTCATATTGAAATGAATCCAGATTTCGTAAAACAATGTGCATTTTGCTAGTCCAATTATAAACAAGTAAGGACGGGCTAAAGTTGGGCGAAGCCAACCTTTTGATACCCTACACCACATTGGATATGCAGGCTAAGTTAAAATTTGCTATGTAGAATTTCGATCAAAGTCCGTACATATGGTAGTAAATCGTTGTGCAAATTTTTGAGAAGATCGATTGATAAATGGGTTAGCAAAGGCCATAAAAGTGAAAAACCGGCAGATGCGCATATATGGGAGCTATATCGAAAACTGAAAAAATTTCTAGAAAATTAATCGGTCATCAGAAGAGTTATAAGATCTTTATACTGATCTTTGCCGGATAACAAATTACAAAATAATTGAGTATTAAAGTATCATAATCGGACGAAAATTTATAGGGAAGCTATATCTAAAACTAAACCGATTCCATTAAATCCAACAGCAATACCGGGAGCCATAATGGAATCCTTTGTGCTAATTTTCGTGTGAATCGGTTAACAACTGACCAAATTATAGCAATACTAGAACACATCGGACGAACATATATCTTAATCTGAACCAATTTCTGTGAACTTGAGACTTATAATTTCGTGAGAATCGGTTTACACGATGACGATATTGTAATTGCAATTTTAGTACAAATCTGAACCGATTTTTTCCACTTTTAATTGGCTTCGTCTCTAGGCCCAAGAAACGGTTTGTGCCACATTTGACGACTATCAGATGAAAATTGCGACACAATTAACATGGACAGACGGAAAGGCAGACTGACGGACTGACAGACGAACATAGCTTAATCGAATCAGAAAGTGATTCTGAGTCGATCAGTATACTTATCAATGGGTCTATCTCGCTTCCCTCTGGGTGTTATAAACAAATTCACTATGTTATAATACCCTGTACCACAGTAGTGGTGTATGGCATAAAAAAGTAAGATATCTGAAATACGTATGCATTCATAATACGTACACAACATGAAGGTCATTAGTATGCAACATTTCGATATCTTAGGTGTTTAGTTGCTAGATATTTTCGCATTATATCAAAATTATTAAGAAACAAGTAAGAGCGTGCTATGTTCGGCCAGGCCGAATCTTATATACCCTCCACCATGAATCGCTTTTGACGAGTTCTTTACGCAGTAACTCTTTTTAGTCAAACAAAGAACAATGAATAAATCGGACTGTTATGCTATTGGAGCTATATCAAGTTATAGTCCGATTCGGACCATAAATGAACTGAATGCTGAACATTGTAGTCATTGTGTAATATTTCAGTCCATTCGGATAAGAATTGGGCCTTGTAGGGGGTCAAGAAGCAAAATGTGGAGATAGGTTTATATGGGAGCTGTATCAAGCTATCGATCGATTCAGACCATATTAAACACGTATATTGAAGGCCATGGGAGAAGCCGTTGTACAAAATGTGTGCTAAATCGGATAAGAATTGCTCTCTCTCTAGAGGCTCAAGAAGTCAGGATCACAGATCGGTTTATATGGCAGCTATATCAGGTTATGTACCGATTTACGCCATACTAATCACCTCATGCAAAATTTTAGCCAAATCGGATAAGAATTGCGCCCTCTAGCGGCTCAGGAAGTCAAGATCCAAGATCAGTTTATATGGCACCTATACCAGGTTAAGGATCGATTTGGACCATACTTCGCAGAAATGTTGGAAGTGATACCAAAACACCTCATGCATAATTACATCCAAATCGGGTAAGAGTTGCGCCTTCTAAAAGCTCAAGTAATCAAAACCCAAGATCGGTTTATATGACAGCTATATCAGGTTATAAACCGATTTCTGCCATACTTCGCACAAATGTTGGAAGTGATATCAAAACAGTACGTGCAAAATTTCAGTCAAATCGAGCGAGAATTGCGCCCTCCAGAGGCTCAAGAAGTCAAGACCCAAGATTGGTTTATATGGCAGCTACATCAAAACATGGACCGATTTCGCCCATTTACCATCCCAACCGACCTACACTAATAAGAAGTATCAAAAGGTAGCGTGCTTTCGACAGACGGACGGACGGACATGGGTAGTTTAACTAAAAATGTCACGACGTTCAAGAATATATATACTTTATGGAGTCTTAGACGCATATTTCGAGGTGTTACAAACAGAATGACGAAATTAGTATACCCCATCCTATGGTGGAGGGTATTAAAAAATTATTAAGAAATGCAAAATGAGTTATCTATTGCCCCTAGTTTTCATTTTTGAAATATCTTTCATATCTTGAAAGTTGTTGCGCAAGTACTAAAAGTAGACTTTAATCATTAATACGTATACGCCATGGTGGTAATTGGAGAAATCATTGAACATCATGGATACTGTAACAACTTTTGCCGTAACTCAAATAAAAATTCAAAAAGATTTTGTCATAAAATTCATTAGAATGCAAATATACTACATACAAATTCCGAATGTGATAAGTCTTGCTAGCTGCTGAATATTTTCTCAATTTTGTGACGTCTACGCCAAAAACAAACTATTTAAGTTGAAGTTTAAAAATAGAAACACAAAAAAAATACATAGGATTATTAATAGTTTCAAAAAATCGTTTTTTTTTTCAGAAATTTGAATTTTTCCAAATATAAGGAATTAAAATAATTATAAAAAATTTTCATGCTTGGTGTAGGTATCTACAGTTATCTCAAATTTCAATTTCCAAAATATCTTTTATATCTTAGAAGTTGTTATGAATTAATAATACGTATACGTCGTGGCGGCCTTTCAAAAAATCTTTGAATATACCAGGAAAGATTTCATTTGTTTTTTAATTGATTGAAAAGAGTTAGTAAAACTCCTCACAGAACCACTTGTTATGAATTTTGTACAGGTTTTGAAAATTTTAAAGTGTTTAGATTTGGTTATACATATATAAAGTTTTTTTTTTTATAAAAAAAAAACAGTAAGGAAAGGCAATAGTCGGGCGATGCCGACTTTATAATATCCTACACCTGCCCTATAAATACTAAAGTGGGGCTATATCTAATTCTGAACCAATTTTTATGGACCTCGGCGGATGTATTCAGATAGGTAGCTAAAATTATTGTATTCGAGCAGTGGGTCTAGGACTTGAAGTGGGTCTAGGAATTAAATTAGGGCGATATATATATATGAGAGCTATATCTTAATCTGTTAAACGGTTAACAAATGACCATTTTATTGCTGTATTACTGCAAATCGGATGAACATATATATGGGAGCCATATCCAAATCTGAAGCGATTTCTATGCAATTCACCACTAATATCTAGAGTCATAAGAAAATCCTTCCTGCCAAATTTCGAGAGAATCGGTTTACAAATGACCATTTTATTGCTGTATTACTGCAAATCGGATGAACATATATATGGGAGCTTTATCCAAATCTGAACCGATTGTTTTCAATTTCAATAGGCTTCGTCTCTGGGCCGAAGAACATTCCCATACCAAATTTGAAGACGATCGGATAAAAGACAGACAGACGGACATAGCTAAATCGAATCAGAAAGTGATTCTGAGTCGAACGGTATACTTATCAATGCGTCTATCTATCTTCCTTTTGGGTGTTACAAACAAATACACTAAGTTATAATATAGTTATAATACCCTGTACCACAGTGGTGGTGTAGGGTGTAAAAATAAATTTCACCACTGACCCAAAAAAAAAAAAAATAAAAAATCCGAAAAAATTCTACTACACTCCGTTTTTCCAGAAACATCAGTATTTTTTAAACTATTTTTTTAACAGAGTTATCTTTTAGATTTTTTTTTAACTTACTTACTTACTAAAGTGTTTCTGGCCCCCTTTTGACATGGGCCAAATTTTAAGCAAATTTATATTCGTATTTAACTCTCAACCGATATTGTCTTGTACTCCAAATTTTAAGCAAATTTATATTCGTATTTAACTCTCAACCGATATTGTCTTGTACTCCAGCTTTTAATATCTTTTGCTTGAGTCCGATATTGTCCTTTCCGGTCTACATATTGGGGTAAAATTTTTATCTAAAATATGCTCTTAATTAACTTGCATTTGCCATATTGTCCCAGTCGGTAAACATGTCCGCTAGGGTGGGTTTTGGGATGGGTCTGTCGCCCAGGGTATTTAACCCCAAAGTTTTATACCAATTTTGTGTTTTTGGGTTGCCATTGGAGGGCTTACAAAATTTTCGAAAATTGTGGTAAGAGGGAGGATTCGCCCACTCACCTGACACAGCTCCCATATAAACCGATGTCCCGATTTGACACATTGTGTTCTGCTACTACTTTCAACAAACGTACCCTTATAAACCGATCTCCCGTTGTCTTCTACGGCCCCAAGAAGTTTAAATTTTCGCCTCATTAGGCCGAATGCTGAAGAATGAGGAAGAAACCTATTCTGCTGCCCTTTAGCTAGGTTGGCACTTAGGCCTAACCAATTACTTTATATGCCTACATTCTTTTAGTTACAAATTTTATTATTTTCACTGCATAAATCATGTTCAAGGCATATAAGTTAATGAATTGTTTCTTTGTCCTATAGGCCGTATAAGTATTATTATTCTATTAATATTCATGCCACGACCCCATGATCAATTATCAATTGGGTTGCCCAAAAAGTAATTGCGGATTTTTTAAAAGAAAGTCAATGCATTTTTAATAAAACTTAGAATGAACTTTAATCAAATATACTTTTTTTACACTTTTTTCTAAAGCAATCTAAAAGTAACAGCTGATAACTGACAGAAGAAAGAATACAATTACAGAGTCACAAGCTGTGAAAAAATTTGTCAACGCCGACTATATGAAAAATCCGCAATTACTTTTTGGGCAACCCAATAAGTTTTTTTGCGAATACCCTAAGCATTAGACAATTTCTTTGTCTTTCATCAACTTAAATAGCCCATGACAACAAGTCTTGCAGTACCGACTATTTAATAAATTAAAATTTGTGTAAAAACATATGCGAAAACACTTTTACCTGTGTGGCATGGCCTTGTTTTTAGTTTTAAAATTTCCGAATATTTTTGGCATAGAACAAATTTTCTTATTTCTCTCAAATAGAAAAACGAGGAAAATCAAACAAATTTGTCTTTCTTAAGGGGGAAACATTTTGTTTTGCCCCCCCCCCCCCCCCCCTCTCCCCAACACAATGCTACCCCTTTTATTCACTTTCACTTAGCCAGTCACATCATTGTGCCACAACAACAGACCAACTGTCTAAGCAATCAATGTTTAGTTTTGTGGACCCTCTGGTCTTGCTTTTCTTCGTTTTATTATTTGTTGTTTGTCTTCTTCCTTTCTTTTAGAAAGAGGTTAGAAAGCGAGAGGGGGTATATTAAGTCTCTATGCGGCTACAATTTATCGCCTCTCAAGGTCGTTGTTGATTTCGATTTCCTTCTTTGCCATTTCTTGTTAGCTGTGTTTTTTTTTCCGTTTTCTTCGTTTGTTCGGTTTTTTATTGTTATTGTTATTGTGCGGTTTGTTGTCATTCACTTGGCCAAGTTATTTGTGTAGTTGACGTTGTAAGAAATTTCACTTTCATTGAGGATTCCTTTAACTATGTTACAGGCAATAGAAATATACATTTCATATAAGAGGAATACAAAAAGGTTAACAGAACTAAAAAAAAAACAAATTAAAGCACGTTTAGTTAGGAGATAAATCTAGCTATGCACGTCTATGTACAGTACTTGTCATGGCTAGTGTAAAATATAAAATTTACCAGGTTTAAAATGTCAGCCAAATCGGATAAGATCTGCACCCCCTAGGTTTATGTGACAGCTATATTAAATTATCGACCGATTTTGGCCATACGGTTGTTCGAAGACATAGCAAGACTTGACGAACAAATTTTCAGGTAATTGTGAGGCTAGAATAAGCTCATCTGAAAATCAGTTTAGATGGCAACTATATCAGGATTTAGGCCGATTTAGACCATACTTGGAACATTGTTTGGTTGTAAAATTCTATAAGAATTGCATTCTCTAGAAGCTCAAGAAGTCAAGATTCGAGATCGGCTTATACCGCAGCTATTTAAAAATCTGCATTTTTATTTCCCAAAAACTCAGTAAAACATTTATACACTAAAGCTTCTTGGAAAACTATATGTAAAGGAATTTCTTTTGATTTTTTTTTTTTTTTTTTTTGATATTTAATTTTAGTTTTCTTTTCAACTTATTGCGAAAGCTTATCGGATTCGGCGCTGGCCCTAAAAACACCACATAAAATCAAAAGTGGACCGATAGGGACAATATGGGTATCAAATGAAAGGTATTGGGGAGTAGAATACGAATATGGTATTAACAAGTAAAAGCGTGCTAAGTTCGGCCGGGCCGAATCTTATATACCCTCCACCATGGATCGCATTTGTCGAGTTCTTTTCCCGGCATCTCTTCTTAGGCAAAAAAAAGGATATAAGAATAAATTTGCTCTGCTATTAGAGCGATATCAAGATATGGTCCGGTTTGGACCACAATTAAATTATATGTTGGAGACCTGTGTAAAATGTCAGCCAATTCGAATAAGAATTGCGCCCTTTGTGGGCTCAAGAAGTAAAATAGAGAGATCGATTTATATGGGAGCTGTATCGGCCTATAGACCAATTCAGACCATAATAAACACACATGTTAATGGTCATGAAAGAATCCGTCGTACAAAATTTCAGGCAAATCCGATAATAATTGCGACCTCTAGAGCCTCAAGAAGTCAAGATCCAAGATCGGTTTATATGGCAGCTATATCAGGTTATGAACCGACTTGTAATTAATTTGACATAGTTGTTGAAAGTAACAATAAAAAATGTCTTGCGAAATTTCAGCCAAATCGGATAGAAATTGAGCCCTCTAGAAGCTCAAGAAGTCAAGTCCCCAGATCTGTTTATATGACAGCTATATCAGGTTATGAACCGATTTGAACCATATTTGGCACAGTTGTTGGATATCATAACAAAATACTACGTGTCAAAATTCATTCAAATTGGATAAGAATTGCGACCTCTAGAGGCTCAAGAAGTCAAGACCCAAGATCGGTTTATATGGCAGCTATATCAGGTTATGGACCGATTTGAACCATACTTGGCACAGTTGTTGGATATCGTAACAAAACACGTCGTGCAAAATTTCATCCAAATCGGATAAGAATTGCGCCCTCTAGAGGCTCAAGAAGTCAAGACCCAAGATCGGTTTATATGGCAGCTATATCAGGTTATGGACCGATTTGAACCATACTTGGCACAGTTGTTGGATATCGTAACAAAACACGTCGTGCAAAATTTCATCCCAATCGGATAAGAATTGCGCACTCTAGAGGCTCAAGAAGTCAAGACCCCAGATCGGTTTGTATGGCAGCTATATCAGGTTATGGACCGATTTGAACTATACTTGGCACAGTTGTTGGATATAATAACAAAACACGTCGTGCAAAATTTCAACCCAATCGGATAAGAATTGCGCACTCTAGAGGCTCAAGAAGTCAAGACCCAAGATCGGTTTATATGGCAGCTATATCAAAACATGGACCGATATGACCCATTTACAATACCAACCGACCTACACTAATAAGAAGTATTTGTGCAAAATTTCAAGCGGCTAGCTTTACTCCTTCGGAAGTTAGGGTGCTTTCGACAGACAGACGGACGGACGGACGGACAGACGGACGGACATGGCTAGATCGACATAAAATTTCACGACGATCAAGAATATATATACTTTATGGGGTCTCAGACGAATATTTCGAGTAGTTACAATCAGAATGATGAAATTAGTATATCTTATGGTGGAGGGTATAAAATTAGGGAACAAGTATGCAAGGGGTTGTCCAACCCCAAAAATTCCAACAAAAAAAACATATTGGACGTCAATATCAATATAGGATTCAAATGAAATGTATTCGGGACTAGACGACGAATTTGACATAAAAAATGACGAATATAATTCGATCCTAGCTAGATGAGCCTCAAATTAAAGGTATTTAGTAGCAGATTACGAATATGACATTAAACTTTGTGTCCAAGAATCTAGGTGGTGATTAACCTCTTAGTCGCCTCCAATTGATTTGATCCATTAAAACAATGGATGATCAAGTGATAGATATTTTTAAGTGGAGTTCGTCAACTTTGTGTCCAAGGGGCAGATGGAGTAAGGCGCACAATGCTCCTATAGACGCCCCCCACCAAACGGCTGTGTACACCAATTATGACAATGTGGGGTTAAATGAAAATTTAAGGTTGTGGACTGCGAATATGATCCTCTTTATTCTGCTCATATATCAAGCGGACCACCTCATCCCAAAACAGTTGATCAATTAGAATGACCTAACAGGACATTGCCGCCATACCCCCAAAGTTATGACATTCAGTGTGATAGGAGCAGTTGCAAACCTTAAGTCAAGGTGGCCGCCATTTTTAGCTCATCGACAAGGAGCCTGCTTTTCCCAGAAAAGTCCAAACAACGTGCTGCTGGGCGATACTCTCATGATTAAAAGTTTTACACGGTTTAATTACTAAGAACTGTCGCTACCGCACCTAATATAAAGACCGGCAAACTAGTTCTTTACTATTGAGAATCGTTTAATATGGCAATTTTGATTTCATTTGATTTAAAAAGACTAAATTTTGTCTATTCATAGTCAGTTATAGGCAACTAACACATGATGATCAATGTTATAGGCGCTAAGCCGAGTAGCAGCAAAGACAAAGGAAATCTATAGACTGATAACAATATCTTCAAAAAAGCTCTAACAGATGGAAGAAATATCAAATTCTGTCAAACTTTTATTTTATTAACTTTTTGGGTATTAAAGTCTAAACCTTTCTCTTATCGATGGCAGCATTAACATTTCAATAAGCGCCATCTATTCTGTCTGCAATGAATCAACTGAATGGAGACACCACCACGAACAGAGAGAGGGCAGATGGGTAAAAGTTGATCACGCAGCATTTGTCTTTATTATGGCAACCTATCGGTCCCTAAAATAAAGAAAAATAAGGTATAGGAATTTCGTTGCGGTTGTTTGCTGTATTAATTTTTTTAAATTCCCCACCCTACCGAGTGACAACAAGTAAAAGCGTGAAAAGTTCGGCCGGGCGAAACTACATACCCTCTACCATGGGTCTCATTTTGTCATTTTTTGCCATTTTTTGCAAACAAAGGATGATGGAAAACAAGTAAAAAGACGTTAAGTTCCGCCGGGCCGAACTTTGGATCAAAATCCGGTGAAAATTTAATACCTTATGTCCCATAGCAGCTATATCAAAATATAATTCGATTGGGACTAAATACTAATAAGTACAAGTCATTGTTCAAATGTGTATAACAAAATATTGGTCTTTTTAATAGCTATATCTAAAAATAAACCAATCGGAACCATATACAACATGGATTTCGAACAGCCAAATGTGTCAAATTTCAGTTAAATCGAATTATAAATGCGCATTTTTTGGGGCCAAGACTTTAAATCGAGTATCGGTCTATATCCAAATCTGAACCGATCTGGGCCAAATTTCCAGAGGATGTCGAAGGGCCTAACGCAACTGTCCCAAATTTCAGCAAAATCGGATAATAACTGTGGCTCTTATGGTCCTAACACCCTAACTCGGAGGATCGGTCTATATGGCAGCTATATCCAAATCTGGACCGATCCGGGTCAAATAGACGAAGAATGTCGAAGGGCCTAACACAACTCACTGTCCCAACTTTCAGCAAAATCGGATAATAAATGTGGCTTTTATGGGACTAAGACCCTAAATCGGCGGATCTGTCAATATGGGGGCTATATCAAGATATAGTCCGATATAGCCCATCTTCGAACTTAACCTGCTTATGGACAAAAAAAAAGAACCGGTGCAAAGTTTCAGCTTAATATCTCCTTTTTTAAAGACTGTAGCGTGATTTCAACAGACAGACGGAGAGACGGGCGGACATGTCTAGATCGTCTTAGATTTTTACGCTGATCAAGAATATATATACTTTATAGGGTCGGAAATGGATATTTCGATGTGTTGCAAACGGTATGACAAAATGAATATACCACCATCCTTCGGTGGTGGGCATAAAAATTACAAAGCTTTTGGAGTTATTTCAGGTTATCGGAAGATTCGAGCCATGCTTGCTTTGGCTGTTGGAGACCAAAGTAGATGTCATTGTGCAAAATGTCAGCCAAAATTGGATAATAATTGAGCCCTATAGTGGCTCAAGAATTAAAATCGGGAGATCGGTAAGCCGAAGATGCCTACCCATGAGCAACGGTGACATTAGATAGACTGACAAAAGTGGAAATTCAATTGAATTCAAAAATAGACAAAATGATGACAATGTGATGCGAATCAATGGCGGCGGATGGGGGGATTGCGCACCCTTCCCCTAACTCAAATTTTCAGAAACGCCAGATCTCGAAGATGGGTGGTGCTATTTAAGCGAAATTTTGTGTGCTCTCATATAGTACACTAAAGATAAAAATTTGGTATCCAAATTTCGGATGGGGTACCTAGGGGGGCCGCCCCCTCCTAAAACCTACCAAACATATATTTGCACCAATCACGACAATATGGGTCTCAAATGAAAGGTATTTAGGATAAGAAAACGTATCTGATATCCAAATGTCGGACAAAGTGTTAGGGGGACCACCCCAACCCCCAAACCACCCCTAAATCGAACATATTTACCGACCATGACAATATGGGACTCAAATGAAAGGTACTTGTGAGTAGAATACGAATCTTATATCCAAATGTGGGACCACGTTTCTGGGGGTCCACCCCTTCCCCAAAACACCACCCAAACAGGACTTTTTTACTGACCATGGGAATATGGGGCTTAAATAAAAGGTATTTGAGTGCAGAATTTGAATCTGATATCCACATATGGGACCAAGTGTTTGGGAGGCTGCCTCTCCCCAAAAACATCCCCCAAAGGGGACAAATTTATGACCATAGCAATATGGGGCTCAAATGAAAGGTCTTTGGGAGTAAAGCACGAATCTGCTATCAATATTCTGGAAAAGTGTCTATGGGGCCACCCTACCCCCATAACACCACCCAAATAGGAAGTAGTTGCTGACTATTGCAATATGAGGCTCAAATAAGAGGGTTTTTAGAGTAGAACAAGAATTCGATATATATTTTCAATGCCAACTCACTGAGTGACCTCCCATCCTCCAAAATACCTCCAAAGGCGGTCATGTTTGCCGACTATGGAAATGTGGGTCTCAAATTAAAGGTATTTGGGAGTAGACCACGTATCTGATATCAACATTAGAGACCAACTGTCTAGGGGACGTCCCACCACCATAACAACCCCCAAATAGGACATATTTGCTCGCCAAGACAATTTGGGTCTTAAAGAGAGTTGATCTAAATATTAATAGTTTTTAGGGCCAATTCCTCAAACTGGACATATTTGCTGACTTTTGCAATAAGGAGTTTAAATGAGATTAGAAAACGAATTTGATATCCAATTTTTAGGGCAATGGCAATATGGGGTTCAAATAAATCATATAAAGATATATGAGAATAGAGCACGTTGCTGATATATTTTCCGAGCTTAGTGTTTGGGGGACCACCCCAATCCGCAAAACACCCATAAATCGGGCATATTTACCGTTCATGTCAATGTGGGGCCTTAAATGAATGGTATTGGGGGGTAGAGAGAGGGGTCTACCCCTTTCCCAAAGTACACCACAAACAGGAATTTTTTAGTGACCATCGCAATATGGGGCTCAAATAAAGGTATTTGAGAGTAGAATACGAATTTGATATCCAAATGTAGGACCATGTATTTAGGGGATCACCCCTTCCCCAAAACAACCCCCAAAGTGTAAAAATTCTTATTTGAGATAAGAAAACGAATTTGATAACCTATTTTGGGGCCATGTGTTTGGGGGACGCCTCATTGTGTAAACTCCCGTAAACCAATGGCAATATGGAGTTTAAATAAATGGTATTTGAAAGAAGAGCATGATGCTGATATTTTTATAGGGCCAAGTGTCAGGGGGACCACCTCACCCCCGAAAACACCCCTAAATCAGATATCATGAGAAAATCGGGCTGAACTAAAGCATTTTAAGAATGGAGTACACCTTACATCCAAACTTAAATTCATAGACCAATAAAGATATGGGATTCAGGCTGTAAGTCAAGCGATATACTATTGCCGTAGCATGGTGTTTCACTAAAAGCTCTTTAATTGTCGAAAATAAATATTCCAAGGAAACTTTTGTTCCATATAAAGTAAAATAATATATATGAGAGCTATATCTATATCTGAACCGATTTCTATGAAATTCACTAATGTCGGGAACCAAGACAAAATCCTTTCTGTTACATTTCGAGCAAATCGGTTAACCAAGTGACCATCTTATTGCATTATTACTGCAAATCAGACGAACATATATACAAGAGCTATATCTAAATGTGCAAATTGCAAATAAAGTAATTTTACAATAGAACATTATGGTTTTTGGTTTTTTTTTTTAAATTTGTAGAAGAAATATAAACATCTTAAAATAATTTATATACATATTTTTTTTTTTTTTTTTTTGTTTGATTGTATTCAAAATATTTTTAAAAAAATTAATAAATTAACGCAAACGGATAAATAAAAACAATTTATTAAATGAACTTCAGATATGTTTATTAAAAAACTTCATTTTTTTCATTCCTTTGCGCTTCTTTTGTTTGGTCACAAAATTTCATTTTGTTGTTGGTTTAACCAGCTTAGACCAATGTGTTTCTACACCCACCACCGAAGGATGGGGGTATATTCATTTTGTCATTCCGTTTGCAACACATCGAAATATCCATTTCCGACCCTATAAAGTATATATATTCTTGATCAGCGTAAAAATCTAAGACGATCCGTCCGTCTGTCCGTCTGTCTGTTGAAATCACGCTACAGTCTTCAAAAATAGAGATATTGAGCTGAAATTTTGCACAGAGTATTTTTTTTGTCCATAAGCAGGTTAAGTTCGAAGATGAGCTATATCGGACTATATCTTGATATAGCCCCCATATAGACCGATCCGCCGATTTAGGGTCTTTGGCCCATAAAAGCCACATTTATTATCCGATTTTGCTGAAATTTGGGACAGTGACTTGTGTTATACCCTTCGACACCCTTCGTCAATTTGGCCCAGATCGGTCCAGATTTGGATATAGCTGCCATATAGACCGATCCTCAGATTTAGTATCTTAGGTCCATAAAAGCCACATTTATTTTTCGATTTTGCTGATATTTGCGACAGTAAGTTGTGTTAGGCCCTTCGATATCCTTCGTCAATTTCGCCCAGATCGGTCCAGATTTGGATACAGCTGCCATATAGACCGATCCTCAGATTTAGGATCTGTGGCTCATAAAAGCCACATTTTTTATTCAATTTTGCTGAAATTTGGGACAGTGAGTTGTATTAGGCCCTTCGACATCCTCCGTTAATTTGGCCCAGATCGGTCCATATTTGGATAGAACTGCCATATAGACCGATCTCTCGATTTAAGGGTATTTTCCCATAAAAGGCGCATTTATTATCCGATGTCGCCGAAATTTGGGACAGTGAGTTATATTTGGACCTTCGACATCCTTCGTCGATTTGGCTCAGATCGGTCCAGATTTGGATATAGCTGTCATATAGACCGATCCTCCGATTGAGGGCCTTAGGCCCATACAAGGTACATTTATTGTCCGATGTCGCCGAAATTTGGTACATTGAGTTAGGTTAAATCCCTTGGCATAGTTTTACATTATGGCACCGATCGGTCAAGATTTGGATATAGCTGCCATATAGACCGATCTCTCGGTTTTAGGTTTTGGGGCCAGAAAAAGCGCATTTATTGTCCGATGTCGCCGCAATTTGGGACAGTGATTTGTGTTGCGCCCTTCGACATCCTTTTTCAATTTCACTCAGATCGATCAAGATTTGGATGGTTCAGATGGTTCAAGATATATGGTTCAGATCGGTTTATTTTTAGATATAGCTACTAAAAAGACCAATATTTTGTTATACATAATTGAACATTGACTTTGTACTTATTAGTATTTGGTCCAAATCGGATCATATTTCGATATAACTGCTGTTGGACAAAGGGTATGCAAATTTCACTGGATTTTGATTAAAAGTGATTTACATATATACCCGAGGTGGTGGGTATCCAAAGTTCGGCCCGGCCGAACTTAACGCCTTTTTACTTGTTATTTTCACCTTGGAGCTTTGCATAATTACTGATTATGACAAACCAATTTTCCTCTTTAAACATGACATTCGTTATTAAATGTCAATGAGACCTCTTCGTTAAGTATTTTTTCTATCCACTCGGCGTTATTGCGTTAAGCCATGGAAAAGAGTTTAGTTTGATTTAGCACTTGGTTACATTATGGTGTCCTTCTAAAGTCACAACCACTAATGCAATTTTGTTGTAAAGTGTAACCATTACCAAGTTTAATAGGGACAGAGCAAAGTGTGTGAAAGGAAACCTTTATAATCTGATTTTAGCACCAACTCGTCTTTCGAATATTTGATTTTAACTTCCTTTTCTTGCTAGTTGGTTATTACATCCTTTCTTGGTCTGAAAACCTTATCTTCCTGAAATTATTTTTATTCCCTTTGAAAACCGCCTCATATCCTTATTACCGCCAATTACTTGTTTCTCCATCGCCTTTGGCACTGTTTCTCTAGAATAAAAGGTTTGAACCAAAAAAAAAAAAAAAAAGTTTAATACAAATTTACTGGAACAGCGTACAAAGTGTCCAAGTGTGCATTTCCTTCCCACATAAATTGCCAATCTGCCAACTGCATTGAATGTGTGCAGCAGCTACAAACTTTATAATATCCGGTAGCCATTTTACAGTGCAGCCCTTATTGGGCTTCCTTTATTTCTTCCTGTGATTGCACAGTGATTTTCCCAGAATTTGGCGAGAAAGTTTTTCAGGAAAATTGTGTAAGATGAAATCCCTCCTTGGCTTCTTCTCATTTTAGTTTCGGTGGCGTACGATTTATATTAATTCAATGATATAACGAGCTCATGGGTTGCCAAGAAATCATATCAATGCGTTCATAAACAGATGTGTGGTACACTTTCTCTGTATAATATGGCGCACGCACACATAGTCGTACGAGATATATAGTACAAGATGAAAAACAATACATTTCGCAAGCCTTCAAAGAGAATAGTAACATAATCCTTGGGCTTTTCCTGATCCAACACAACATATGATTTATATAACTTAAATGATATCGCTAATATGAGCCTAGGAATGTTTGTTTGTCATTTGTACCCTCCACCATAGGATGGGGGCATACTAATTTCGTCTTCTGTTTGTAACACCTCGATAAATGCGTGTGAGACCCCATAAAGTATATATATTCTTGATCGTCATGTCATTTTAAGTCGATCTATCCATGTCCGTCCGTCCGTCTGTCCGTCCGTCTGTCCGTCTGTCGGAAGCACTCTAATTTTCGAGGGAGTAAAGCTAGCCGCTTGAAATTTTGCACAAATACTTTTTACTAGTGCAGGTCGGTTGGGATTGTAAATGGTCCAAAACGGTCCATGTTTCGATATAGCTGCCATATAAACCAAATAAAAATTTCAGCCAAATCGGATAAGAATTGCGCCCTCTAGAGGCTCAAGAAGTCAAGACCCAAGATCGGTTTTATATATGGCAGCTATATCAAGTTATGAACCGATTTGAACCATACTTGGCACAGTTGTTGGCAACATTTAAGCGAGATTGCCAGACGCCTGGGGGAAGATCAAACCCGTAGAGATACTGAACTTATAGTTGAAATCACAAGCTCGTGTGACAGAGCAATGCCTAAGACGCAAACAAAATTAAGCCGCAAGTTTGTACACTGGTGTAATGCTTCAAACGACGAATGCAGGCGAAAATGTATGGAGATCAGAAGAATATAAACAAAAGCCCGTCGCAGAGGCGCCGCTGAGACGGAACACGACGCATATAAAACTGCCAAGAAGGAACTCCAAGCCACCATAAATAAAAGCCAGAGTCAAATAGGAAGAGACGAGACTTGAAATAAATAAAAATGCATGGGAACTAGGGTATAATATCATCATACAAAAGCTCGGATTGAGAAGCTCCGTGGACAAGATGGATGCGGATACCATGTACAACACAGTGAACGCCCTATTCCCAGTGCATGAGATAAGAGAGGGCGACACTGAGACAGAGCCTAACTCGAGCATACCTCTGTTCACCACTAAGGAACTGCAAGACGCCGCCAAGAGCCTCAAGAATAAGAAAGCACTAAGCACTGATGGCATAAAAGCCGAGTGGTCATTAAAGCCGAGCGTCCCAACGTACTACTAGCAATGTACAACAGCTGCCTGCGGGATGGTATATTTCCTGACGCTTGGAGGAAGCAAAACCTAGTTTTAATTAGCAAAGGGCAGGAGGCCCTAGACACAGCAGGCAAACTACTTGAGTGTCTCATTAAGCCAAGACATGATCAGAGCCATCTCTACAAAAGACAGTACGAATTTCGACCCCGAAAGTCGACGTTGGTAGACACAGTGAAAGCGGCACAGGGTGTCAGTCACTTTAGATGGCCGATCGTATTATTAGCGACCTTTGCATCATCAAGAATGCCTTTAACAGTCTGAGGTAGGCAGATGTCAATCAAGCCCTATAGACGATGTTCCATGTACCTAGGTACTTTGTGAAAATATTGAAGAACTACCTGAAAGATCAGGTACTATGACACGATCAAAAGCACAAAAAGGATGCAAGGGACGATGAAAGCAGTGGCAATAACCTCACGGCTATGCAGGCTAATGACCAATATAGGTGGACCTCTTCTAAGTAAGAGAAAGTTACTTGTGGAGACCACTAACAGTATCTGACTGTATGGCTCGGAAATATGAGACGCAGATGAGAATAAGGAGAATACTATCGGTGCAAAGAACAGCAGCGCTGCGATTCACATCAGTCAATGGCACGGTAGAAGCCATCCTTGTAATCGCAGGGATGACCCCCATTGATGTCTTCGCAATGGAGCGACACAGGATATTTAGAGCCAAACACGAGGGCGTGGATTATAGTAACCTCGCACGAGCTATAGAAGAAGAGAACATCCAAAGAGGGTTAAACGGGAAACAGGGAAAGTGGACACATTGACTTATCGCAGATACACAGGCGTGGAGAGACAGAAGGCACGGAGACGTGAAAATTTATCTAACCCAGATGTTATCCGATCATGGGTAGAAAGTACCTACAACGAATGGGTAAGTGCACATCTTACACCTGTGTGTAGGAGGCGGAAGAAGTCGAAGACGATGCTGGGCTGGGCGACTCAGGGAACCAAAAACACTGATTGGTGACTTTTTACCCGACAACATAGCGCAAAGGATGCTCGAAAATGAAAGGCATTGGGAGGCAGCTGAACAGATACGTAGAACAAATACTGCGTAAAAAAAGATGGACCTCAACGCAAAGGCGGGACAAAGCGGAGGTTTAGAAGCAGGCACAAATCCCTCAAACAAAAATATTTTTTAAGCGAATCAATAGTAGATTGCAAATTTAAATTTTTTCAAGTCGAAAAATGATTGCATTACGAATTGGTCGTAGAGCCCATACGCCTTCTTTTGTAATTGATATGTTTTATTTTATTCCTATATAGCGCAAATCACAATTAATCGGTTATTATTATTTACATGTCATCGATAACTATCGAGCATAACTTTGCAGAAGCATAAAATAAAGCCTTTAATTGGTTTTATTTAAGCACCTGTAACATGGTGCTTAAAAAAATCAATTAAAGGCTTGGAAAAGTGAGCTGCTTTAAGACTCCCGCCATCCAACCCAAATATGGTCCAGATAGGACCAAATTTAGATATAGCTGTCATTTAGATCGATCATCCGATTTAGGGCTTAATCACATGAAAGCAGATTTCGCTGAAATTTCGAACTGAAAGAGCTTCTCGGCACCTGAACCAAATATGATTAAGATCGGACTATATTTGGATGTTAATACATACATGGAGATGGGTATCACATGTTCAAATGGCGCTCAAAAATTTCTTTATGTGTGTTGGCAAAACGTTGATCAGCTTGATGGCAAAATGGCGGATTGCACCATATGATTTGTGGTTGTTGTACAAATGAGACCACTTTTAATGGTTTCGCCATGGATCCAATCATAATTCTCATATGCACCAGTGTCCTTAACAAAACAAACTCTTCGGCAATTTAAACATAATACGTTCTCATACGTTAACAAACAAGTAAAAAAGCATTAAGTTCGGCCGAGTCTAACTTTGATTCAGTGAAAAATGCATCATTTATGCATCCATGGCAGCTATATGGAAATATGGTCCGATTTGGAGCAATTCCAGCACGAACATTGAGAGGTCTAATAAATACAAGTCACTGTTTAATTTTGTAGACCAAAATATTGGACACGGATATCGAAAAGCCTAACATAAGTCAGTGTGTCAACATTTTACCGAAATCGAATAATAAAAGCGCCTTTTACGGGGCCAAGCCTTTAAATGGAGAGATCGGTCTCTAAGGCAGCTATATCCAAAACTGGACCGATCTGGGCTAAATTGAAACAAGTAAAAAGGCGTTAGGTTCGGCCGGACCGGAACATAATTTTGCCTCATTATTACTTTATCGAAATATAATGGGTTGCCCAAAAAGTAATTGCGGATTTTTTAAATGAAAGTAAATGGATTTTTTATGAAACTTAGAATGAACTTTAATAAAATATACTTTTTTTACACTTTTTTTTCTAAGGCAAGCTAAAAGTAACAGCTGATAACTGACAGAAGAAAGAATGCAATTACAGAGTCACAAGCTGTGAAAAAATTTGTCAACGCAGACTATATGAAAAATCCGCAATTACTTTTTGGGCAACCCACTAGTACGATTTGGTCCAAATTCGACATGGATATTGAGTAGTCTAATAAGTACAAGTCATTGTTCAATTTTGCAGAACAAAATATTGGTATTTTTGGTAGCCATATCAAACTATTGACCGATCTGAACCATATACGACACGGATGTCGAAAAGCGTAACATAAGTCACTATGTCAAGTTTGAGGGAAATCGAATTATAAATGTGCCTTTTATGGGGCCAAGACTTTAAATCGAGAGATCGGTCTATATGACAGCTATATCCAAATCTGAACGAATCTGGGCCAAATTGGAGAAGGATGTCGAAGGCGCTAACACAACTCACTGTCCAAAATTTCGGCGAAATCGGACAATAAATGCGATTTTTCAGGGCCCAAATATTTAAATAGAGAGATCGGTCTATATGGCAGCTATATACAAATCTGGGCCGATCTGAGTCAACATGGAGAATAATGTTGAAGGACCTAACGCAACTCACTGTCCCAAATCGGACAATAAATGCGACTATTATGTGTCATCTTAAACCGAGAGATCGGTCTATATGGCAGCTATATCCAAATCTGGACCGATCTGTGCCATACTGCAGAAAGATGTCGAGGGGCTTTACTTATGTCACTGTCCCAAATTTTGACAACATCGGACAATAAATGTGGCTTTTATGGGCCCAAGACCTTAAATCGAGAGATTGGTCTATATAACATCCGGGCCAAATTAAGGAAGGATGTCCAAGGGCCTAACGCAATTCTCTGTCCCAAATTTCAGCAAAATCGGATAATAAATGCGGCTTTAAGGGGCCTAAGACCCTAAATCGCCGGATCGGTCTATATGGGGGCTATATCAAGATATTGTCCGATATAGCCCATCTTCGAGCTTAACCTGCTTATGGACAACAACAGAGGATGTGCAAAGTTTCAGCTCAATATCTCAATTTTTAAAAACTGCAGCATAATTTCAACAGACGGACGGACGGACATGGCTAGATCGTCTTAGATTTTTACGCTGATATAGAATATATATACTTAATAGAGTCGGAAATTAATATTTCGATGTGTTGCAAACGGAATGACAAAATGAATATACCCCCAGCCTTCGGTGGTGGGTATAAAAAGGATGTCGAAGGGCTCAACACAACTCACTCTACCAAATTTCAGCGAAATCGGTCAAAAAATGCGCCATTTATGGGCCGAAGACCTTAAATCTTCAGATCGGTATATATAGCAGCTATGTCCAAATCTGGACCGATCTGAACAAAATTAAAGTAGGAGATTGTAGGGCCCAACATAATTAACTGTCCCTAACTATCAAAATTGGGCAATAAATACTCATTTTATGGGCCCAAGACCTTAAAACGAGAGACCGGTCTATATGACGACTATATTCAAATCTCGACCGAAATCGCAGAGAGATATCGAGTGGCCTAACTCAACTCACTGTCCAAAATTTCAGCAAAAGCGGATAACAAATGTGGCCTTTATTTGTCTAAGACCCTAAATCGGCAGATCGGTCTTTATGGGGCTATATCAAGATATAGTCCGATATAGACCATCTTCGGACTTAACCTGCCTATGAACAAGAAAAGAATCTGTGCAGACAGATGGACGGACAGGGCAGATCGTCTTAAATGTTTACGACTATCAAGAATATAAATACATTGTAGCAACGGAGGTTGATATTTCGATGTGTTGCAAACTGAATACCATAATGAATATACCCCCATCCTTCGGTGGTGGGTGTAAAAATTAAGCAGGAAACTTATAATACTGAAACTATAAAATAAGTCTAAGGAATCTTAGAATAAATTTCAAAATTCATATGAAAATTAAAAAAAAAATTGTAGCAAATTTTTGCTGCACTCAAAACTTATGTTAATATATTTTGTAAGCCAGAAAACAACCTTAAAATAATCCATTTCCCCTAGCTTCTACTAATGAACAAAACCACTGTACTCCACTTATAGCCATCCCGGTTTTTGCACCTTTAGTTTAGGTAGAAAATAGTAACAACAACAATCATTGCCGTTGCGGCTGTTATATGGATAAAATCTAATAAAGCAAATAGAAATCAACAAAACAAAATCATTGTGGGAGAAAGAGGTAGGCGAAGGGAGGCAGGGAAACCAGCCAACTAGCAATGAGAGAAGAACATCAACGACCATGTGGCAATAAAATATAAACTTAAACGAAAGTCCTTGGCCTTGTGTGTTTCTAATGGCCTGATAAATGTTTGCCGCCTCCCTAAATGAAGGTCCCTCCCTACCAACAAATTATACACACACACCCACACACCTTCATTCACACTGAGATTTTATTGTTTGTATAGCCTCCGTTGAACACTTATCAGCTGACTATGGCCTACATTGCTTGGGCATTGTAGGGGGTGACCTAATGTACACAAGAGGCTGAGAAGTTGTTGCTCTCAATATAGCACAGGCTTGTAATAGAGAGTTCATGCAGTTGTGTTGGTAGAAATGTATAAGTTAGTGTCTGAATGTCAATATAGAGGAAAAGTCCTTATTGCTGCTCATTTCACCGCGTTTGACCATGAAGAAGAAACCAGCAATGCCATAACCTTAGATAGAACAACTCATGTTAGAGGTTACATTAAGCAAAAAGAGTGATAGAGAGAGAGAGTGAAAGAGAAAAGTAAAAGCAAAGAGAGAACTATAGTTTCTACTCTTTACACAGTTGCTCTTTATCACAAATAACAAAATTTTTGTGTCACCAAAGGATTTAATTTCAAGTTCATAAATTTTTAGAGAACCTTGGAGCAAATTTTTTTTTTTTTAATAAAAACGAATTTCAAGGTAAATACCAGAATACCGGCAGCATTGAGCTTCGAAGTAAAACCTCGATGGAGGCCAACTAGCAAGCAAGTATTTGGTACACAGAGATAAATATATTAAGAGATGTAGAAAATTGTAACAAAATTTTATATATAACAAATAAAAGAGTGCCGAGTTCGGCCGGGCCGAATCATGGGTACCCACAACCATGGATTCTGCTAAAATATGGGAGCTATATCTGGTTATAGACTGATTTGGACCGTACTTGACACAGTTGTTGGAAGTCATAACTGAACACTATATTTGTCGATCAAATCGGGAGATCGCTTTATACTGGAGATATATCATGATCTTCACCGATTTGAAACGCACTTGGCACAGTTGTTGGTTATTGGTCATAATGAAACGCTGTGTGCAAGATTTTAGCCAAATCGGATGAAAATTGAGGCTTCCAGGGGCTCAAGAAAACAAATCGGGAGATCGGTTTAGCTCTATCCAATCAGAACCGATATGGCCCATTTCCAATACCCAACGGCCTTCATCAATATTAAGTATCTGTGCAAAATTTCAAGCGGATATCTTTACTCGTTCGGGGTGGGGGGCGGACCCTCCCCTTTACCCTAATTTTCTGAAACGCCAGATCTCGGAGATGGGTGGTGCGATTTAAGCAACATTCTCTTTGCCCCTTTTTAGTAACGTAAAAACAAAAATTTAGGATCCAAATTTCGGGTGGGGTGCCTAGGGGGGCTCCCCCACCCCCAACAACCATATATGTTTATATATAAATATATATATATATATATATATATATATATGTATATATATGTATATATTGGGTTGCCCAAAAAGCAATTGCGGATTTTTTAAAAGAAAGTAAATGCATTATTAATAAAACTTAGAATGAACTTGAATCAAATATATTTTTTTACACTTTTTTTCTAAAGCAAGCTAAAAGTAACAGCTGATAACTGACAGAAGAAAGAATGCAATCACAGAGTCAGAAGCTGTGAAAAAATTTGTCAACGCCGACTATATGAAAAATCCGCAATTACTTTTTGGGCAACCCAAACATATATATGTATATATATATATATATATATATATATATATATATATATATATATATATATATATATATATATATATATATATGTATATATATATATATATATATATATATGTATATATATATATATATATATATATATATATATATATATATATATATATATATATATATATATATATATATATATATATATATATATATATATATATATATATATATATATATATATATATATATATATATATATATATATATATATATATATATATATATATATATATATATATATGTATATATATATATATATTTATATACATATATATATATATATATATATAGATCATCACTACAATATGGGACTCAAATGAAAGGTATTTAAGAGAAGGATACGGATCTGAGATCTAAATGTAGGACCAAGTGTTTGGGAGCAGCCCTTCTACCAAAACACCCCCCAACGAGGATAAATTTACCGACCATAACATTATGGGGCTCAAATGAAAGATCTTTGGGAGTAGAGCACAATGCACGATATTTTTTCGGAGCTAAGTGTTTGGGGGACCACCCCACTCCCCAAAACATCCCTTAATTGGACATATTTACCGACTATGACAATATGGGGCTTTAATGAAAGGTATTGGGTAGTAGAGCACGGAATCGATACCCACTTTCGGAACCAAGTTGCTGGGGGGTCCACCCCTTCCGCAAAACGAATCCCCGAACAGGACTTATTTAATGGCCATGGCAATATGGGGCTTAAATAAAAGGCATTTTAGAGTTAAACACGTATCTGATATATATTTTAAAGGCCAAGATACTGAGTGGCCGCTCCATTTACCAAAACGGACATGTTTGCCGACTAAGGAATATAATAATACCAACATTCAGGACCAACTGTCTAGGGAACGTCCCACCCCCATAATAACTCCCAAATAGAACGTATTTGCTCACCATGACAATTTGGGCTCACAGGGAATAGAGCTCGATATTGATAGATTTTGGGACCCACCACCCAACCCGACCAACTTGCTGACTTTTGCAATAAGGCGCTCAAATGAAAGGTATTTGAGATTAGAAAACGAATTTGTTATCCTATTTTGCTGATATTTGTTCAGGGCTATATGTATGGGCAACCACACCATTCCCTAAATCGGACATATATATTTAACGGCCATGGAAATATGGTGCTCAAAGAAAAGGTATTTGGAAGTAGAGTACGAATCCGATATCAACATTCGGGGGGTGGGGTGTTTATAGGGCCACCCCATCCTCATGAGAATATCGGGCTTTAATAATTTTTTTTTAAGAATAGAGTACATCTAACATCCAAACTTAAATACCTCTTAACCCACCGAGCCCAATTTATAGACCGATAAAGATCTTACATAATTCAAATAAAGGCATTTATATTGATACGCTAATAGTCAAGTTCTATATATACCATTTTCGTAGCATGATATTTCACTAAAATCTCTTTAATTTCCGATAATAAATATTCAAAGGTTAGTTTTGTTCCATATGTTGTAAAAGACTGCGCAGCGGGCAGGGTTCAGCTAGTATTTTATAAAATTTAACATTTAAAAAAATTAAAAAAAGAAAAGGGAATTGGCTTGAAACAAAATACCAAAAAAATTAAATTTTGTGGAAATATATTCACCACGAAGTTACTTCACAAATTTTGTTAAAAAAAATATTTATATTTATATAAATATTTTTTTTTGACAAAATTTTGTATACAAAAATAATATAACAACATTTTTCACACAAAAAAATGCCACATGTTTCTATAGAAATAAATTTTTAAAATTTTAATTTTAAATTTTTAAAACATTTTCTCTAGAATTAAAATTTGAAAAAAAAACAAATTTTTAAAAATATTTCTATAGAAGTTTCAATTCAATTTTCAATTTCATCTTTATGGGTTCATTATTATGTTCATATTTACAAAGCAGAGTTATGAGATCTTATCTTTTGGATATTACTGCATACAAGACTTAGGATCAAAGATATTAAATTACAATAGCACAGTTAAGATAATGAGTTTAAAGGAAAAATAAAGGGGAAAAACCTTTCTATGAAATTCAGACAATTGGAAGAAAATATATACATACTCAAAAATATAATAAAAATACTCAAGGTAAGCATACGATTTCCTTGTGATGATTAAAAGGGAGAAAAAAGAAAAGACCGTAAATTTATGTTAATTCGTTGCATGACCTTATCAATTGATAAGTCGAATATTTTACTTTGTTGAAATAATTATCATTAAGTCTATCGACAAATGTATCCAGTTTTTCGTAGCCTGTTTCGTCATGAAGTAGCGCCGTAGAGTACCTCCAGTGCCTCCTATTTATGATTTTTAAACATTTGTTTTGCAAAATTTGTAGTTTTTTCCAGTGTGATTTTGCAGTCCTATACCAAACAGGACATCCGTAAGTAAGAGAGGGCCTTATTACACTCTTGAATAAAAGATTTTTGTTAGCATAGTTGAGTGTGGACTTCTTGTGGATTAAAGGCCATAGTGAACGAAACGTTCTTAATGTTTTTTTGCAGACTTCATCGATGTGCTTTCCAAAGTTAAGTTTTTTATCCAGCGTAACTCCCAAATATTTAACGCTGTCAGCAATATCAATTCTTTCAGTACCGAAGTTAAGTTTTCTGATAGGCTATCTTTTAGGAGACTTGTTAAAAGGAAAAATAATGGCCTGGGTTTTAGAAGTTTAGATAATTTATATATATATAAAATTTTTTACATATTCTAAAAAAATTAAATTGAAAAAAATTTCCTTAAAAAAAATTGAAAAACAAAAAATTATTTAGAAAAATGAGAAAATTATCATTAGATTTTAATGTTCTACAACAATTTCTATAGAAATAATATTTTTATACCCTCCACCATAAGAGGGGGGGTATACTAATTTCGTCATTCTGTTTGTAACTACTCGAAATATTCGTCTGAGACCCCATAAAGTATATATATTCTTGATCGTCGTGAAATTTTATGTCGATCTAGCCATGTCCGTCCGTCTGTCCGTCCGTCCGTCCGTCCGTCCGTCCGTCCGTCTGTCTGTCGAAAGCACGCTAACTTCCGAAGGAGTAAAGCTAGCCGCTTGAAATTTTGCACAAATACTTCTTATTACTGTAGGTCGGTTGGTATTGTAAATGGGCCATATCGGTCCATGTTTTGATATAGCTGTCATATAAACCGATCTTGGGTCTTGACTTCTTGAGCCTCTAGAGTGCGCAATTCTTATCCGATTGGAATGAAATTTTGCACGACGTGTTTTGTTATGATATCCAAAAACTGTGCCAAGTATGGTTCAAATCGGTTCATAACCTGATATAGCTGCCATATAAACCGATCTTGGGTCTTGACTTCTTGAGCCTCTAGAGTGCGCAATTCATATCCGATCACAATGAAATTTTGCACGACGTGTTTTGTTACGATACCCAACAACTGTGCCAAGTATGGTTGAAATCGGTCCATAACCTGATATAGCTGCCATATAAACCGATCTTGGGTCTTGACTTCTTGAGCCTCTAGAGGGCGCAATTCTTATCCGAATGGAATGGAATTTCGCACGACGTGTTTTGTTATGATACCCAATAACTGTGCCAAGTATGGTTTAAATCGGTCTTTAACCTGATATAGCTGCCATATAAACCGATCTTGGGTCTTGACTTCTTGAGCCTCTAGAGGGCACAATTCTTATCCAATGTGAATGAATTTTTGCACGACGTGTTTTGTTACGATATCCAACAACTGTGCCAAGTATGGTTGAAATCGGTCCATAACCTGATATAGCTGCCATATAAACCGATCTTGGGTCTTGACTTCTTGAGCCTCTAGAGGGCGCAATTCTTATCCGAAAGGAATGGAATTTCGCACGACGTGTTTTGTTATGATACCCAATAACTGTGCCAAGTATGGTTTAAATCGGTCTTTAACCTGATATAGCTGCCATATAAACCGATCTTGGGTCTTGACTTCTTGAGCCTCTAGAGGGCACAATTCTTATCCAATGTGAATGAATTTTTGCACGAAGTATTTCGTTATGATATCCAACAACTGTGACAAGTATGGTTGAAATCGGTCCATAACCTGATATAGCTGTCATATAAACAGATCTGGGCATTTGACTTCTTGAGCTTCTAGAGGGCGCAATTCCCATCCGATTTGGCTGAAATTTTGCATGACGTATTTTATTTTTACTTTCAACAACTGTGTCAAATAAGGTTCAAATCGGTTTATAACCTGATATAGCTGCCATATAAACCGATCTTGGATCTTGACTTCTTGACCCCTAGAGGTCGCAATTATTATCCGATATGCCTGAAATTTTGTATGACGGATCCTCTCATGACCATCAACAAACGTGTTTATTATGGTCTGAATCGGTCTATAGCCCGATACAGATCCTATATAAATCGTTCTCTCTTTTTTAATTCGTGAGCCCCAATGGGCGCAATTCTTATACGAATTGGCTGAAATTTTGCACAGGTCTCCAACATATAATTTAATTGTGGTCCGAACCGGACCATATCTTGATATCGTTTTAATAGCAGAGCAACTCTTTTCTTATATCCTTTTTTGCCTAAGAAGAGATGCCAGGAAAAGAACTCGACAAATGCAATCCATGGTGGAGGGTATATAAGATTCGGCCCGGCCGAACTTAGCACGCTTTTACTTGTTTGTTTTTTGTTTTTTCGGCTTGAGATCATATGTGAAAAAATTCAAAAAAACTGATGTTGTTGTATTTCAATACTTTATTATATCCTTCAATCTTCCAATAATTCGAAACATCGCCGATGTTCATCCCCATGGTTTTTCTTTATTAAAACTGTGACAATTTTTTTTTTGTCAAAATAAAATTTTTAACCTTTCAAGTTTTTTGCCTGTTAGGGCGAGATCATTAAATTTTACAATTTTTGTTTGTTTCTATTTCAAGACGAGCTCAATGATCGGAGATGCAAATGGAAAAGAAAAAAAAAATAAATTTTGACAAATTCTTCTACGTCTATGTTTCCAACATACTTATAAACAAGTTTTATACAGAAAAAAGAAAATAATGAAAAAAAATCTTAAAAATTAAATTATGACAAAACTTTTCATAAAAATATAATTTTGACAAAATTTTCTATACAATAACTGTGGGTGCAAAGCGAATTAAAGAAGAACAAGAGCGGTAAAAGAAACAACTTCATTCTTAGATGTTAATATAAGGAGTGAGATTACAATATAGAATGAAAATTAAAAGGTATCAACTGGATATAGTGATTGGAATGATGCCAGTCCAATAATAAATGAAATTATATATGGACAAAGAATTTAAACTTCCCACAAAGACTGTTTGGTGGTGCTTGAGAATATGGATAAATGAGAATTATCGAAGAACATGTCGCAAACAGAGTTCTGCGCTCAATGGCATGCAGTTTGCTTCGTTTGCATTTTCTAAATATGCATTATTTCCTTTACCGAGAAGGAAACTTTGGCGTAATGCATGTATATAGGGTTTCGGCAGTCGTAGCTTCCAGTGTGTGTATCTTTCTTCCTTTTATTTCTTTTCTTTTCGCTGTAAATTTGATTTTAATTATACCCTCCACCATAAGATGGGGGGTATACTAATTTCGTCATTCTGTTTGTAACTACTCGAAATATTCGTCTGAGACCCCATAAAGTATATATATTCTTGATCGTCGCGACATTTTATGTCGATCTAGCCATGTCCGTCCGTCTGTCCGTCCGTCCGTCCGTCCGTCTGTCTGTCGAAAGCACGCTAACTTCCGAAGGAGTAAAGCTAGCCGCTTGAAATTTTGCACAAATACTTCTTATTAGTGTAGGTCGGTTGGTATTGTAAATGGGCCATATCGGTCCATGTTTTGATATAGCTGCCATATAAACCGATCTTGGGTCTTGACTTCTTGAGCCTCTAGAGTGCGCAATTCTTATCCGATTGGAATGAAATTTTGCACGACGTGTTTTGCCATAATATCCAACAACTGTGCAAAGTATGGTTCAAATCGGTTCATAACCTGATATAGCTGCCATATAAACCGATCTTGGGTCTTGACTTTTTGAGCCTCTAGAGTGCGCAATTCTTATCCGATTGGAATGAAATTTTGCACGACGGATTTTGTTGTTATATCCAACAACTGTGCCAAGTATGGTTCAAATCGGTCCATAACCTGATATAGCTGCCATATAAACCGATCTTGGGTCTTGACTTCTTGAGCCTCTAGAGTGCGCAATTCTTATCCGATTGATATGAAATTTTGCACGACGTGTTTTGTTCTGATATCCAACAACTGTGCAAAGTATGGTTAAAATCGGTCAACAACCTGATATAGCTGCCATATACACCGATCTGGGGTCTTGACTTCTTGAGCCTCCAGAGTGCGCAATTCTTGTCCGATTGAAATGAAATTTTGCACGACGTGTTTTGTTGTTATATCCAACAACTGTGCCAAGTATGGTTCAAATCAGTCCATAACCTGATATAGCTGCCATATAATCCGATCTTGGGTCTTGACTTCTTGAGCCTCTATAAGGCACAATTCTTATCCGATTTGAATGAATTTTTGCACTAAGTATTTCGTTATGATATCCAACAACTGTGCCAAGTATGGTTGAATTCGGCCCATAACCTGATATAGCTGTCATATAAACAGATCTGGGGATTTGACTTCTTGAGCTTCTAGAGGGCGCAATTCCTATCCGATTTGGCTAAAATTTTGCATGACGTATTTTATTTTTACTTTCAACAACTGTGTCAAATAAGGTTCAAATCGGTTCATAACCTGATATAGCTGTCATATAAACCGATCTGGGATCTTGACTTCTTGACCCCTAGAGGTCGCAATTATTATCCGATATGCCTGAAATTTTGTACGATGGATCCTCTCATGACCATCAACAAACGTGTTTATTATGGTCTGAATCGGTCTATAGCCCGATACAGATCCCATATAAATCGTTCTCTCTATTTTACTTCGTGAGCCCCAATGGGCGCAATTCTTATACGAATTGGCTGAAATTTTACACAGGTCTGCAAAATATAATTTAATTGTGGTCCGAACCGGACCATATCTTGATATCGTTTTAATAGCAGAGCAACTCTTTTCTTATATCTTTTTTTTGCCTAAGAAGAGATGCCGGAAAAAGAACTCGACAAATGCGATCCATGGTGGAGGGTATATAAGATTCGGCCCGGCCGAACTTAGCACGCTTTTACTTGTTTTTTTTTTTGCTTGCTTTCAAAAAAAAAAAAAAAAAAAAATATTTGCCGACACCTATAAGCTTGTCATATGGTGTAAAATTTTGAGAGCACAAACATTTTTCTGTAATTCCTATCATCTTTGTGGAATAAGGGAGAAGAGGGTGACCAGATTGTTACAAACGCCGCCACAATTCGAATACTATTTGACAACAAAAATATTAAAAATGTTCATACAACATTTTACAAAAATAATAGTGTTTGACTTTACTTAACGACTTAGTAAACAAATCGGCTATATTCTCAGCCGTAGAAATATATTCAATTTGAATCTCTTTGGTATCGAATTTTTCCCGTACATAATGGTACCGAACATCGATGTGTCTGCTTCTCCTATGAGCTACTGGATTTTGGACAAGAAACCGGGCGCTTTGGTTGTCACACTTCAGGGCAGTCTTTCGCCTTCCTTCGTCCCCTGGCATATGGCCGTGAACTCAGCTTCCATGGAACTTAGAGACACCTTGGACTCCCATGCTATGGTTCCACCAGACATGAAAACAACAAATCCACTGTAGGATCTTCGGTCCTTAACATCTGAACCCTAGTCGTCATCTGTGAACTTTTCGAATAGATTATCAGACCCTTTGGTTTCAGCTTGAGCAATCGGAGAACATGTTTCGCTGTGCTTACTTCGATACATCAGGGCAATACATCGATTTATATCAGGGCGAGAGCAAACAGATAAATAATTCAGTGCACCAATCAACGACTGGAATTTAGTGGCGTCATAACCACTGCAATTTTCTTTCGTGCTCTTCTCAAGCACCAGTCCGTTAGCAAATGGGGTACTTGCAGAATTGCAATCAGTCATGTTCGACCAGTAAATTACTGACACGTCTCTCCCGATAAACAGCTATTTAGCCACTGAATCCCTCTCTTTCGACTTCTAGCCCCAAATAGTATTTAGCTGGTCCTCGATCAATTGCGTCAACGCCATTCATAATGGCCTCCGATGAGCATGACAGCAAACTGTCGTCCACGTACACAGCGAGTAGTCTCTTCACGTACAAACAATTGTCCGATTTACATTTACAGCACTTCATTCAAATTTCGCTTCCAGTTGGCAGAGACATTTGGGTTGTCGCAAGAAGACTTCTTCTTCCAATTCACCGAGCAGCTACTCCAAACCACATTCAGACCGACACTCTTATTACTGGGGACTTGGGGTTGTTGTGAAAAACCCTGGGCTACTAATCTCGCTGTACATTTTTCAACTTCGCCCCCAATATTTTTGTCAGCTGGCTTTTCTACGTACATTTTTGCTGTATATTCTCGAATTCTTTCCTCATAGCCTCTTTCCACATTTCGGCATTTTTATTTTTCAAGGCCTCTGCAACAGTTTTGGCGTCTTCTTCGTCTTCTACAAAAGTATTTGCCAGTGCATTTGCTGATTCCGCCACACGAATTTTTGTCGGACGTCCCTTCCGACCTGTCCTCATAGTTTTTGGTGTTCCCCTTCTTCGTTTCTCACCGGGCACTACATCTTCTATTTCTTTAATTGGCCTGTCCAATTCAGAATCTACATCGCCGCTGTGTGTTCTTCTGTTCTGGCACTTTCTTCTTTTTCTCTATCAACAGAAACATCAACAGCAAACCAATCGTCATTCTGCACCATTTCCCCACTCATGACACTTGGGATTTTTTTTGTTTGTTTGGAGACAGTTTGTCTTCGAAAAAAATGACGTCACAAAATTTTCAATAGAAATAAAATTGTTCCCAATATTCCTTTAGAAACAAAAATTTGCTTTAAAACTAAAATTTTTACAAAATTTTCTATAGAAATAAAATTTTGACAAAATTTTCTATAGAAATAAAATTTTGACAAAATTTTCTATAGAAATAAAATTTTGACAAAATTTTCTATAGAAATAAAATTTTGACAAAATTTTCTATAGAAATAAAATTTTGACAAAATTTTCTATAGAAATAAAATTTTGACAAAATTTTCTATAGAAATAAAATTTAGATAAAATTTTCTATAGAAATAAAATTTTGACAAAATTTTCTATAGAAATAAAATTTTGACAAAATTTTCTATAGAAATAAAATTTTGAGAAAATTTTCTATAGAAATAAAATTTTGAGAAAATTTTCTATAGAAATAAAATTTTGACAAAATTTTCTATAGAAATAAAATTTTGACAAAATTTTCTATAGAAATAAAATTTTGACAAAATTTTCTATAGAAATAAAATTTTGACAAAATTTTCTATAGAAATAAAATTTTGACAAAATTTTCTATAGAAATAAAATTTTGACAAAATTTTCTATAGAAAAAAAATTTTGACAAAATTTTCTATAGAAATAAAATTTTGACAAAATTTTCTATAGAAATAAAATTTTGACAAAATTTTCTATAGAAATAAAATTTTGACAGAATTTTCTACAGAAATAAAATTTTCTACAGAAATAAAATTTTGACAAAATTTTTTATAGAAATAAAATTTTGACAAAATTTGCGATAAAAATTAAATTTCTTACAGAAATAACATACATATATAGAAAATTTCCTGTTTTTTCTCATTTTGCATCTAACTCGTTCGTTCCCTATTCGATTCCTATTTTCTTTTAGGCATGTCTGCATGCTTTTCAGCCGTTTAATGACTGACATTGAACATGAAATTTTGTGAAGGTTTCTCTGTGTCATTCATCGCGTTTCTTGTTTTTGATTCACGTTGTCGTCTCTTATTCTTCTTGCACGTTTTCTGTTGCTATTCAATTTCATTTTGTGTTTTACTTTTCATGGCTGTTGCTGCTGCTGCAACGACAATGGCAATGAATTCAGTTTTCCCGGCCATAGCAAGATTTCAAGCTATGGTCTTATGGCGTTGCATGTACAAACGGAACAGAAGAAGAACAACAACAACGGCAACACAAAAGAGTGGCCATCTGAGTTTAGTTTGTTGCATACGTCGCTAAGTCTGCGAGTTAACGTCACGTCACAATGTCTCTGTGGTGTGTGTTTAAAGAAGAAAAAAAATTGGTTTTCTAGGGGGTTTGCTTTTTGGACGCATGCGGCGATTTCATGAAGGTAGGCGTTGGTGGCGTCGGCTTTTTCGTTATTTCTCCAAAAGATGGTGCAGGGACGTTGAGCATACATGATGGTTGCAGTTCAGGTCTTGTAAATATTTCCTCATAGCAGGTGTAAGTATTTGTTTAGCGTGTGAGAGATCCCCCCCCCCATTTTCCTATTAAAATAAAGTCTAAATTTGAAATAACTTGGCCACTACCGCTTTTGGTGTCCTAGCTTTAAAATCGACCTTGAAGGCCAGGTCATGGCCAAATTACTTGACATTTGTTGCAAGGTAATGCACGTAGTGAGCTAGCTTAAAGGAAATTACGTGTGCATACTATACATTATTTGGTGCACATGGGCACTAAAAGGAAAATAAAGAGGTAACGTGGGCAATGAGTGCCCCAAAATGATTTAAAAATGAATTATTTGGAAAGCAAAAAAAAAAAACAAAACAAGTAAAAAGGCGTTAAGTTCGGCCGGGCCGAACTTTGGATACCCACCACCTCGGGTAAATATGTAAACCACCTTTCATCAAAATTCGGTGAAAATTTCATACCTTATACTCATATACCTCATACCGATCTGAACTATATACGACACGGATGTCGAAAAGCCAAACATAAGTCGCTATGTCAAATTTCAGTGAAATCGGATTATAAATGCGCCTTTTATGGGGCCAAGACTTTAAATCGAGATATCGGTCTACATGGTAGCTATATCCAAAATCTGGACCGATTTGGGCCAAGTTGCATAAACATGTCGAAAAGCCTAACACAAAGCACTGTCCCAAATTTCGGCGAAATCGGACAATAAATGCCTCTTTTATGGGCCCTAAACCTTAAATCGAGAGATCGGGCCTAACACAACTCACTGTCCCAAATTTCAGCAAAATAATATAATGGATAATGAATGTGGCTTTTATGGGCCTTACACCATAAATCGGAGGATCGATCTATATGGCAGCTATATCCAAATCTGGACCGATCTGAGCCAATTTAACGAAGGATGTCGATGGGCCTTACACAATTCACTGTCCTGAATTTCATCAAAATCGGATAATAAATGTGGCTTTTGTGGGCCTAAGACCCTTAACCGGAGGATCGGTCTATATGGCAGCTATATCCAAATCTGAACCGATCTGGGCGAATTTAACGAAGGAAGTCGAAGGGCCTAAGTCAACTCACAGTCCCAAATTTCAGCGAAATCGGATAATAAATGTGGCGTTTATGGGCCATAGACCCTAAATCGGAGGATCGGTCTATATGGCAGCTATATCCCAATTTGGACCGATCTGGGCCAAATTGGCGAAGGATGTCGAGAGGCCTAACACAACTCACTGCCCTAAATTTCAACAAAATCGGATAATAAATGTGGCTTTTATGGGCCTAAGACCCTAAATCGGCGGATCGGTCTATATGGGGCCTATATCATGATATAGTCCGATATAGCCCATCTTCGAACTTAACCTGCTTATGGACAAAAAAAGAATCTGTGCAAAGTTTCAGCTCAATATCTCTATTTTTAAAGAATGAAGCGTGATTTCAACAGACAGACGGACATACGGACAGACGGACGGACATGTCTAGATCGTCTTAGAATTTTACGCTGATCAAGAATATATATACTTTATAGGGTCGGAAATGGATACTTCGATGTGTTGCAAACGGAATGACAAAATGGATATACCCCCATCCTTCGGTGGTGGGTATAAAAATGGCATAAAAAGGTGCTTAAATTAAAAAAAATTTCAATTTAAAGTAGGTGAAATATTTAAAGAACATTTTATTGTGTATTTAAGGTTATTGTGTTGTATGATTGATAATTATTATTTCATAATATTGCGTATGATCGATTTTAATGTCAACGTAAAGAACAATAGCGCGTATCTTCTCTTCTTACATATAAAATTCAATTTGTGTTTGTTTTTTGTGTGTTTGTTTGTTTGTCGGTTTGTTTGTTTGTTCCATATAGACTGAAAAACGGCAAACTGATTTTCTCGAAATTTTCGCTTGTTGTGTAGATTGGTCTGGAAGGAAACATAGTCGGTATCAAAAGGGGGACGGACCCTCCCCCTTATGCCAAAAACACAACCCATAATCAAAAGTGAACCGATCGCGACAATATAGGTATCAAATGAAAGGTATTGGAGAGTAGAATACGTATATGATATTAAATTATTGCGTCTAAGTTCCTATCGGGCCGCCCCAACCCCAAAACTGCCCCAAACAAAGATATTGGACGTTCGTTTCAATATGGGAGTTGATTACAAATATGGCATAAAACATTAGGTCCAAGAATTGGGAGTTCGCCCACACCCAAATACCCCAAAATGGGCATATTAGCCAACCATGGCTATATGGGACTCAAATGAAAGGTATTAGGGAGTAGATTACGAATATGATATTAAAATTTGCGTTCAAGTATAGGTAGAGCTTTTCCTTCTACAGATACATCAAATGGGTTATTTGACCCATTATGACAATATGGGACTCAAATGAAAGGTATTTGAGAGTAGAAAACGAATTTTATATCCAATTTTGAAGATAAGTGTTTTGAAGTACGCCCTAAAGCACAGCCCAAACTGTACTTCATTTCCTTTGGGAATAAAGAACGAATTTGATATCTATTTTCAGTGCAAAGTGCCGGTGGCCGCCCCAGCCCCAAAACACCCTCCAAACGGTTCATATTTACCGGCCATGGCAACATGGGGCTCAAATTAAAGGGATTTGGAAGTGCAGCACGAATTTGATATCTGAGATTCCATCCTTCCTCTAATGAGATTATTACCCTAAGGAAGAACATCACAACCAGGGACCGAGTGCTTTCTGATTCAAGTTTAAGCTCAATGATAAGGAATCTTTTTTTATAGCCGAGTCCGAACGGCTCCCCGCAGTGCGTCACCTCTTTGGGGAAAATTTTTTAAATGACCATGCATGGCGTTGTACCTCACAAATGTCGCCAACATTAAGAGAGGATTAACACCGCATTGTTCGATGTTCTCGCCAGGATTCGAACGCGTTCAGCGTCATAGGCTACAATGGCACGAATTCGATATCCGCATACAGGGCGAAGTGTCTCCAACCTAAAAAGGAGGCGCAGCGGAGCGGGCCCGGTTCGGCTAGTGATTTATATAAAATTATATTTATTGTAATAGTAGACTTCTATTGCCATTAAAAGTGTAATCCGACTGCAAACATTAGTATGAGAATGGTATTTCTGTTTCATTCTGGTATGTTCTTGGGAAAATTTATCATTATTTGTAATAGTGGCCTTTTCCTAAGATCGAATCCCACACCTGGTGAGTTAAGCCAGCCAAATACTTAGCAATTAGAGCGATTTCAACAGTTTTATGATTTCATTCTACTCATTATTTAATATTTTTCGGACTATTTCTCCCAACTTTTCGTTTTGTAGACATCATTTAAGCAATTTCCGCATTTTCCCAAAACATGTGTGCGTTTAACCTTACACAAACAAATTAATGTTAATTTAACTGAATTATTTTTGGCTATTTTGTTGTATTTTTATGACTGGCAAGCAAATGCATCGTATTAATATTGCCACGTAGCCCATACTTTTTTTTTTGCCATTTAAGATTTCAATTGAAATTGGCGCAATGCCCACTGTGTTGGTTTTCTCTGTAGGACAGACAGGCATTAATAACATACATAGGATGGCAAATTTGGTGGAAGCGAGCAAGGGAGAGGACTGGGACAACAAAATTAAAATATCAACAAACTACCGAATGCTCATAATTGTGGCCGACGTCAATACCAATAACCTTAAACAAATCGAAGTATTAGTAAGTGTGTGTTCGTAAGTTTGATGCCAATTTCCTAGCGGCATAACCACAAAAACAAATTAGCCTGTTGCAAGTAAACGAAAGGGAAAAGGAAATACCTTAATAAAACAAAAATAAAAATTTAACTACATCAAATAAAACATAAAGTAGAACAAAATAAACTAAAATAAAACCAAATCAAATAAACAAAAATAAAAAAAATAAAGTAATGTAAGTAAATTTTGAAAAATTGACCCACTCTATGCATTGAATAACCATTCCCTCTTGTCGATGTATTTAAGATACACCTAGAGGTCTTTCTTCAAAGCCTACTATCTACCAAAGACTAACGGCTTTATTTTGGATAGTATAGAAGAGAAGAACAACCCTCCAGATTTAAACCACATTGGCTTTATAAGACAACATATTGAGCAAGCAATGTGAAAGATTCTCACTACGTCTCTACTAGCAGCAACGCAAGCCACCAAATCAGTCACATGGGTGTTCCGAATTATCTCACTATGGTTGACAGCACAATAAGCAAACACCATGTATAAAAGCAGGGGTATACAAAATCGTCACAATAAAAATGCTCAATTATTCATTATATTTCCTATACTTCTATTATGCCATATACTAGTTTTTTTCTTGCAGTGTACTACGAGTAGGAGCTATAATATCAAGTCATCGTCCGACTCGGACCATAATTGAACTGACTGTTGTAGACCATAGTAGAAGTCGTTGTGTTAAATTTCCGCCAATTCGAATAAAAATTGCGCCCTTTAGGGGCTCAAAAGGTAAAATGGGGAAATTGGTTTATAAGGCAGGTGTATCAAGCTTAAGACTGATTCAGAAGATAATTAACACGTATGTTGAAGGTCATGAGAGAAGTCGTTGTATAAAATTTCAACCAAATCGGATAATAATTTCGACCTCTAGAGGCTCAAGAAGTCAAGATCCCAGATCGGCTTATATGGCAGTTAAATCAAAACATGGACCGATGTGACCCATTAACAATCCTAACCGACCTACACTAATAAAAAGTATTCGTGCTAAAAATTTCAAGCGGTTACCTTTACTCCTTCGAAAGTTAGCGTGCTTACGACAGACATACAGACGGACATGGCTAGATCGACTTAAAATGACATGACGATCACGAATATAGATACTTTAATGGGGTGTCAAAGGAATATTTCGAGGAGTTACAAACAGAATGACGAAATTAGTATACTCCCATCCTATGTTGGAGGGTATAAAAACAAATTGTATCATCAGTTTCAAAACAAACAAAAAAAAATAATTTCTAGGAAGGTAGTGGAAAAAGTAAATAAAAGTAGGCAAACGACACACACACATACATTTATCCACACACTCACCCATATATTCATACAAATATAAAAATGTTCCCTCCTTATAGCATGATTTAAAAATCGACAACAAAAGTTCCCATTAAAAAAACCAAAAAACCAAAAAAAAAATACACTAATAAAAGCAAAAACAACAGTACGAATAACAACAACAAACAATATTGTGATGGTCAAGGTCGACTGCGGCGCATTGCTGACTACTACTGGGATGTGCGGTGCGCTGATGTGCTGTGCTGTGCTCTGTACGTTGTGGTTGGTGGTGTATTGTGATGAGTGCTAACCAACAAAAATATACCAGCGCAAATGTGTAGTGTTGCTAGCGCCAGACGTCACACCAATCAAAATCAACGACTGTCAGCCGGCCTGTAGAGCCGACAACCTAACCGACAATGGCTAGGCGCTCTTACTGTTATCCCCAAAGTATTTTGAATATTTCATATGCAGCAAACGTATCGTAGTGCACTAAAGAGTATTGCCGTGTGTGTGTGTGTGAAAGTATAACGCCAATGGTGAGAATGAAAGAGAGCAGACATTAAGAGTACCTTTCGCTGTTATTGGGTAATGCTATGAGACCCCACCTAACTGAGTATGAGATTCTTCTAATTGTTCTCCCCCTTATGGAGGGGGTATGATATGACATTTCATTGCTTGTTTGTATTTCGCCTATTTTTTGGATTCCACGAATATGGGCTTTCATTAATTTTCAATACACCGAGGAGACCTTGATAATGAAATGTAAAGAACATAGTTGCCAGATTCTAAGGCTCATATAATTCTAGGAAATTAATTCATAATAGAATTGTTCACACATTGAGAGGTAATTGAATTTTAATTATTTCACTTCTTCATAAGAAGGCTGGGAAGCATGGGAATAGGAGGGGTCATGCCAAAGGTTTATGCTGCAATAGACAGAAAATGGCAAGCAAGTATTTAAAAAATTTTGGAATGATATACTTAGTTGGGAAGCCGGTTTTTCGGGATAAGGTTAACAAGTACTTTCGATTACGTTGATTGGGTAATAAAGAATTTTTAGATTATTTAAGGCATAAGCCTAAAAGTAAGATATATAACTGAATTTCTGTCATTTGCATTTTCAGAGGAGGAGCAAGAGTACAATTTTTACAAAATCTAATTCTAGAAATCTAACGAAATAAAAATTTGACAAAATTTTCCATAAAAGTAAAATTTTGACAAAATGTTCATAGAAAAAAAAACATTGACAAAATTTCTATCGAAATAAAATGTTGTCAAAATTGTCTATCCTAATAAGATTTTGACAACATTTTCTATAGAAATGAAATTTTGGCAAAATTTTCTAAGAAACAAATTTTTGACAAAAATTTTCCATGAGCATTCCATTAAGGAACAGGTATACTTCTGGCATATCAAAACTTCTCTCATATCATATCCGATTAAAGTTTAAGCTCAATGCCGAGTCCGAAGGGCGTGCAGCTTGCGGGAAGTTTTAGGAAGTAACCACCGCTGAAAATATTTCTGATGTTCACGCAGGCATTTTAACCCAGGCGCTCAGCGTCATAACCGGACATGCTAACCTCTGCGCCACGGTGGTCTCCAAATTTCCATTAAAATGTTAGTTAATACGACCTGACGCACAGTGGAAGAACATCGAAAAAAAAACTAGTAAAATATATGCCGTGTGAGAATGGGCTGAGGTATTAGCAAGATTGTGTGCAAAATGTCAAGACTCCTGGTTGTACGGGCGCTTTTTGGCAGGTATTTCGAAAAATTCTTCATGCTGCCAAATCTTTATTAGCGGTCCGGTTTTCAAAATTCTTTTTTTGCTAGATAGTATAAAAATTCCTACAAAAAAGTCTGCTTGAGCCCTACAATATGTAGGCTTGTTTTTGGGGGTATACAAGTTTTAATTTTTATTTATTAAAATTTTTAGCTGAGATTGGCTTCGTATTTTGCAATTGTTGAAGACATTTGTGGTTCAATTTTCATTTTTATGCATGATTTGCGTTTGTGACAAAATTTATAAAGACTTTCCCGCAAAAAGTGTCCACATTTGATAATTCAAAAAATGTGAAAAAGTGTATTTTTTTGCATTTTTTGGTCAAAAAAAGTACTTTCACTGATTAGTCTGTGTGTTGTTACTAGAAGAAAATTTTATTTCGTTTGACTGATTATCCCGCATCACGATTTCACTTTCGACCAAGAATGCAACAACACACTTTTGCTGACTTTTAAATGTTTTTTTGCTATACTATTCTTATAGAATAGAAAGCATTAAACATTGGTATAAAGCCGGACAATATCCTGCAATTGGATCTTAATAAGATTTTAAGACCGAAAAAAGAAAGCGTGGACAGACAAAAATGTTTGTATAGAAAAAAATTTTACAAAATCAAAAAGGGTAAGAAAGGCGATTTGTTACAAAGAAAAACGGGTCGCCGCACAGTCTATAGGTGGCTTTTAGGGTCTTAAGAAACCAAATTGGGCGACCGGTTTATAGTGCGGTTATATCACACGAATTTCCCCTTTTAGCGAATTGTGGAAGTTTTTTGTCACATATTTTTCTTATACTTCAAACAAAACTTCAAAGTTATTTGTATTTATTATGTATTGTAGTAACGCAAGTTGTGACCCTTTTTGTTTTGAAAATATTGATTTATTTCTATTTTAGGGCTGTTGTTTTACTGTTGCACTAGGTGGCGTATGATTAATGTTAGTTCAATAACCAATTGCGTATAAGTAATTTTATCTAAACTAGCATGTTCAGTATACGCTCTACAGTTCAGTCAAAACAAATTATAAATCATGTGGTTATTCAAGGACACAGTTTAGAATTCACTAGCAGCAGTTTGGAAATTGGCTGGAATTAGAGAGAATATTAAAACGTAGTTTTAGTAAAGGCTTCCTATGAAAGAACGAAAAACTAATTGAAATTTCCTTTGTTTCTTTCAGGTATGTAATTTATTTGTTTTACTAATACAAAAGAAATTCCGAGTAAGTAATTTTTTTTAACATATCCATATTGAATCAAAAAATTCCAAACACATCATATTTGCCCATAAAAGTTAACCTTAGAGAAACAATTGACAATGAATACCAAGGAAACGCCCTTCATCATAGCTCTGTCAAAAAAAAAAAACCTTGCCACAATCCATTTAAACTTGATGGCCAACAAAATTTGCAGTTAGTTCAGCTCAACATAATCCTGTGGTGCACGAACCATCATCCTCGGCCTTAGCCTCGGATTCGGATTGCCTTAACCTTAACATTGATGCAGAAAAAACAAAAAGAACAGCACACTATCCTCATGTGTTCTTAGGTAGAGGAAGGTTTTGCCACTGAGATTACTGTTTATTTTGCCTGGTATAGACACACATATACATACAGGGGGCATGCTGCTTCATCTCTCTAGCACATTTGCATATGTTTTACAGAAGGATGTCCTGCCTTTATGGATTATAAATCGACCCCTTTACCTTCCCCATCCACTCTCCCACCTTAGACAGATTGCAACAGTTGTTGGGTGCCGGCTGTTATCAATGTCAATCCCGGCCATTATTGGCAACTTGTAGGATTTTTGTTGTTGCTGCCTTTTGCCTTCCCCATATCATTGGGGTTTGTCGTTTTTGTTTTCCGTGGGGAAAGTAATGTCCTGATTTATATACGAAATTGAGAGCCCAGTTGCAGCCGGTTAATGGAGAAAAGCCAAATATAAAGTTGGTTTTTGAGTTATTTCAGAAAGAGCTCTGTTGAAAAGAGATTGATAGAGACTTTAACACAGAGAAACAGAGAGCTCTATTAATGTCTAATATACTTGTGCTCTTGTTTTAATAACTGATGGCTTAGAGAAAGAGCATGACCTCTGCTAATTAACATTTGATAAATGTAGAGTTCTCTTAAAAAAAAACCGTCCAACGGAAATTTTAAAGAGTACGTGTTTTCTGCTTCATTACAGGACCCTAGAGATTATTGTTGTTGTTTTTAAAGAAGGTTCCTAAGAGAAATCAATGGTTATATTGATAGAGACCTGGTTAAAATCGAATAAGGAAAATAATTAAAGAAAAAATAAAAATATAAAATAAAAACATCAACAATAAAAATAGACTATGACATGAGGCTATACAATTTTTATACCCACCACCGACGGATGGGGGTATATTCATTTTGTCATTCCGTTTGCAACACATCGAAATATCCATTTCCGACCCTATAAAGTATATATATTCTTGATCAGCGTAAAAATCTAAGACGATCTACACATGTCCGTCCGTCTGTCCGTCTGTCTGTTGAAATCACGCTACAGTCTTTAAAAATAGAGATATTGAGCTGAAACTTTACACAGATTCTTTTTTTGTCCATAAGCAGGTTAAGTTCGAAGATGGGCTGTATCGGACTATATCTTGATATAGCCCCCATATAGACCGATCCGCCGATTTAGGGTCTTAAGCCAATAAAATCCACATTTATTATCCGATTTTGTTGAAATTTGGGACGGCGAGTTGTGTTAGGCTCTTCAACATCCTCCGTCAATATGGCTTAGATCGGTCCAGATTTGGATATAGCTGCCGTATAGACCGATCTTCCGATTTGGGGTCTTAGGCCTATAAAAGTCACATTTTTTATCCAATTTTGCTAAAATTCGGGACAGTGAGTTGTCTTGGGCCCTCCGACGTCCTCCGTCAATTTGGCTCAGATCGGTTCAGATTTGGATATAGCTGCCATATAGACCGATCCACCGATTTAGGGTCTTAGGACCATAAAAGCCACATTTTTTATCCAATTTTGCTAAAATTTGGGACAGTGAGTTGTCTTAGACCCTTCGACATCCTCCGTTAATATGGCTTAGATCGGTCCAGATTTGGATATAGCTGCCGTATAGACCGATCTTCCGATTTGGGGTCTTAGGCCCATAAAAGTCACATTTATTATCCGATTTTGCTGACATTTGGGACAGTGCGTTGTCTTGGGCCCTCCGACGTCCTCCGTCAATTTGGCTCAGATCGGTTCAGATTTGGATATAGCTGCCATATAGACCGATCCTCAAATTTAGGGTCTTATGCCCCTAAAAGCTGCATTTAGTATCCGATTTTGCTGAAATTTGGGACAGTGCGCTGTCTTGAGCCCTCCGACGTCCTCCGTCAATTTGGCTCAGATCGGTCCATATTTGGATATAGCTGCCATATAGACCGATCCTCAAATTTTAGGTCTTAGGCCTATAAAAGCCACATTTTTTATCCAATTTTGCTGAAATTTGGGACAGTGAGTTGTCTTAGACCCTTCGACATCCTCCGTTAATATGGCTTAGATCGGTCCAGATTTGGATATAGCTGCCGTATAGACCGATCTTCCGATTTGGGGTCTTAGGCCCATAAAACACGCATTTATTGTCCGATGTCGCCGAAATTTGGGACAGTGAATTAAGTTAAGCCCCTTGACATACTTCTGCATTATCGCACAGATCGGTCCAGGTTTGGATATAGCTGCCATATAGACCGATCTCTCGGTTTTAGGTTTTGGAGCCATAAAAAGCGAATTTATTGTCCGATGTTGCCGAAATTGTGGACAAAGAGTGCTATGGGACATAAGGTATGAGTTTTGCACCGGATTTTGACGAAAGGTGGTTTACATATATACCCGAGGTGGTGGGTATCCAAGGTTCGGCCCGGCCGAACTTAACGCCTTTTTACTTGTTTCATATCGGATGTGGGCAGACCCTTCCCCATATCCCAAAAATACCACCCAAAATCAAAAGTTGGCCAATAGGCACATTATGGGTATCATATGAAATGTATCAGAGACTAGAAAACAAATATCTTGTTAACATTTTGGGTCCAACCCTAAAACTCATCTAAACAGATATATTTGACGTTCATGTCAATATAAGACTCAAATAAAAAGTATTTACAAATATGGCATAAAAAATTAAGTCTTAGAAATGGGGGGATCACCCCACCCCCAAATATCCTCAAATGAGCACATTAGCCGACCATGGTTATATGAAACTCAAATGAAAGGTATTTGGGAGTAGATTTCGAATATGACATTAAAATTTGCGTTCAGGTCTAGGTGGCGCTTTTTCTCCTAAAAATACGTCAAATAGGTTCATTGACCCATTATGACAACATGGGACTCAAATGAAAGATATTTGAGAGTAGAAAACGAATCTTATTACCAACTTTGGCAGCCAAGTGTTTGGTACCCCCGCTAAACTGAACATCATATCCGACCATGGCAATATGGAGCTCAAATCGACGGTATATAGCAGTAAAAATGATTTTCATATCTATTATCAGGGCAAAGTACCCCATCCCCAAAACACCCTCCAATCGGTTGACGATTACCGACCATGGCAATATGGGGCTCACATTAAAGGGATTTGGAAGTGAAGCACAAATTTAATGTCGTCATTTGAGTCGAAATGTCTGAGATGCCAGATCTCGGAGATTGGTAATGCGATTCGTTCGAAATTGTTTTGCACTCTTACAGTCATGGGGTCATGATGGCCATGCTTCTTTTAAAGACACCATATTCTAACACATGGGAGTGATTTAAGTAGTTTTGTGGCACAGAGCGTACATCGGAAGATTTACAATTCAAAGGTCCCGAGCTCGAATCTCGGACCAGCAAAATGTGTTTTAATTTTTTTATTTCTTTCAAATTACGCCCACAGCATGTGGAACAATCAACGGATTTGTAAGGAGGTAGAAAAAATTAAAAATGTTTTTTATACCCTCCACCATAAGATGGGGGGTATACTAATTTCGTCATTCTGTTTGTAACTACTCGAAATATTCGTCTGAGACCCCATAAAGTATATATATTCTTGATCGTCGTGACATTTTATGTCGATCTAGCCATGTCCGTCCGTCTGTCCGTCCGTCCGTCCGTCCGTCCGTCCGTCTGTCTGTCGAAAGCACGCTAACTTCCGAAGGAGTAAAGCTAGCCGCTTGAAATTTTGCACAAACACTTCTTATTAGTGTAGGTCGGTTGGTATAAACCGATCTTGGGTCTTGACTTCTTGAGCCCCTAGAGGGCGCAATTCGTAACCGATTGAAATGGAATTTCGCACGACGTGTTTTGTTATGATATCAAACAATTGTGCCAAGTATGGTTCAAATCGGTCCATAACCTGATATAGCTGCCATATAAACCGATCTTGGGTCTTGACTTCTTGAGCATCTAGAGTGCGCAATTCTTATCCGATTGAAATGAAATTTTGCACGACGTGTTTTGTTACGATATCCAACAACTGTGCCAAGTACGGTTCAAATCGGTTCATAACCTGATATAGCTGCCATATAAACCGATCTTGGGTCTTGACTTCTTGAGCCTCTAGAGGGCGCAATTCTTATCCGATTGAAATGGAATTTCGCACGACGTGTTTTGTTATGATATCAAACAATTGTGCCAAGTATGGTTCAAATCGGTCCATAACCTGATATAGCTGCTATATAAACCGATCTTGGGTCTTGACTTCTTGAGCATCTAGAGTGCGCAATTCTTATCCGATTGAAATGAAATTTTGCACGACGTGTTTTGTTACGATATCCAACAACTGTGCCAAGTACGGTTCAAATCGGTTCATAACCTGATATAGCTGCCATATAAACCGATCTTGGGTCTTGACTTCTTGAGCCTCTAGAGGGCGCAATTCTTATCCGATTGAAATGGAATTTCGCACGACGTGTTTTGTTATGATATCAAACAATTGTGCCAAGTATGGTTCAAATCGGTCCATAACCTGATATAGCTGCCATATAAACCGATCTTGGGTCTTGACTTCTTGAGCCTCTAGAGTACACAATTCTTATCCGATTGGAATGAAATTTTGCACGACGTGTTTTGTTATGATATCCAACAACTGTGCCAAGTATGGTTCAAATCGGTCCATAACCTGATATAGTTGCCATATAAACCGATCTTGGGTCTTGACTTCTTGAGCCTCTAGAGTGCGCAATTCTTATCCGATTGGAATAAAATTTTGCACGACGTGTTTTGTTATAATATCCAACAACTGTGCCAAGTATGGTTCAAATCGGTTCATAACCTGATATAGCTGTCATATAAACCGATCTTGGGTCTTGACTTCTTGAGCTTCTAGAGGTCGCAATTATTACCCGATTTGCCTTACATTATGTACGACGGATCCTCTCATGACCATCAACTTACGTGTTTATTATGGTCTGAATCTGTCTATAGCCCGATACAGCTCCCATATAAATCGTTCTCTCTATTTTACTTCGTGAGCCCCAATGGGCGCAATTCTTATACGAATTGGCTGAAATTTTACACAGGTCTCCAACATATAATTTAATTGTGGTCCGAACCGGACCATATCTTGATATCGTTTTAATAGCAGAGCAACTCTTTTCTTATATCCTTTTTTGCCTAAGAAGAGATGCCGGGAAAAGAACTCGACAAATGCGATCCATGGTGGAGGGTATATAAGATTCGGCCCGGCCGAACTTAGCACGCTTTTACTTGTTTTTTATAATATTTTTTTATATATTCGAACAGCACTCAATGGTATTAGATAATTAAGACCGCAGTTTCTTTATGGCGTGTGTTTTTTTTTTCAATACCAAGGTTATAAAAATGATATTTTTCTTCTATTACAAATAAGTGCTTATTCTTGAACTTCATTGAATGTTGTATGTAATGACATTTATACTACTGTAACACAGATGGTATTCCTGTTGATAACTCGTTATATTTTAGCAGCTAGTAAATCTAAGAATAGTTAGTTATCCATTATTTTACATGCCAAAAATAATGACATGTACTTACCAAGTTTTTGCTGAGTATTCACCGATCATGCCAATATGGGGCTCATATAAAATGTATTTGAAAGTGGAGCACTAAGCTTATACAGGAAATATTTGCCAAAGTGGTAATATACAAATCAAAAGAAAGACATTTGGGAGTGAAGTAAAATTTTGCCCAGGAACCGAGCACGGGCAAACTGCTCACACATCAATGAGTGCTTACCGATTCAAGTTTAAACTCAATGATACGGCCATGTCCGAAAGGCGTGCCGCAGTGCGACACCTCTTTGGGGAGAATTTACATGACCATGCATGGCTTGGTACCTCGCAAATTTCGCCAGCATTAAGAGGGATAACCACCACTTTAAATTTTTTCGATGTTCTCGCCAGGATTCCAACACAGGCGTTCAGCGTCATAGGCGGGCATGGGCTACAGTGGCAGGAATTTGATATCCACATTCAAAGCGCCCTAAAAAGACATTAGAGGGTTAAAGAAGGCGCAGCGGAGCGGGCTCGGCTCGGCTAGTAAAATATAAAACAAATTAAATAAAATTAAAAATTAAACAATGAATAAAATAATAGACATTTCATTTTATTTTTTTAATTTATTTTTTTAGCTTCTTGTTGTACTAAACCTAAAATGGCACAACGCACTGGATTTCTAGAGCTAAAAGTTTTTAAACAAAATTGCATCTCTTAACCACTACGAGAGCTTTTTTGTAAAGTTTTATTCCGGTAATGCATTCCCAATGCAATAACCACAGTCAGGGTGTGAAAGCATATTCCACATCTATAGCCACCAGAATGCAGGGTGTTGATAGACAACAAAATGCAGTTAGCTGTATTGCAACTGCATTGGTAAATGTCTAAGATAAAAATGCATACCTAATGTTGCCAGCGACAACCAGGGGGCGCTGCAGTGTTTTTTTTAGTTCTACTTATGACAGAAACACAGGGTGTATGAAACGCTTGGATGAATATATGTTAAATAATGAAAACATTTTCGAACAATTTTTGTTAAATTTTTTTATAGAAATTTTTCCAAAATTTTAGTTTTTTATAAAATTTTTTGAACATTTAATTTTAAATGAACTTGGTTTGTTAAAATAAAATTTCAATAAAGTTTTTTCTTTGATTTATTTTGTTCGACCTTTTAGGTTGAACATTTAAATTTTGTGAAATCAAGCTCGAGACCTTCGGAATTGTTCATTTATAAATTCGCTATTTCGCCCATCCGTTAGCAAACCACCATAATGACTTCTTTTAATGCTAACTTGCAATAACTAGAGTAACAAAGAAATCACAAACAAAATTTTAAGGTCATGCAACCATGTTTACTGGTCGGTTGGTATTGTAAATGGGCCATATCGGTCCATGTTTTCATATAGCTGCCATATAAACCGATCTTGGATCTTGACTTCTTGAGCCTATAGAGTGCGCAATTCTTATCCAATTGGGATGAAATTTTACACGACGTGTTCTGTTATGATATCCAACAACTGTGCCAAGTATGGCTCAAATCGGTTTATAACGTGATATAGCTGCCATATAAACCGATCTTGGGTCTTGACTCCTTGAGCCTCTAGATTGCGCAGTTCTTATCCGAATGGAATGAAATTTTGCACGATGTGTTTTATTATGATATCCAATAATTGTGCCAAGTATAGTTCAAATCGGTCCATAACCTGATACAGCTGCCATATAAACCGATCTTGGGTCTTGACTTCTTGAGTCTCTAGAGGGCGCAATTCTTATCCGATTTGAATGAATTTTTGCAAGACGTATTTTATTCTTACTTTCAACAACTATGTCAAATTAATTACAAGTCGGTTCATAACCTGATATAGCTGCCATATAAACCGATCTTGGGTCTTGACTTCTTGAGCCCCTAGAGTGCGCAATTATTAACCAATTTGCCTGAAATTAGGGATACGACGAATTCTCTCATGACCATCAACATACGCATTTATTAGTGTCTGAATCGGTCTATAGCCCGATACAGCTCCCAAATAAATCGATCTTTCTATTTTACTTCTTGAACCCACAAAGGGCGCAATTCTTATTCGAATTAGCTGACATTTTACACAGGTCTCCAACCTATAAGTTAATTGTGGTCCAAACCGGACCATATCTTGATATCGCTCTAATAGCAGAGCAAATATTTTCTTATATCCTTTTTTGCCTAAGAAGAGATGCCGGGAAAAGAACTCGACAAATGCGGTCCATGGTGGAGGGTATATAAGATTCGGCCCGGCTGAACTTAGCACGCTTTCACTTGTTTTATGGAACAAATACTTCGGTGTCCTATTTTTAGCCTAGTTTTTGAAAATAGACGAAAATTTGTTTTTTACGATAGGTATATTGCTGCGGGCAAAAACTCGTACATTTCTATTCCAAGTTTCGAATAGAATTAATCGATAACGGATGCCACTATACGAGGGTTGCCTTTTATATTTCGGTATTGCACAACCCTTGTATTGCAACCTGTCAACTGACAGCTCTATCGTAAAGCTTGACATTTCTAAGGTTAAACGTACTCAGAACGTTTTGACATACGAGCGCTATTTGTGCTGTTTACAGTAACTTGAAAGATTCATCTCGCCCAAAAAATGGAATTAAATTAAACATTTTCGTGCTTTTATTTTTTACAACTTTCGAGGTGAATTAACTTAACAACAGTGCATCGATGAACCCAATACAATTTTTGGCGATGAGGCTCGATCAAGGACCAGTGTTTATCGATGGTAAGGTGAATTCAACCGAGGTCGTGGTTCACACCAAGACGAATTTCGTGAAGGTTGTCCAACAAATATTGCAAGATCGTCATGTGAGATCGTCGTGAGATTTAGACAACCTTAGGCATTCATTTAATATTGCATGAACATTTGATTGCCTTAGATCCCACACAATTTGTCAATCGGCCATAAAAAGGCTCGTGTCGATTGATCGAAAGAAATGCTCGAAATATACGGTCGCGGTGCTTCGAAACACGTCTATGACATCGTGACAGGTGATGAACCGTGGATTTACGCGTACGAGACCGAAAGTAAACAGCAGTCGACTGTATGGGTGTTTCAATATGAGCCAATTTCAACAAAAGTTGCTCGAGCACGAAGCACTTTGAGCACGAAGCACTTTGAGCACGAAGCACTTTGAGCACGAAGCACTTTGAGCACGAAGCACTTGCGCACGTCGCAATCGTACCACTAAAAAACGCAGAACAGTCAATTCTGAGTGATACACAAGCATTTGTTGGCCAGTTGTCTTACAAGAAATCAGGAAAACCAACCGCCGAAGACGTATCAATCTTTACCACGACAATGCGAGCTCTCAAACCGAGGCTCAAACAACTGCATTATCGACAATTGGTTCAAACGCATGCAAAAGCGTATAGATCTCAATGGGGAATATTTTGAAAAACAAAACAGCGTTTTTCGATGATTAATATTTGTTTTATCCCTAATCCCGAAATACAAAAAATGGAAAAATCGATTGCGGAAGCAGGAATTATGCTCAATCTAACATCAAGAGATAAATACCTTCGCACAGTGGCAATAATTTTTTATTTTTTTTTTGCCAAAATTTAATACAAAACGAATAATGGTAATAACTGTATAATTTCGACAAAAAATTTTAAAAATTTTCATTTCTATAGAATTTTTTTCACAAATTTTTATTTCATAGTATTTTTTTTTTTTAGTTTTATATCTACTGAATTGAAATTTGTTAAATTTTAATTCCAAACAAAAAAAAATTTAAAAAAATTTAACTTCTCTACAAACATTTAATATAACAAAATAAATTCCAAATTTGACTTAAAAAAGTACCAAAATTTTAATTAAAATTTTTTTTTCTAAATTTTACTTAAAATTTTTATTCTATTTATTATTTATTTTATTAATAAAATTTCTACAGAGAATTTCGTAAAAGCTTTAAATATATTTCATTTTGAATTTTTTTTTTTTTAATATTGTCAAAATTTTTTTCCACCAGAAAATTTTGTCAAAATTTTATTTGTATAGAAATTTTTTCTAAATTTTATTTCTAAGAAAATTTTGTTAAATTGTTATTTCTCAAAAAAATTTCAAAATTATGTTTATATAAAATATTTTGTTAAAATTTTAATTTTATAGAACATTTTGTCAAAATTTCATTTCTATAGAATATTTTGTCAATATTTAAATTTTATAGAAAAGTTTGTTAAAATTTTATTTCTATAGAATGTGAGGTTAGGTTTTGCTCTAAATTTATTCGGTTTTAAAATAATTCACACAATCGCATATTGTTTGGCTGCCCACCGTAGGGTTGTGTGCTGCTATAACTAAGAGAATATAAGCCCTTTTTTTAAAGTTAGGCAGAAAATGTGATTTTGCTTTGTAATAGCATTTGAATGGTTTCCTAGATCGCGATTTCTTTGGGTACCAACAAACTCATCGGTAGGATTCGTCAAAAAGACACATTACAAACAAATATTACCAATAGTAAAAGGTTCAGTGCGATTTAATTCTTTATTATATTGTTAAGAAAATGTTTTTCTTTGCACATACTTGTTAAAATTTTATTTATATATAAAAATTTCCGTAATTTTTTTCTCAAAATTTCTTTTCTATAAAAATTCTTTTTTGAAAAATATTTAATGCTACAGAAAATTTATTGGTTGCCAAAAAAGTAATTGCGGATTTTTCATATAGTAGACTCTGTAATTGCATTCTTTCTTCTGTCAGTTATCAGCTGTTACTTAGAAAAAAAGTTTTAAAAAAGTATATTTGATTAAAGTTCATTCTAAGTTTTATTAAAAATGCATTTACTTTCTTTTAAAAAATCCGCAATTACTTTTTGGGCAACCCAATTTTTATGATGATTTTATCTTAAGTTGTATAGATTTTTCCTCTTAAAGAAATTCGCCCATGCATGATTCCGTTTTCATTTAGTGCAAATTTAAAACAAATAAAAAAAAAACAAACAAAAAAGAATCTTCCGGTGTGTAAGGTAGGTGTGGTAGGTAAGGAAAAAGGAAATGTGTGTAGGTCCCATACACTTCTTGTTCAGAAATCTTTTGTTGTGGCCCCCCATCACCTAGAGTTAGAGCTTCAACATGATTTTTTGCCATCAACAAGAAATGTTGTTATAAGGTCTGCCAGTAAAAGGCAAATCAACCACCAAAAGTTCAAAAAAAGAAAAGTATTTTTGAGTTGTTGTGTTTTTTTTTTGTTTTTCTTCCAACATTTCCCTAACCATACACAATAAGTTCTGCATTTGGGGGGTTCTTCGGGTTCGCATGTGTTGAGGGCAAAAAAATTATTCAGAAAAATTCCACCCTTATCACAATGACGTTTCGTTGAGTGTTATACTACTAGGCTTAGCAATAGCAAAAAGCACACAACGCAATTGCCAAAATCGCCAGCATCATCAGCAGTAACTTTTTGCTGCGGGCGACTAGACCAAAACTCCTGGGAGAGAGAATTAGAGGATGGATATTTGATTTTGGCCCTAATGTTGCTTTTGACCATGAATTTTTGCTTTGCGGCAATTAAGGGAGTATTTTCATACCAAACAAGGGTAGACAAGATTTTTATTCATTTTTTTTACATAATCCCTTCTTGTGTCGGATGTGGATCGTTGGTGGTGGCTGGGCATTGCATGGTAACACGTGTCCTTTCACAATGCTGTTGCGAACGAAAGTTAAAGAAACACTGATTTTTGAAGGTTATTTCGTTGGTGGCTCTTGGCTGAGCTCTAAGACAGTTATTTTTAGCAAGGGATTATAAAAAACAGCAACTTCGATGATATTAAATGTCTAAGAATTTACAAATTAGATGACATTTAATGGAAATTTTGTCTTTAGAGGAAATTTGATAAAAATTTAGTCTTTAGAGGAAATTTGATGAAAATTTAGTCTTTGGATAATATTTCCATTTATGAAGATTTTGTCTTTAGAGAAAATTTCATGAAGATTTTGTCTTTAGAGAAAATTTCATGGAAATTTTGCCATCAGAGAAAATTTTATGGAAATTTTGTCATAAGAGAAAATTTTATAGAAATTTTGTCTTTAAAGAAAATTTCATGGAAATTCTCTCTTTAAAGACCATTTTATGTAAATTTTCTTTTAAGACAAATTTTTCCATGAATTTTTTTCTAAATTCATAATTTCCATGAAGTTTTCTCAAAAGACAAAGTTTGATGGATATCTCTTCTCTATAACGAATTTTATGGCAATTTTGTGTTTGGAGAAAATTTCATGAAAATTTTGCCTTAAGAGAAAAGTTCATGGAAATTTTGTCTTCAAAGAAAATGTCATGCAAATTTTGCCTTAAGAGAAAAGTTTATGGAAATTTTGTTTTTAAAGAAAATTTCATGCACAATTTGTTTTTAGAGAATATTTCAAGAAAAATTTTTCCTTATTGAAAATTTCATGAAATTTTTGTCTATTCAAAAACTTTTCATGAGACTTTTTCTTAAGAAAAAATTTCATAAACATTTTGTCTTTGGAGAAAATTTCATGAAAATTTTGTCTTTAGAAAAAATTTGATTCAAATATTTTCTTTGGAGGAAAATGTCATGGAAATTTTGTCTTTAGAGAAAGTTTCGTGGAAATTTTGCCTTTAGAGAGAATTTCATGGAAATTTTGTCTTTAGAGAAAACGTCATGAAAATTTTGTCAAAGAAAATTTCATCGAATTTATTTTCAGTAATGAAAGTTTCATGTAATTTATTATACCCACCACCGAAGGATGGGGGTATATTCATTTTGTCATTCCGTTTGCAACACATCGAAATATCCATTTCCGACCCTATAAAGTATATATATTCTTGATCAGCGTGAAAATCTAAGACGATCTAGACATGTCCGTCCGTCTGTCCGTCTGTCCGTCTGTCCGTCTGTCCGTCTGTCTGTTGAAATCACGCTACAGCCTTTAAAAATTGAGATATTGAGCTGAAACTTTGCACAGATTCTTTTTTTGTCCATAAGCAGGTTAAGTTCGAAGATGGGCTATATCGGACTATATCTTGATATAGCCCCCATATAGACCGATCCGCCGATTTAGGGTCTAAAGCCAATAAAAGCCACATTTATTATCCGATTTTGCTGAAATTTGGGACAGTGAGTTGTGTTAGGCCCTTCGATATCCTCCGTCAATTGGGCTCCGATCGGTTCAGATTTGGATATACCTCCCATATAGACCGATCCTCCGATTTAGTGTCATAGGCCCATAAAAGCTACATTTATAATCCGATTTTGCTGAAATTTGGGACAGTGAGTTGTGTTAGGCCCTCCGACGTCCTCTGTGAATTTGGCTCAGATCGGTCCAGATTTGGATATAGCTGCCATATAGACCGATCCTCCGATTTAGGGTCTTAGGCCCATAAAACACGCATTTATTGTCCGATGTCGCCGAAATTTGGGACAGTGAGTAAAGTTAAGTCCCTTGACATACTTCTGCATTATCGCACTGATCGGTCCACATTTGGATATAGCTGCCATATAGACCGATCTCTCGGTTTTAGGTTTTGGGGCCATAAAAAGCGCATTTATTGTCCGATGTTGCCGAAATTTGGGACAAAGAGTAAAGTTAAGCCCCTCCACATATTTCTGCTATGGGACATAAGTTATGAGTTTTGCATCGGATTTTGACGAAAGGTGGTTTACATATATAGCCGAGGTGGTGGGTATAACAAAAACAAATTAAGTATAAATGAAAACAACAACTTTTAAATTGTAAAATTAGAATAAGAAACAAACTATTTTTTACAAATTATAGGAAAACACCATTTTATCATAATTTGGATGAAATATTCTTTAAACTAACAATTCTCATAAAATTTTCCATTTTCCGCAAACAAAAAAAAATTAAAACACTAGCATTTTTACGCATTTAACATATATAATATGGACAAAATTGTCCTTAGAAATAAAATCTTTACAAAATTTTCTAGGGACATAAATTTTTATAAAAAATATTATATTTTGAAAAAAAAAATTCTTAGAAATAATGTTCCGAAAGATTTTCACAGCATTTCCCATGGAAATTAAATTTTTAAACATTTTTATCCAAAAAAGAGTTTTTTAAAACAAAGGTATTCGGGAGTAGATTACAAATAAGATCAGGAAGTATGAAGAGGCTTTATAATTTATTGATTTCGGAAGGGGGCAGACCCTCCCCCGTTACCAAAAACACCACCCAAAATCTAAAGTGCACCGATAAGAACAATATGGCTATCAAGTGAAAAGTATGCGGGAGTAGGTAACGAATATGGCATACAAATTCATGTCAAAGTATAGGGAGTCAAAATGGGCACATTAGCCAATCACAGATATATGGGACTCGGTTTGTTTGTTCCGTATAGACTGAAAAACGGCCGAACTGATTTTCTTGAAATTTTCGCTTGTTGTGTAGATTGGTCTGGAAGGAAACATAGGCTATATAATTTTTCGGTATCGGAAGGGTGACGGACCCTCCCCCTTATGCCAAAAACACAACCCAAAATCAAAAGTGGACCGATCGGGACAATATAGGAATCAAATTAATGGTATTTGAGAGTAGAATACGAATAAGGTATTAGAATTTGAGTCTAAGTACCCATCGGGCAGCCCCAACGCCAAAACTGCCCCAAACAGTCATATTGGACGTTCATTTCAATATGGGGCTCAAATGAAAGGTATTCGGGAGTAGATTTCAAATGTGGCATACAAAATCGAATCGAATATTGGGGATCACGCCAACCCCCTATGGAACTTGGCTGAACCGATTTTCTTAAAATGTTCACAGATTGTGTACGTTTGCCTGGAAGGAAACATAGGCTATATAATTTTTAGATATCGGTTGGAGGGAGATCCTCCCCTTAACCCCAAAAACGCCACCCATATCCGAAAGTGGTCCGATGAGTACGAATTTGGTCCCTAGTAACCAGCGGGCAACGCGCACCGCTTTATCCGATGTTCTCGCCAGAATTCGAACGCGTTCTGCGCCATAGGATACAATGGCACGAAGTCGATATCCGCATTCAGGGCGAAGTGTCCCCATCCTAAAAAGATATAAGAGAGTAAAAGAAGGCGCAGCGGAGCGGTCCCGGTTCGGCTAGTATTTCTATAAAAATAGAATTTGACAAATATGCTAGGAATTGTATGGGCAATATTGTCCAGTTTAGACCATTAGATACTGGCGATGATCGGTTTGGTATCCCAGAAACTGCAGACCTGTGAACCTTTCGAACAAATTTTTGAAAATATTTGGACTAAAAACCACATGGAAATATTATTAAAAAATTAAATATGTATTTTTATTGTTATTGTTATTTTATAAATTGGCCATGCGTCTTAAAATTACAAAATTGGGCAAATAAAAAAAACAAAATAAATCACCAAAATCTCGCACTGTCTCCAACTAATAAATAACTTGAACAACCATTGATTTGAGAGTTATCCCTACCAACCAAACAAATCATCTTGAAAGCACATAGAAGAAAAGAAATGAAATTCTCACCAAATATTCTAAGGAATTCTAATTTTGATCAAATTTTCTATAGAAATAAAAATTTTACAAAACTTTCAATGCAAAAAAAATTGACAAAATTTTGCATGAAAAAATTTTACAAAAATTCTAACGAAAAATATTTGACAAAAAGTTTTACGCAAAAAATTTTAACAAAAACAAATTAAAAAAAAAAATCTATAGAAATAAAATTTGTAAAAACTGAATAAAAATTTTCATAAAATTTTGACAAACACTTTCTTAGATATACAATTTTGACAAATATTTTAAAGAAAAACTGTTTAACCGTTTAATATTGATTAGCAAGTAAAAGCGTGCTAAGTTTGGCCGGCGCGAATCTTGGGAACCCACCACCACAGATTCTGCAAAAAATTAATACAAAATAAATTTAGTTGAAGGGCATAATTTTACTCTACACACCAAATTAAAGCTTCTGGGAAACGAGCAAGGATGATCCAGAGTCCGGTTTACATGGAAACTACATCAGGTTATAGACAGATTTAGACCGTTTTTGGCACAGCTGTTGGAAGTCGTAACAGAACACTACATGCAAACTTTCAACCAATCGGGCAAAGATTGCAGCTTGTAAGAGCTCAAGAAGTCAAATCGGGAGATGGGTTTAAATGGGAGCTATATCAGGTTATATACCGATTTGTACAGTAGCACAAATGTTGGAAGTCTTAAAAGAACACTACATGCTCAATATCAGCCAAATGGGGAAAAATTCGGCTTGTAAGGGCTCTGTTGTGGGATGTCATAACAGGATACTACTTGCAATAACTAAATCTGAAACTATATGGCCAATTTGCAATCACCCAACGACCAACATCAATATTAAGCATCTGTGCAATATTTCAAGCGGCTAGCTTTACACTTTCGACCGCTATCGTGATTTCCCATGGTGGTGGGTATAAAAAATGTTTAACCGTTGGATAATTTTTTGAAAAATTTTTAACTAATTTTTTTACTATTGAAATGGACAAAGTTGAAGGCCATATGGGTACTTTACCTACCCATATGGGTTGGTACAGGAGTCAAAACCGGGGATCGGTTTATATTGGGGGGCTATATCAACGTTATGGCCGAATCGGATCAAATCTGGCAATGATGTTGGAAATCGAAACAGAAGTCTTTGTGCCAAATTTCAGCCAAATCGGATGAAAATTGAGGCTTCTAAGGGCTCAGGATGGTAAAACTGAAGATCGGCTTATATGGCTGCTGTATCAGTTTTATCGCAAGAAGTCACAACTGAGGATCGGTTTATGTGGGGCCTATATCACTTTTTAGACCGATTGGGATTATACTTTGGCACATATGTTGGAAGTCATAACAAAAGTCCTTGTGCCAAATTTCAGTCAAATTGGATGATATTTTAGACTTTTAGGGGCTCAAGAAGCCAAAATCGGTGATCGGTTTAAATGGGGGCTTTATCAGTTTAAAGACCGTTTCGAATCATACGTGTGGCACAGATGTTGAAAGTCACAATGGAAGTCCACGAGCCAAATTTCAGCCTAAATAGAATGAAAATTAAGACTTCTAGGGGCTCAAGAATTCAATACCGGTTATAGGTTACAAATCTGAAACGACTGGGTCGTTTGCATCTGTGCAAAATTTCGAACGACTAGATTTATGCGTTCACCCGCTATCGTGATTTCAACAGACGGTGGGACGGACGGATGGATGTGGCAAGATCAACTCAGAATTTCGAGACGATGAAGAATATAAATTCTTTATTGCGTCATAGATCAATATTTCGAGGTGTTAACAATCCTATGGTGGTGGGTATGAAAATATCAACAACATTTCCTAAATAAATGAAATTGTTTGTCTGTTTGCGCTCTTTTATTTTGATCTTAAAATCTTTGCGTGATTTTTCAAACATCTTCCAGCTCGAGATCATATTCAATGCTTTGTATTCAAAAAAAAAAGCATGGCAAAGAACTTATGAAAGCTGAGCAAGTGTATGTTTTTATTCAAAACACTTTGAGTGGCTGGTGTATCATGATTTCGGTTACGCCATGTAACTTCACCAGCACTATTGTCAAATTGATTAAGATGACCTACATACCCAAAGACAATTGAGTACGAGCACGCTTTTGTTTTGAAACATGGCTCAATAAGTCCTCCAACTCTCCTAAGTCCAGCAAGAGAGAAGAAAGCCTTGCTTTCCACTATTCCGATACTGCCAATGCTGATTAATGCTAAGAACAACAAACACATCAATATTGCCAAACTCTTTTTTGTTTAGCACTTCAAAATTCTGCATGAATGTGCTGCATTAACCTACAGCACAGCGACGGGCCGTGAAAAAATGCTATTAAACTTTTGAGTCATTCTTTACACTCCCGCCGACTGTCCCTTTCAAATATTGGTTGCCCAAAAAGTAATTGCGGATTTTTCATATAGTCGGCGTTGATAAATTTTTTCATAGCTAGTGACTCTGTAATTGCATTCTTTCTTCTGTCAGTTATCAGCTGTTACTTTTAGCTTGCTTTAGAAAAAAAGTGTAAGTAAAAATGCGCAATTACTTTTTGGGCAACCCAATATTTCATGGTATCCGTTTCTTAGAACTTCTCTTGTTGTTATTTCCCTGACCAAACATTTGTCAAAATTATTCTAGCTGCCTCTAAACTGTGCACATTTTTTTGTTAGGAATTTCAAGTGAAAATTGTTTTATCACAGGGGGGCACAGGGGAAAACTTAACGCCAACAAAACCTACTATGATGCTTACTCGACCTTCATAAAAGTTCAGTGACCCAGTGAAAGAAAAGTGTCAATGCGCAATATGCGCAAAATCCTAAATCTTTCCTAATAATGGTGTCCATTAAAAATGGCACATATATCTGGATGAAAAGTCATGGCTTGAGGCTTTGATAAAAACTGTAATTACCAAAGGGAAATTCTATTGAGGATATATGTCCGGTAAAATGAATTAAACTGATGTGTTATTAAAAAAAACCACCTACACTCACTATCATAAGGTCCAAAACGCTTAATGAAATCCAAATAGGGGCAAATTTCACACATATCAATTCAAGTTAAACTCAATGATAAGTGACTTGCTTTTTATAGCCGAGTCCGAAGGGCGTGCCGCAGTGCGCCACCTCTTTGAGGAGAAATTTTTATATGGCATAGCTGAACCTGCTTTGCTGCGCCTTCTTTTACACCCTATGAAATATAACTTTCTTTTCAATTACACTTCTCAGCATTCTTATGCAATTTGGTTAAACATTACTTTAGCGACTCCTCCTATGACCTTCCATATACGTGCCACATACCTCCCAAATGAACCGATCTCCCGATTTTAATTCTTGAACCAATATAGGGTTCAATTCCTATCCAATTTGGCTGAAATTTTTCACAATGACTTCTACTATGGTCTTCAACATCTTAACCAAGTATGGTATAAATCGGTCGATAACCTGAAATAGCCCCAATAGCTTGGCAATTTCTATTAATTATCCTTTGTTTGCCCATAAAGAGATATCCATGATGTAGGGTATATAGGATTAGCCCGCTTTTACTTGTTGTCCCACGATTCGTTCGCCTAGTCATTGAAAGTAGTTATGTTCCCTTTATATAATCAGCTGTTTTCAATGATTTGACGAACGAACGACTCGAGTGACAAAAAGAAACAAAGTTTGTACTTATGGGCACGCCACTTGTCTTCTTTTCGTTGAGCTAAAATTTCAATCAAACCCGCTCCACTACGCTTTCACTCTTAAAACGTAGAAAAATTTCACCTTTGCAATGTAACCTACTCTGCAATAGCGCTGATTCCATGTTCGTTCTTTGAGCCTGCCTCTCTAACCGTTAGGCACAAACTTGGATATTCGCACTCCACTAAATATATTTTTATCTATGGCAAAGATAGGCACTTAAACTACCTCAAACGCCTTTATTAAGGCCCGTCCTAGGGTAGAAAGTTAAAAAATAATACCGCAAACAATTTCTGTATGATCAGTTTTGACCACTCTGCCCTCTCTCTGTGCATGTTAGCTTCCCCAAATTAGCGCCATCTACGGGCTGTTTTCCAGAATATGACACTAATTGCAATGTTAGTGCTGCTCGTTTCGAGTGGCTTAGCGACTATAACATTAATAATCATGTGGTATTTGTCTACTAATGACTATAAGACTACCTATTAAACAATTATCATTATTTTTTTTTTAAATCAAATCAAATTGCCATATTAAATGATTTTCTGTGGTAAAGAAATAATTTTCCACTCTACATATTTGATTTTCAACAAAAAAAATGTTGCCCAGAAACAAGTCGTTTGGTCTTGTCTATCGATGAGCTAAAATTAGTTGCAACCTTGGCGTTAAGGATTGCAACTCCTCCTATCACGCTGAACGTCATAATTTTGGGGGTATGACGTCCTACATTTATTTATGTCCCCAAATGAATTAAATCACACAGGGTCCTGTTGGGTCGTTATCATTGATCGACTGTTTTGGGGTGAGGTGGTCCGCTGGATATATGAGGAGAATAAAGATATTAGATTTGCAGTCCACAACCGTATATCTTTGTCATGATTGGTGTATACAGCCGTTTGGTGGAGGGCGTCCATATGAGGGTTGTGCGCCCCACTGCCACTTGCCGATATGTTTATTTGGAGTAGTTTTCGGGCTTGTACTACCCCTTGGATACTTGAACCCAAGTTTTTATACCACATTCGCTTTCTACTCTACAATATCTTTCATTTGATACCCATATTGTCCCCACCGGTCAACTTTTGATTTTGGGTGTCGTTTTTGTGGTAACGGGGAGGATTCTCCACCTTCCAACATCAACAAATTACATAGCCTATACCTCCTTCCTGATCATATTCGTAATCTACTCGCGAATACCTTTCATTCGAGCCCCATATTGTCATTATCGTCCAATAAACTAATTTGCGGGGCTTTGGGATCGGGGCGGCCCCCCAATTACTTGGAGTCAATTTTTAATATGGAATTCGTACTCTACTCTTGAATACCTTTCATGTAAATCCCATACTGTCCCAATCCGTCAACTTTTAGCTTCGGGTGGTACTTTTGGGGTAAGTAGGAATGTCCGCCCCCCTTGCGATATCAAAAACTTATATAGCCTATTGCTCCTTCCGGACCATTTTCCTAATCTACTGCCGAATACCTTTCATTCGATTCCCATTTTGTCATTATCATCCAATAAACCTATTTTGGGGGTTTTTTTGGGGTCGGGGCGGCCCCCCAATTACATGGATCCAATTTTTAATATGGAATTTGTACTCTACTCTTGAATACCTATGATTTAAGTCCCACATTGTGCCAATCGGTGCACTTTTATTTTTGGCTGGTACTTTTGGGGTAAGGGGGAGGGTCCGCCCCCAATACGATATCAAAAAATTATATAGCCTATTGCTGCTTCCGGACCAATCCCCACAATCTGTGAACATTTTAAAGAAATCGGTTTAGTCGTTTTTGAGTCTATACGGAACAAACAAATTTATCGACAGAAGATAGATAGATAGTACCCCACAAATGCCACCAGCATTAGGAAGACAAAGCCGCCAGAATTCGAACCCAGGCGTTCAGGGTTATATGCAAATACAACATTGTAAATAACAGAGTTTTATTATTCTGTTAAACAGAGTTATTGAGTTTCTTGGCAGAGTTGCCACATTGTTTTCAAATACGTTTGCTCTGTTATAAATTCGAATTAAAGAAAAAAAACTCTCTTGAAATTTTATTTCCATTAGCTTGTTCGTGACATTTTCAATGAACAACCTAAGCTCATTCACTTCAAATTTTGCCATGAGTTTTGGGCCAGTTAAATGAATGCAACTTGCTTGCTGACCTACATCAAGCAGCAACAACCACTTGATAGAAATAGACACTTAAATTAAATGTACATTTATTAAAACTATAACAACAACAAACAATTTATCTGGGAGCAGCAACAAAACTTATGCACAAATTCAAAAACGTCATAATAGCAAAGTGCATTTATATTTAGTTTAGACATTTTGTTTTTTTTTTTTTCTTTCTTTTTTATTTTAGTTTCAGAGTAGGCATTGATGTGGTCATTGAACTGCATTTCAGTGCATTGACATACTAATAACCAAACAGCAATGGTTAAGAAAAGTGAAAACAAGTAAGAAGGCGTTAAGTTCGGCCGGGCCGAACTTTGGATACCCACCACCTCGGGTATATATGTGAACCACATTTCGTCAAAATCCAGTGAAAAATGCATACCTTAAGCCCCATAGCAGCTCTATATATATCATCCGATTTAGACCAAATGCTTATAACTACAAGTCATTGATAGACCGAGAGATCGGTCTATATGGCAGCTATATCCAAATCTGGACCGATCTGAGCCAAATTGAAGACAAATATCGAAGGGCCCAACACAAGTCATTGTCCCAAATTTCGGCGACATCGGACAATAAATGCGCTTTTTATGAGCCCAAAACCTTAAATCGAAAGATCGGTCTATATGGCAGCTATATCCAAATCTGAACCGATCAGGACCAAATAGAAGAAAGATATCGAAGGGCCTAAGGCAAATCACTGTCCCAAATTTCAGCAAAATCGGATAATAAATGTGGCTTTTATGGGCCTAAGACCCTAAATCGGCGGATCGGTCTATATGGCAGCTATATCCAAATTTGGACCGATCTGGACCAAATTGACGAAGGATGTCGAAGGGCTCAACGCAACTCACTGTCCCAAATTTCAACAAAATCGGATAATAAATGTAGCTTTTATGGGCCTAAGACCATAAATCGGAAGATCGGTCTATATGGCAGCTATATCCAAATCTGAACCGATCTGGGCCAAATTGACGAGGAATGTTGAAGGGCCTAACACAACTCACTGTGCCAAATTTCATCCAAATCGGATGTAAAATGTGGCTTTTACGGGCCTAAGACCCTAAATCTGAGGATCGGTCTATATGGCAGCTATATCCAAATTTGGACCGATCTGAGCCAAATTGACGAAGGATGTCGAAAGGCCCAACGCAACTCACTGTCCCAAATTTCAGTAAAATCGGATAATAAATGTGGCTTTTATGGGCCTAAGACCCTAAATCGGCGGATCGGTCTATATGGGGGCTATATCAAGATATGGTCCGATATAGCCCATCTTCGAACTTAACCTGCTTATGGACGAAAAAAGAATCTGTGCAAAATTTCAGCTCAATATCTCAATTTTTAAAGACTGTAGCGTGATTTCAACAGACAGACGGACAGACGGACAGACGGACGGACATGTCTAGATCGTCTTAGATTTTCACGCTGATCAAGAATATATATACTTTATAGGGTCGGAAATGGATATTTCGATGTGTTGCAAACGGAATGACAAAATGAATATACCCCCATCCTTCGGTGGTGGGTATAAAAAGAACAGAATGAACAGAACATTTGAAAAATGTTTGTGACATTGGCAATGCTTGGAAAAAAATATGAAAAAAGAATTGTTTGGAAAAAGAAATAATCCAAGGAAAAAAGTTCAAAAATTGTTATAAGGAGATAATCTCTTTGAAATCGAATAAGAAATCAACGTATGTTTAAACATTTGGGTTCTTATTGAATTAAATGAATGGAACAGGAAATCGCTCCATAATGGCAGAAAGGTTAAATGACTTTGTCCCATCAATCAATGGGAAGAGTTGCAGTGTGGAACCAATGTTGACTTCATGCAACGTTTTGATTTCAATGTTTGAAGGCTCTTCGAAGTCTTTTCGCCTCTTTAAAGATATTACACAAATTTAGAAGATAGTTTTGAAAAGTGGAACCTAGTTAAAAAATTTATTTATTCTAATTCTTTTTTAAGTTTCCTTTATACCCTACTCTTAATTGATATTTAATTTAAATGTTGGGTCAACCAGAAGCTACACTTATAAAAGTACGAAAATCTATACCTAATAATACACATCAAAATCAGCGACAAGCATACAAAGAAAGAAAAAGATATTATGAAAATGCCAAACAAGTAAAAAGGCGTTAAGTTCGGCCGGGCCGAACTTTGGATACCCACCACCTCGGGAAATTTTATACCTTATGTCCCATATCAGTTATATCAAAATATGTTCCGATTTGGACCAAATACTAAAAGTACACTAACTATATCTAAAAATAAACCGATCTGAACCATATACGAGACGGATGTCGAAAAGCCTAACATAAGTCACTGTGTCAAATTTCAGTGAAATCGGATTATAAATGCGCCTTTTATGGGACCAAGGCCTTAAATCGCGATATCGGTCTATATGGCAGCTATATTCAAATCTCGACCGATCTGAGCCAAATTCACGGAGGATGTCGAAGGGCCTAACACAACTCACCGTACCAAATTTCAGCGAAATCGGATAATAAATGTGGCTTTTATGGGACTTAGACCCTAAATCGGATGATCGGTCTATATGGCAGCTATATCCAAATCTGAACCGATCTGAGCCAAATTCACGGAGGATGTCGAAAGGCCTAACACAACTCACTGTCCCAAATTTCAGCAAATTCGGATAATAAATGTGGCTTTTATGGGCCTAAGACCCTAAATCGGCCGATCGGTGTATATGGGGGCTATATCAAGATATAGTCCGATATAGCCCATCTTCGAAATTAACCTGCTTATGGACAAAAAAAAAATCTGTGCAAAGTTTCAGCTCAATATCTCTATTTTTAAAGGCTGTAGCGTGATTTCAACAGACAGACGGACAGACGGACGGACATGTCTAGATCGTCTTAGATTTTTACGCTGATCAAGAATATATATACTTTATAGGGTCGGAAATGGGTATTTCGATGTGTTGCAAACGGAATGACAAAATGAATATACCCCCATCCTTCGGTGGTGGGTATAAAAAGGATAATATTTTGAAATAACACACATGTCACATTCAACTGTTACATACAGAGATATTTGTGTAGGCACTCACCCACTTAAACACTCACACATACACACATGTATTTACGAATATTCGTATGTATGTATATGCCCATCTTCATATGGCTGTAAATGAAGGATAACATTCACAAAATTCTATGATTGTCATTGTCTTGCTGGCTTTTATGGGAGTTGGAGGAGGGAGTTAGTGAGTCCTTGAAATATGCTCTTAGCTGTAGTGTTCCACCTACACCATGTCATTGACATCTTCACGGGTCATTTAACCCGAGTGAGAGATGGCTTTGTGGCCAAAAAAAAAACTGATAAAAATGCCAACATAAATGCTGGCGATAAAGGAAATGGCAAAAAAATAACTCAAAACAAAATGGTCAGTATTATGTTTATTATAACAATAAAAAAAAGCCCAAACCCTTACAGAAAAATCAAAAACTCTATGAAAATAAAATTTTGAATAAAACATAACTTGTTCAAATGCAAAAGCAGTTGTTATAGCATTTGCCAGTAAATAACTTTCCATTATTTCGCATTTCCCATTCACCTCATTTTAAAGCTTTCTTCCCTATGGAGCTATAATCTTTGTGTTAAATCATGGAATTACCCATATGGTAAAAATCCTGCTATACGAATAGCTTTGTTGTTATTAACAAAAGCTTTCTTTCGAATAGACTAAATATTGTTAAAGCGGAAAACGGAACTTGGACGCCATATATAGCAAATGAGAGAAACACGAAAGAGAGGGAGAAAGCAATATAACGAGAGTGAGAGCTAAAAGTTATGCACAGCTTTTTACTAACACATATGAAAGCTCCATTTTCAGCAATTGTAAACAAACCACCAATGTCAGAAGTGTTAAAGCATTTTTTTTTTTTTGCAAAAATTGCGAAAGCGCCAAAGCAAAGCTTTTAGCATCAGGCTTGTATGAGTTGCAAATGATTTAATGTGCTAAAACAGTGATAATATATACATAGGACGCAATACAAGTTGAATAAGAAACTTCTAGGAGGGTTGCCAATGGAAATAAAAATTGATATCAAAATTTTGTATTTTAATAGAAAATTTTGTCAAATGTGTTTCTAGCAAAATTTATGAAAAATTTTTCTGTGTAGAAAATTTTATAAAATATTTTCCAAACAATTCTTTGTATATAAAACTTACCTTCTGACCTCATAAAATCGGATTTTAGATATATATGAAATTTGGCACAGTGAGTTCTGGTAGACCCCTTCCATATTATATCGGACGTGGATTGGATGGAGATGGGTTTTTACCTGGTAAATATCCAACACTTGGGTATTTATTGGGTATATACCAAATAAATACCTTTTTGAGTATTTATTTTGGGTATTTATAATTTTGCAGATATATGGGGTATAAAAATATTTTCCAAACAATTTTTTGTATATAAAACTAACCTTCTGACCTCATAAAATCGGATTTTAGATATATATGAAATTTGGCACAGTGAGTTCTGGTAGACCCCTTCCAATTTCTGTGAAGTGCGGTTCAAATCGGACTATATTTGGATACCCTATATCCCGATGTACGATATTGAGGCCATAAAAGATCCATTTACTACCCGAATTCGATGAAATGTGGCACATTGTGTTCTGGAAGACCCCTACCCATTCTTGTCAAATGTGATCCAGACCGGACCATATTTGGATATAGCTGCCATATAGACCGATGTTCCGATATAGTGTAATGAACATCTAAAAGGATAATTTTTCATCCTATTTCGATGAAACTTGGCACAGCGAGTTCCCCTTTAAGCTTTTTTGTTGAATATCGTCCAGATCGAACCATATTTGGATATAGCTGCCATATAGACTGATCTCCCGATATAGAGTATTGAGCCCATAAAAGGAGAATTTTTTATCCGATTTTGATGCAATTTTGTACAGCCAGTTTTGGTACCCCTCTAAACCTTTTTGTTAAATATCGACCAGATCGGACCCTTTTGGGTATTTACCTATCGCACATCTCTAGGAATGGATAATAATTAGGAATTTTGTGAGACAAGGATATTACAGGCTTAAATGGTTTACGCACCTCAAGCCAAGACATTCTCCACACTGGAAAATAGTTGTGTAAGATGGCGACAAATTTAATAATTTTTGGCTAATAAAGTACATACAAATGTACTGAAATTGAAAGTTTTTATTTGTAAATGACTTTATATCATGTATAAATATAAATATGTCCTCTTTGGGCGTGTTTTTGGGAGGGGGCGGCCCCCCAAACAAAAGGGGTGGATCCCCAGAAACTTTGTCCCTCATTTGGATATCAAATTCGTATTCTACTCGCAAATACCTTTAATTAAAGTCCCATATTGCCATGGTCGGTAAATATGCCCGATTTAGGGGTGTTTCTGTTCATGATTCGTCTAAATATATATTTGGTAGGTTTTGGGATTATGGCCGTCCCCCTAGGTGCCCCATCCGATACTATAAGATGGGTGCACAAAATTTCGCTTAAATCGCACCACTCTCCACGGAGATCTGGCGTTTCTGAAAATTACGGTATGGGGGAGGGTCCGCCACCCTTCAGATATCAAAAAACGTAGTAGCCTATTTTCACCAAGGGATCATTATGCACCATCAGTGAAAATTTCAAGAAAATCGGTTCAGCCCTTTTTGAGTCTATAAGGAACACACAAGCAAACAAACCGACAAACAAACCCAAGTTGATTTTTATACCCACCACCGAAGGATGGGGGTATATTCATTTTGTCATTCCGTTTGCAACACATCGAAATATCCATTTCCGACCCTATAAAGTATATATATTCTTGATCAGCGTAAAAATCTAAGACGATCTAGCCATGTCCGTCCGTCTGTCCGTCTGTCCGTCTGTCTGTTGAAATCACGCTACAGTCTTTAAAAATAGAGATATTGAGCTGAAATTTTGCACAGATTCTTTTTTGTCCATAAGCAGGTTAAGTTCGAAGATGGGCTATATCGGACTATATCTTGATATAGCCCCCATATAGACCGATCCTTCGATTTAGGGTCTAAGGCCCATAAAAGCCACATTTATTATCCGATTTTGTTGAAATTTGGGACAGTGAGTAGTGTTAGGCTCTTCGACATCCTTTGTCAATTTGGCTCAGATCGGTCAAGATTTGGATATAGCTGCCATATAGACCGATCCTCCGATTTAGGGTCTAAGGCCCATAAAAGCCACATTTATTGTCCGATTTCGCTAAAATTTGGAACAGTGAGTTGTCTTAGGCCCTCCCATATTCTATGTTAATTTGGTCCAGATCGGCTCAGATTTGGATATAGCTGCCATATAGACCGATCCTCCGGTTTACGGTCTTAGGCCCACAAAAGTCACATTTATTATCCGATTTTGATGAAATTCGGGGCAGTCAATTGTGTAAGGCCCATCGACATCCTTCGTTAATTTGGCTCAGATCGGTTCAGATTTGGATATAGCTGCCATATAGATCGATCCTCCGATTTATGGTGTAAGGCCCATAATAGCCACATTCATTATCCGATTTTGCTGAAATTTGGGACAGTGAGATGTGTTAGGCTCTTTGACATATTTCTTCAATTTGGTCCAGATCGGTTCAAATTTGGATATAGCTGCCATATAGACCGATTTCTTGATTTATGGTTTTGGGCCCATAAAATGCTCATTTATTGCCCGATGTCCCCGAAATTTGGAACAGTGAGTTAAGTTAAGCCCCTTGACATACTTCTGCAATATCGCACAGATCGGTCCAGATTTGGATATAGCTGCCATATAGACCGATATCTAGGTTTTAGGTTTTGGGGCCATAAAAGACGTATTTATTGTCCGATGTCGCTGAAATTTGAGACAGTGAGTTTTGTTAGACTCTTCGACGTCCTTCTTCAATTATGCCCAGATCAGTCCAGATTTGAATATACCTGCCATATAGACCGATCTCTGGATTTAAGGTTTAGGGCCCATAAAAGAGGCATTTATTGTCCGATTTCGCCGAAATTTGTGACAGTGCTTAGTGTTAGGCTCTTCGACATGTTTATGCAACTTGGCCGAAATCGGTCCAGATTTGGATATAGCTGCCATGTAGACCGATATCTCGATTTCAAGTCTTGGCCCCATAAAAGGCGCATTTATAATCCGATTTCACTGAAATTTGACACAGTGACTTATGTTCGGCTTTTCGACATCCGTGTCGTATATAGTTCAGATCGGTATGAGGTATATGAGTATAAGGTATGAAATTTTCACCGAATTTTGATGAAAGGTGGTTTACATATATACCCGAGGTGGTGGGTATCCAAAGTTCGGCCCGGCCGAACTTAACGCCTTTTTACTTGTTATATATACGATTTTTTGTTGAAAAATTTAAAAAAAATTTGTATTTTAATGGTCAACATTTTTTCTTATTAAATTTTTGTCAAATTTTGCTTTTTAGAAAATCGAATTTTTTTTAGAAAATAATTATTGCTGTGAAAAAAATTTTTAACCTTTTCATTCAATATTGTGATCAAAATAATTAAAAAAGTTTTGTAACAAAGTTTTATAAAAAGTTTTATAAAACTAATTGTTACTAAAAATTTTGTGGAAGATATGTTTACAACATTTTTTCGAAAATTTTCTCAAAAGTTGTTTTTAAAATGCATACATTTTTTAATAAAAATATTTGTCAAATTTTATTTTTATTAAAATGTTGTATACCTTTTATTCACCTCAAAAATTTGGTCGAAATGTTATGTCCATAGAAATTTTAATTAAAATTTTTTTAAGAAATTTTTGCCAATATTTTTTTCTTTAGAAAATATTCTCAAAATTTTATTTCTATAGAAAATGTTGTTAAAATTTAATTTTTACAGGAATTTTTGTCAAAATTTAATTTTTATAGAAATTTTTGTCCAATTTTTATTTTGTAGAAAATTTTGTCAAAATTTTATTTTTTTAGATAATTTTGTCAAAATTTTATTTCTAAAGAAAATGTTGTCAAAATTTGATTTTTCTAGAAACTTGTAAAAAACTACTTCTATAAAAAATTTTAAAATTTTATTTCCATAAAATTTTTTGTAAATCTTATATATATAAAAAGTTTTGAAAATTCTATTTCTATAAAAAGTTTTCAAAATTCTATTTCTATAAAATTTTAAATCATTTTGTGACCAAAAGAAGCGCTAAAACAATTTATTTTTTAATTTTTTTCCTATAGAAATTTCTTTGAAAATGTTAGTTTCCAGAGAATTTTGTCAAAGTTTTATTTCTATAGAAAATATTTTTATTTCTTTAGATAATTGTTTCACCCCTGCACCTCCTTTCTTATTCGGGGGGTGTTATGGGAATGAAGCGGCCCCAGCAGTCATTTGGTCCCGAAGGGAACCCCATATTGCCATATTTGTCGGAAAAAATCTTAGGTTTCGGAGGGATTTTTTGGGGGTGTGGTGGACACCAAACATATACCCTCAACAATTGGATATCAGATTAGTTTTCTACTCTCAAATACCTTCCCTACGAACCCCATATTGACAAGATTGGTCTGTATATTCATTTGGCGGGCTTTGGGGGGTGGAACAGTCCCCTTTAGTGTCCCACCCCAAATTTGAATAGCAAATTTTGCATAAGAGTGCAAACAAAATTTCGCATGAATCGCTCCACCAAACTTCTAGATCTGGCACTTTGAAAAATTAATGTAAGGGGAGGTTCTTCCCCCATTCAGTGCCCAATTTGTGTCACGGGATAAAAATAGGGCACAAACAAACAAGGTTTGTATATAGAAGTATAACAAGGTTTTTTCAAACTTCTCCAAAGTTATATTTCCATACACAATTTAATGGAAATTTTATTTTCAATTTCTTTGACAATTTTGTGAAATTTTATTTCCATAGGACATTTTGCCAAAATTTTATTTCCATAGAAAATTTGCTCGAATTTTACAATTCACAATAAAATTACCAAAATTTTCTAAAAATTGTTCTTTCACAATTTTTTTTTGCAAATAAAACCCTCAAAATTGGCACCATCCCACATATCCATTCAACCAAAAAAAGCTTCCATACATTTTTTCAATAGAACCAAGCAAAAAGAACAGAAAGCTTTTGCCCTAACCCACAACCAAAACAAAGTTGTTCGATTGAAAAGCAACTGGTTGGGGTTAATCGAAAAACAACACCAACAACTGTGAGTCAGGCTGTGGTGGTAGGTACTGCTACATTCTAATAGTGATTCTAACATGTTGTAAGCACATGCTGCCATATGCTTTTATTCCACATTCGTCTATCCATGCAACAGCATCGAGCTAGGGTCAACGGATAATTAATTTCGCAAAAAAAAAACACAAAACGTACAAATTGTTTACAGCGGCATATTAAAACAATAATAATACAAAAAAAAAAAATCAAGCGATTAGCAAAAAACCACCAACAAGTGTCATTAACGAACTAGTTCAACCATAATTCTGCCATAGTTTAAAATATTATGCTCAGCTGCAGTTAGCAAAGCCAACCGGCATGAGGATATAAACACAACGATGTTTCTATTTGCTACAATGTTCCCCAGTTCATGAAAATGCATAAAGACTTGACAAAAAATAAAACCCGTAAAAAACATCTGATTTGAGCTTAAAATCACTTAATTCGCTTACAACATAGCCAATAAAAGAAAACATATGTGTGATACTACTAAAAATAAAAGTGAATTTATTTAGAAAAAAAAATTCTACAAAAAATAGAGTTCAAACACTTGCGATATATAAAAGTTAGAAAAAAATTAAATTCGAAAATTTTCTAAAATTACTATATAACAAAATAAAAGCAAAAGGTGCCATATTATCATTAAAAATTTTCAAAATAAGACAAGAGATCTAATCAACAGTTATCCGTGAAAATTGAAAATATCTGAAGCCAATAAAGTTCAAATTAATTCTAAGTGAAAACCTCAAGTTAATTGTAAAATCTACTACTGCCAAAAACAACTGCCACTCTTTCTTAGGTGATTGGAAAAGAAGGAGACTCTCTACACAAACAAAGTCTTACTGCAATCATTGCCATATTAAGATATTAATTCCTTTTTTGAAACAAACAAATCCAACAAGATTTCCTCAACAAACGATAGCCCCGACCCTTGGCTGTCCAATATGACAGTCGGCTCACGCGAAGATCTCTTTGCTAATGCAAAACCCATAGACGATACGGAACGTCTAATAGGAAGAGTCTTAGCTGGTGAGTAAACTTTGTAGGTATAGCGATAAATAGCAAAAATAATCCTTTGTCTCTGGATGGTATTATAGAAAACAGATAATATGGGAACAAGTAAATGGTATACGGATAATATGGGTATGCTATGGACAATGATGTAAGGTTACACCTCCTACCCAATGAGGATTACAATAATAACATGGTATTGGGATAATAATTTATCTTATACAGATTATGCCAATAAATAAATATGTTATACAAATTACACAGATAACATTGTCATTCCACAAATATTTGCACATTGAGGGTGAAAATATCAACTTGCCATGCAATTATGGATAAAAAGCAAGCAATTTCTATCACTATCCGGATAGTGTGAATAATCATTTAACGAAATCCGAGTAACATTGATGATCATTCAAGGTTATCCGGCTAGTATGGATAATCAGCGATGTCTGGATAACGTAGATAATCATTTAACGGTATACAGGTAATCATTTATCGGTATCCGAATGACATGGATTGTCATTTAACGTGGATATTCTTCTTACGGCATCTGAGTAAAGTGAATGATCTCTTAATGGTATCTTCAGGTCTAGGATAAACGGTATACGGATAAAGTGGATATTCATTTAACGGTATCCGAACATGGCGGAAAATCCTTTTGCGGTATCCGGATGACACTAAGGGTATTCGGATAACGTGGATAATCATGTAGGGGCATTCAAATAAGGTGGATAAACTTATTTCTGTATCCGAATGACGTGAATGATCTTTTAAAAGTACCCAAATAAACTGGATAATCCTGGAACAGTATCCGGATAGCATGGATAGGCATTTTAAGGTATCCCGATAACGTGGATAATTTTCTAATGGTATCCCTGAATTATCATTTAACAATACCCGAATAACGTGGATAGTCGTTAAACGTTATCCGAATAAAGTGAATAATTATTAGTCAAACGGTATCTGAATAAAGTGAATGGTCTTTTCTAAATAGGGTGGATAATCTTATAGCGGTATTCGAATAAAATGAATGATCTCTTAACAATATCCGAATATCGTGGATAATCTTTATCCGGTAAACGTGGATAAACATTTAACGGTATTCGGTAACACAAATAATCACTTAACGGTATCTGGATAACTCTGATAATAATTTAACGTTATTCGGGTAGCACGAATTTACATTAATAGTATCCGGATAATTTGGATATTCAACGTGAATGATCGTTTAACGGTGCCAGATAATTCTTGACCTGTATACCGATAACGTGGACATATAGTGGTATCTATATTATGTGGACAATCATTTAACGGTATTCAGATAACGTGGATAATCATTGGACGGTTTCCGGATAATGAGGATAATCATTTAACGGTATCCGGGTAGCGTCAATAATCATTTAACCGTGTCCGGATAACATGAACAATCACTTAACGCCTCCGAATAACGCAAACCATCACTATTAAACACCTTCGGATAAAGTGAGTAAACATTAAATAAATAACAGTACTCAGATAATGTGGACAATCATTAACCGGTATCCGGATAACGTGGATGATTATATGACTGTATCCGGATAATGAGGATAATCATTTAACGGTATCCGGTTAACGTGAATAATCATTTAACGCCTCCGGATAAAGTGAGAAAACATTGAAAGCTATTCGGACAACGTGGATTATCCTTAATGGGTATCCGGATAAGCCGGCAAATAATTTCTCGGTCACCGCTTATTACGGATGACGTAGATACTTATTTAGCGGTATCAGGATAACCTGAATTATCATTTTAACGGTCGCAGAAAAATGTGGTCTGAGGAAAACGTGGATAATAAATAAATGGTATCCAAATAACGTGGATAACACATAAATAATATCCGGATAACGTGGATACTCATTAAAGGGTCTTAGGAAAAAGTGGATAATAAATAAATCGTATCCGGCTAACGTGAATAATAAGTAAATGGTATCCGGATGAAGTGAATAACCATTTTGCAGCATTTCAATCATCTAATACCTGAATTGTGATCATATAAATTACTTACCTTCTACCAGAGAGCTTAGAATTCATTCGATTTATTTGTATTGTATGGGTATAATACGCAAAGATGAATTATCCACTTTATCCGAATATCATTTTCAATACCAACACTTGCAATCAGCATTAAGTGGATGATTACGGGATTAGGTTACTTTAGTCCACTACAGACTCATATAGACAATATAAAGATTTATAGAGACTATGTAGTCCTCGGAGGATAGATAACTAGATTGATGGACACTAGATATTGGATGAATTTAGATTTCCAAGCAATAATAACTTGAATTCATCCGTATTCATTTTCCCTCATACTTTCGTAAAGAATTTTGTTCCCTTGGCCAAATATCCACCTAGTTATTTATCTGTAACCAACCATCATTTCATTTCTCTAACGAAGTTGACTGACCTTTTCACAATTAAAAGTGATGGGTGACTAAAGAACACAGAAGAGTCCAAAATGCGTACACGTACATTCTCCGTAATTACAATCTCCCACCCGCCTGTCTTACCAACAAATATCCTGCCACCTACACACTAAAGCATATTGACAGTTAAATGATATGGAAGAGAAATTTGTGTTCCTAATATCTGTGGTGGGGCAGAAAAATATGGCTGACCGCCTGCTTGTTATCGTTTAACCACAAATCTCGATGGAATGCATGTACGTTTTGTGGTTGCTAGCATTTTTCGACTAGCGAAGGTGAGGGAGTTAGACGAGGTGAATGTGTGTGGGAGTGCGTAGTTGTGTATATGGGTCCATAATTTACTCCCGTACCAATATACCCGAGTAAATTGGAATTTACCTGTATTTGTAGTATACCCAGAAATGTTTCCTTTTGCACCGCATGCTCCACCGCCATCACCACTATGCATCCCTGTTACCCTAAACTATCAGCAGCGTATCTGTTGATAGGCGGTCATTGAACTTCTATTTCAACGAAACAACAAAAAAAGTTAACCTAAATTTCTTGATTGTACTCAAAGTATTGGGTGGTTTTTGTTGTGGTTGTGCTCTAATGTTGTGTTTGTTGTTTGCCAATTTCATTTCAGTTGCTTGCTCGTTCATTTATTGTGAGTGTGTGTATGGTGAACTTAACTATCACTTTCAGTTAGACAAATAATAATACTGAACTAGCACGTAAATACATTAGAGCGGGTCGCATTGACAGGCTGTGATTAATAGTTTAGCTGCGATTTGATAAGATATATTTTTTGAAATTAGTATGCTTGAACAAACGTTCCGTTATTCGAGACACTCTAATAAACAAATTCCAAAATAAGCTATTTTTACCACTTGCGCGAATCATTTCTTATCGAAAAATTTTATTAAATTACGTTTGTTTTTAAATATAACAAATAAAAGTGTGGTAAGTTCGGCCGGGACGAATCTTATATACCCTCCACCATAGATCGCATTTGTCGAGTTCTTTTCCCGATATCTCTTTTGAGGCAAACAAAGGATAAAAGGAAGGAATTGCAATAATATTGGAGCTATTACAAGTTGTGGTCCGATTCGAACCATAAATGAATTGAATGTTGGAGACCACAGTAGAAGTCATTGTGAAAAATTTCAGACAATACGAGTAAGAATTGCGCCCTTTAGGCGCTCAAGAAGTAAAATAGAGATTTCCACCATACCATATTTGACACGTATGTTGAAGGCCGGGGAGAAGCCGTTGTACGAAATTTCAGCCAAATAGGATAACAATTACGCCCTCTGGAGGCTCAAGAAGTAAAGATCCCAGATCGGTTTATATGGCAGCTATATCAGGATATGGATCGTATTGAACCATATTTGGCACATTTGTTAGAGGTCATAACTCAACACGTCGTGCAAGACTTCAGCCAAATTGGATAGTAATTGCACCCTCTAGATGCTCAAGAATCAAGACCCCATATAGGTTTATGTGACAGCAATATCAGGTTATAGACCGATTTCAACCATACTCAACACAGTTGTTGGAAGTCATAATAAAACTCCTCATGCAAAATTTCAGCCAAGAAGTCAAGGTCACAAGCTCGGTTTATATGGCAGCTATATCAAAACATGGACCGATATAGCCCATTTACAATCCCAACCGACCTGCACTTATAAGAAATATTTGTGCAAATTTTGAAGCGGCTAGCTTCATCGCTTCGAAAGTAAGCGTGCTTTCGATAGACAGACAGACATGGCTAGATCGACATAAAATGTCATGACGATCAAGAATATATATACTTTATGGGGTCTTGGACGAATATTTCGAGGAGTTACAAACAGAATGACGAAATTAGTATACTTCCATCCTATGGTGGAGGGTATAAAAATTGTTTTCATTTGAGAGGGCAGAACATTCTTGCCTGCATAAATATATGTTCGTAAATAAATATTGAATGAATTGACTAAATAGTTTTTTTTATTTTACAATTTTGGAGTCAAAAAAATAGTAATAAACAGCAAACCGAAGATGTTATTTTTGAACATTAGGATAAAAATAAACAAAACAAAAAAAAAACATATACTAAATCAAGATTGATTAAAACAAAACCCCAAATTATACAAGTAAAATGGATAACGATTCAAAATATTCAAAGCGCGGATAAGAATTTAATCAAATACCCATACGCGAATAACAGTTATGTGCTTTTATGATTGTTTGGATAAAAACCATATGCTATACAAATTTAGTAATTATAATAATACATTTTTTTTATGCGTAAAGCGTGGATAAAAACACTAAAATATCCGAATAATGCGAATAACTTTTCTAAGCCTATTCAGATAATATGTCTAAAACTTTCACTTTCCTTGGATTACGTGGATAACAATTCTATGCTATTAGGATAAAGCGAATAACGATTCCGTATGATTAATGCGGATATACATTCCACATTTTTCAGACGATGTTTATACAAGTTAACAGTTACTAAATTTCTGTTTTTATTAATTTGAGTGCTTTTACAGAACTAAATCAAAAATCTTAAACTTAGGTTGAAGTTGGTTGGTGCTGCTGTTGGCGCTGCTGCTGTTGGTTGGTGCTGTTGCTGGTGCTGCTATTGGTTTCTTGCTGATTGACGATTTTGTTATTGTTGTCGTCATGAGGTGTCAGGTTACCCGCTTTGCTGTGTTTGCTGTTGATCTGCGGTACTGGTGGATACGGATTGTTGACCCTTGCGTTAGCTGTAGAAATGCTTACATTTCATTACCATTACCATTTCATATTGTTGCTTACAAATCATGATGGTTCACTGTTTGTTGTTGCAGGCGGACAATGTTGACTGACAGCGGTCAATGAATTAATCAATAGAATCAGCAATTTTTTGGTATCGAAATCCAATATAAAGAATTTTTTGTTTGGCTGACATCCCAGCAAACATCTTTGATGTTAACACCTCCCCTCTTAGTTACGAGCGTCCTCGATCGTAATACCGTTAGAAGTAAGGTATCTGAGATAATCTTGGTACGTCTCTTGGAAAGTTTGTTGAATTCGATGTCGGAACTGATAGTTGATTGGGAGGTGCTAGATTAACGGTTTCAATCAATGGGCGCTGCTTTCTTCTTATCAAGAACAATACCAGAATGAGAGCTGCAGCTATTGTGAGTAAATGCACGGCCGCACTCCATTTGTTTTTAATGTTCAACAGTTCTATCGCTTTTGTATTGTTTAGATGGATCCTTTTTACAAATTCCAAAGTGGTTACTTCTTCTATTTTTGATCCAGGAGATCTAGGTTGTAGGATTGCAGATAATGGTTCGGCATACGTTGTTTGGAAATAGTTGTATGTCTCGTTGTCAATTGTTATGGAAGCGTTTTGAAACTTGATTATGAAGGTTCCCGTAAGATTGTACTGCTCGTCGTTGATGAGAATGGTACCATCGAATTGATTTAGTAGAATCATCCCAGGCAAGACTTCCTCTACTGTAGGGGTGGTGCTATGTCTCAATAAAGTACAGTTTGCTTCTACGCTTTTTAAAAGATTTAACAAACAATTTTCTTTTTCTATTCTTTTGACATTATTTAAATTACAAACAGTCAGATTATTGAAAGATTTACATGGTTTAAGGATCCCATAGGATTCATTTTTACAAACTAGTATTTCATTATAATCAATTTTATTAATAAGATCCCCACTCTTAGTGGGTTTAATCAAGAGTTTACTGCAGGAATCTAAATTCGTAGTCGGTACATTGACGATATAAATAAGTGATTTTTCATTTGATGCAATTTTTACTTCAGAGAATTCGAATATTTCTTCTATGTTTACAAAGGGAATTGAATCTTTCTCGAAAAGCTCTTTTGCAATATTCACTTCAGTGTTCGACAATACAAATGAATTTATTATGCCGGACTTTGCCCAGTGAATGGCATAATTTACATTAACAATTTCTTCCTTTAAAAGGTCAATTTTCATTTTGAGCATGGTTATAAAATTTTCATTGGTTTTTACAATTTTTATAATTTTGTTGGTATTTTCTGTGAGTTCATCTATTTTTTTTTAGAGACAGATTATTTATTACAACCTGCCTATTATTGCTTGACAAAACATTGTTAATTTTTTGCTCTATTATCTCGAAATCGTCGTGATCTGGATTTCCGGCGATCCATTTCCAAGTTTTCTTAATTCTATTGATTTTTCTATTTCCTGAAGTTACAATTTTTAAATTCTTTAATTATTCACCAAAATTTTTTTCTCTACCAGAGTTTTCACATTTTTTTCACTTTCGTACTTAAATTCTTCTTAATTATTAAATCTAACTTTTTCCAACTTTTCTTAATTCTATTGATTTTTCTATTTCCTGAAGTTACAATTTTTAAATTCTTTAATTATTCACCAAAATTTTTTCTCTACCAGAGTTTTCACATTTTTTTCACTTTTGTACTTAAATTCTTCTTAATTATTAAATCTAACTTTTTCCAACTTTTCTTAATTCTATTGATTTTTCTATTTCCTGAAGTTACAATTTTTAAATTCTTTAATTATTCACCAAAATTTTTTTCTCTACCAGAGTTTTCACATTTTTTTCACTTTTGTATTTAAATTCTTCTTAATTATTAAATCTACGATTCACAACTTTTTTTTTTTTGTTCACTGCCTACTTACAAATGTATCCCTATAAAGATTTTCCATACGTCCATGGAGGCGATTTCGTTGTCCTTTCGTTAAATCTACTTGGAGAATCGTCCGCTTACTTGTTGACGTGTGTTGAGCCGGTAGTTGTAGCTACAGCCTCTGTGGTCTTCTAGGGTGTTTTTTTGGTCCTTGGTCACAGCCTCCGGGTGCGTTGATGGATTGTTGGGCGCCAGTTAACAGTTACTAAATTTCTGTTTTTATTAATTTGAGTGCTTTTACAGAACTAAATCAAAAATCTTAAACTTAGGTTGAAGTTGGTTGGTGCTGCTGTTGGCGCTGCTGCTGTTGGTTGGTGCTGTTGCTGGTGCTGCTATTGGTTTCTTGCTGATTGACGATTTTGTTATTGTTGTCGTCATGAGGTGTCAGGTTACCCGCTTTGCTGTGTTTGCTGTTGATCTGCGGTACTGGTGGATACGGATTGTTGACCCTTGCGTTAGCTGTAGAAATGCTTACATTTCATTACCATTACCATTTCATATTGTTGCTTACAAATCATGATGGTTCACTGTTTGTTGTTGCAGGCGGACAATGTTGACTGACAGCGGTCAATGAATTAATCAATAGAATCAGCAATTTTTTGGTATCGAAATCCAATATAAAGAATTTTTTGTTTGGCTGACATCCCAGCAAACATCTTTGATGTTAACATACATTTTTAATATTTTTTGGATAATAATGGATAACAATTCTAGATTATCCAAATAATGCGGATTACTAATCCATATTTTACAACTGATGTGATATCCGGATAATGCGGATAAGCATCATACGTTATTCAGATGATGTGTAAAAATTTTTGACTCTTTTGCATAATGTGAATAAAAATGCAAGGGTTTCCCGATACTGAGGAAAACGAAAAACGATTCCGCATTATACTGAGGCTTAGTAAAAACATTCGACACTTTCCGGATAATCCGGAAAACGATTTTGCTGTATACAGATAATATTTGGGCAATGTGGATAATGAGCAGAAGGATTCCTCCTTGTTCAAATAATGTGTAGAAACAAAGGAGACTATTTGGATAACACAGATAACAATTGTTAGTTATCCGGATTTTACGTCATGGGCATTTGAGACATTTTGACTAATAAGGATAACAATTTTATAATGTTCGAATAATGATGATATGGATTCTATGTCTTCAACAATTTCAGGATAATGCGGATAAATACACATACTTTTATACTACTTGGATAACGTGACTAAAATTTATAAGCTACCCGCATAACGAGGACAACGATTCCACATTACACAAAAGTTGAGTACAAACATTTGACACTATTGTGATAATGTTGAAAACAATTCTAAGATATCCGGGTAACGTGGATACCGATTTTACCGATGTGAAGAAATATTTAAAATTATTTGGATATTATAGCGTAGATATGTGGATTGGGATGCAGTTAAAAAAAAAGCTTTTTAAATATATCTCTACCAAGGCCCAGTATTAACTTTTATGGGAATGTATTTAGTAATATTGACAATAATATTACTCCGAATCAGCTTTTTGATTTCGAACACTTTGAACCATTTGACTGATCTAATTGATCCTAAATTTTTAAAAATAATGTTTCCCCATATTCTGTTCTACATTTGTTTTTTCTTTAACAATATTATATTAAGGAGCTGCTATCCACAATCCTGGCAACAGTCAAGAGTAATACCGGTACCAAAAAATAATTAAGATTTAGATCTACAGCCATACTTCAATACATTTTGAAATCGTAATTCTAGATGCCTTCCAGTTTCACGCGGTATCACACAAAGTTCAATATTAGACCCTCTCCTTTTTTCTTTATACAGCAACTCTGCAACCCAAACAGTTGCAGAGTTGTAGTATTCATATGCATGCCGATGATGTTCAACTGTATATAAGCACGTCAGCTAAGAAAATAAATGATACCCTAGTTCGTCTGAATAACGACCTTGACAGTGTTAATGCGTGAGCGAATGCGAATGGCCTTCTATTGAATCCCTTTAAGTCAAAATGCATAGCCATTTCCATAAATGGTTTTGCAATCGAAATGGTGACCTCAGCGAATAATCTTGGCGTAGTTTTTGATGATAAATTATCATTGGAGAATCATATTAACTCGGCAATTGGCAAAACGTATGGTGTATTAAGGGTCTTATATATGAGTCGCTCGTATATTCCCATAGAAATCAGAATGCTCTTGGCAAAAAGGTATATCCTGCCAAAACTTTTATGTTTTAGCGAAATTTTTTCAAATTTAGATAATGTGCTTAAAAATAAATTACATATTGCCTTCAATGATGTTTCCAGATATGTTTTTGGTTTGTGTAGGAGAAATCGGATATCCCCATACTTTATATAAGACCCAGTCTTTTACATGGGTATTATCACAATTAAAATAAATACAAATACAAAATATGCGAACAGAGATGCTCCGTTGATGAAAATAGTTTTCAATATTTAAATGATAAGAAATGCAATTCAAAGTTATCCGGTAATGCGGATAACGATTTAACATTTTACAGATGATGTGAAGAAACGTTTGACTTCATTTGTATAACTTTGATAACAAATTAATACAGTTCGGATTACGTGGATTAAAATTCTAAAATAGTTGGATAATGCGGAAAAGGATTCTTCATTATTCAGAAAATGTGTTCTAATAATAGACAATATATGGACAAAAATTCAAAAATATTCGAATAATGAGGAAAACGAATGATATGTTGTAATATTTGACATTATTTGGATAACTTGGACTACTATTCTATAATATTCGGACAATGCGGATAGGCATTTCAGATAACATGTAAAAATTTAAAAAAAAAATGTTCGGATAACCGGGATAACATTTCTAAGATATCCGGATAAGACGGATGACCATCAAGCGTTATTCAGATAATCTACACTAAACATTAAAAATTTTCAGATAACGTTGATAACATTTCTCTGATATACGAATTTTGCACGTTAAAAAGGATGATTCGAACAAATACTTGGCTGTGAAAAACAATGGATACCAATGATAAGACATTCGGATAATGCGGAAAACAATTCTACAATATGCAGTTGATGTGTAGAAACATTTTACACTGTGGAATACAATTCTGAGATACCCGGATAATGCGGATAACATTTTCAAGATATCCGGATAAAGCGATTCCATTACGATTCCTCGTTATACAGTTGATATGGAGAAATATTTGACACTATTTGAATAACATGTATAACAATTCTTAGATATCCGCATAATGCAGATAAGGATTCCGCATTATTCTGATGGCACTATTTGGGTAACATCGATAAAAATTCTATAATATCCGGATAATGCAAATAAGGATTCTACGATATTCAAGTGATGTGTTCAAGTATTAGACACTGAATAACACATCTAATATTTCTGGATAATGCGGATAAGTACTCGGATGACGTGTACAAATCTAAGACCCTATTTGAATAACGTGTACAGCATTTCAATATTTAAGCAGAATAAGTTAATAACTTAGGCTCTTAATATGTAAGATACTGGATGTAGTACAATATGTACTATTATTAAAGCTATAAAGAATTGAATTGAATTTGAATAAGGTAGATAATAATTCTATGCTGTACTAATAATGCGAATATTTAATTAATTTACTGGAAATAATAAATAAGTGAAACACAATTTATGAATTTTTAGTGTTTCACTTGTCCATTTTCGACTGCACATTGAAATTTTTTCCTTTAAAAATTTTTTTGACACATTTTTTTGAAGAAAGTGAATTGAAATTTATTCTTTAAACTAGTAAAAAGGCGTGGACAGGATTCGAACCCAGGCGTTCAGCGTCATAGGCGGACATGCTAACCTCTGCGCTACGGTGGCCTCCAAATAGGGCATTTTGTAGATGCGTTTTAAGTAAAATATGAACAAAATACGTCAACTTCTACGGGTGCTATATTTTCTTCGAAAAGACAATTTTTTGCTAAAAAATTGGAAAACCTCCTCGAGTTCTTAAATTCCAAAGCCCAGATCCCCCAATTGGGCACACCTTTTTGTTACTCCATACATCTCCTAAACCCATGCAAAAAATTGTTTACACCTAATAATATTTATAGCCTCCACAGAAAATTTACTAAAAAATGCCCATTTTGAAACCGTCTTTGCCCGAAAGGAGTATTTTGGGGATTTTTGTGAAAAAATCGGGCAGAATTTATTTGAAGTTTTTTAAGTACACCTCTATCAGCAAAATTTTTGTTTTGTGCAAAAGCAGATTTTTTGGAAATTCCAAAACATAATTTTATCCAAAATGTCGGTTTCTTGTAATTTTTGATATTTGAAGATGAAATAACTTTTTATGATTCTGGACCCTATTTTAATGATGAAACAAAAAACTCCTGTGGATTCTATTCCTTTTCCCATCTTATGGTGACCGAAAAACAATAAATACATAATTTATTTATTATTTTATTTAGTGCTTGTTATTTTTGCTTTCCCACTATCGCCTAATAAAACTGTTGTTTGTGATCAAGAAATGTCACTTAAGAAAGTAGAACGCAACATATTGCCTGCTACACTGCCGCTACAGCAACAAAGGCAACGACTTCCAACAACATTTGCCGTCAGTTCATTTTCAAGCTAGAAACTGACGACGACATCGATGACAGCAGCGCAGACATTGGGAGGAGGTGACTGTGTGGCCGAATATGTTTTGTTGTTGTAACAACAAATGAAAACGAAAATTGTTTTTTATATTCATATCATTATTAATTTTTTTCCATTCCATATACACTACACTCTCACTCTCATTCTCAGTTCTGCCTAATGCCACCCCACTGTACTCCCAATGTATATTGCTCTCCCATGGATTCCTAGACGTTTAAGCGCTGCCACATAGCCTGAAATTGTAATAAATTTGTGTTCGCATAATGAGGGGAGAGATAGGTAGTGGCAAAGAGTGCAAGCGACAAAGGCTGGGTCGAGAGGCTGTTGGGGGGAAACAGACATTTGCCTTAGTGCCTTAACGAACGCAAGTTCATTGACCGTTGGTATCCGTGGCCTAGTTCATACGCAAATAAAGAAAAGCACCGAAAAGCAACAACAAAAAACCGAGTTCAGTATAGCTCTCTTTGTGGTATTCCTCTCAGTTACTCTCTTTCAGAGGCTATCTCTTAGCTAACAATTCTACCGCTCGTATGCCAAAAGCAAGCAAACGAAGACTTTGACTATGACGAACATACCAACAAAACAAAAGTTCGTACCTATTTGGTACGAATGTAAATATATCGTATGGTTTAGGCAAACTAAAACATCGGGTTTTGAATGTGAGTATGACCCGAAAATAAAGCTTTAGCCATAGCAAAACGAAACGTAACGACCGTTTCGCTATGATGTGTGTGGGTGTGTGGTTGGTTAAGGTAGGGTTGAGTTAGGTTGAGTGTAGTTAAGTGTATGAAATGGTTTTGTTGCTGTAGACAATTCATGTTCGAAGTGATTGAACTTTTGTTCGGTAAAGGTCATTTTGCAAAGGTTTTTGTAAGCACCAACAAACACACACATGTATACACACTTACACTAGTGATATATCACTGAGTCCGGTGAAGTATCCAACATATATGGTATATATCCTTGCTATATTATTGTAGCTCATAAATTTTAAACGAATAATGAGTTTGCAAGGTTTAGCATATGTATATTATGTACGATGCATGCTTTAAAATGTCTATCGATGTTTTTATTGAAAACATATAAGAAAAGTTTTTGAAAAAAAAAATATTTTATAAACAAAAGGAAAGTTTTTCCGTTTCCTTAAGGCAAAAATTAAAAGTCATAGTTAGAGATGTTAATGCTATTCAAAGTAGAGATATTGATATAAATCATTAAAAATTAAAAAAAAAACAACTTGTAAGGGGAACAGAAATAGTATTTGTACACAATAGTAGCCAAATTTTTGTTAGTATTCGAGGCGGTATGAAAATGATTTGTATAAATATTCATTAGCAAATAAAAAATACATATCATATTTTTTTTACCCACCACCGGAGAATGGGGTGGTGGGTAACACATCGCAATTTCCATTTATGTCACTGCAAAGTAGATATATTCTTGATTATCGTAAAATTCTAAGACGATCATGCCATGTCTGTCTGTAAGTCAGCTTATCGGTCTGTGGTAATCATGTAACAGTATTTAAAAATAAACATATTGAGTTGAAATTTGTCAAAATTTAATTTTATAGCTAATTTTGATAGCATTTTATTTTTATAGAAAACCCAGTAAAATTTTAATTTTTTATAGATTTTTTTCAAAATTTATTTCGTATTGAAAGATAAGCCTACATTTTTTTGTACACAAGACAATTGTGCCAAAATTTTATTTCTATAGAAAATTTTTTCAAAATTTTATTTCTATAGAAAATATTGTCAAAATTTTATTTCTATAGAAAATTTTGCTAAAATTTTATTTCCAAAAAAATGTTTGCCAAAATTGTATTTTGATAGAAAACTAGCTTAACCAGGCCCGTTCCGCTGCGCCTTCTTTTACTTAAAATGGAGCAAATTTATCCTGTGAATATTTATTTTCGACAATTATAAAGCTTTTAGTAAAATACCATGCTACGAAAATAGTAGAGGGTGATTTTTCAAGACCTATAGGTAAGTTTTTCAAAAAAACACATAAAATGCAATGCTTCTATCTGATCTTTACTCCAAAATCGAAAATCCTGCTTATTTAAGTACCCATTGCGGCAGAAATGAGAATTAAATGTTCAAAAATGAGCACGCGCAATGAACTTTCTTAACAGAGCACGTATTTTGATTATAAAATTCAATAATTTGCCAGAGTTGTTCGTTTGTAAGACGATGGTTAAATTATAGACCAAACTGAAGATGTTTGACAGTGAAACCAAACATGAAACGTGCCTGAGTTGTTTAAACCAGTATTGCCAAAAAGATAATTGATAAAAAAATCACCCTTTAAATAGAGACTAGCTGAGCCCGGAAAGCTTCGCTGCGCCTTTATTTATAGAAAGCGAAAAATGCGTTTCTTATTCTAAGTCTATAAAAAATGTTTACCCACAAGCCAAACGTGTGGGGATGTCCATGTAATACTTTTGAACAAAAACAAGTAAAAAACATATGTACACCCCTTTCGTCTCAATCCTGTGAAAACTGGATTATTTATGCACCCAAATTCGGCACGGACATTGAGTCGTCTAATAAATACAAGTCACTATTCAATTTTATAGAACAAAATATTGGACTTTTTTGCTACTATATCCATATATAAACCTCTCTGAACCATATAGGACATGGATGGATGGACATGGAAAAGCCTTCCATAAGTCACTGCGTCAAATTTCAACGAAATCGGATAATAAATGCGATTTTTATAGGGCAAAGATTTGTAGGAGGCCACCGTAGCGCAGAGGTTAGCATGTCCGCCTATGACGCTGAACGCCTGGGCTCGAATCCTGTCGGAACGATCAGAAAAAAAATTCAGCGGTGGTTTTCCCCTCCTAAAGCTGGCAACATTTGTGAGGTACTATGCCATGTAAAGACATCTCTCCAAAGAGGTGTCGCACTGCGGCACGCCGTTCGCACTCGGCTATAAAAAGGAGGCCCCCTATCATTGAGTTTGAACCTGAATCGGATTGCACTCATTGATATGTGAGAAGTTTGCCCCTTAGTAGAATGTTCATGGGCAAAATTTGCATTTGCAAAATTTAATAAAGACAAGAGATCGTTCTATATAGCATCTTTAACCAAATATGGACCGATCTGAACCAAATCAAACAAGGATATAATATTTATCTTATTTTATTATAACTTCACTACTTTATCCATATATTATTTTATATTTTAATAGGGGCTAGTGTTGATTATATTTTATTCAGGTCCCGAGTACCCATATACAAGTAACAATAAATCAGCTTTTTATGGGATTAAGAAAATAAATTGGAAGATCGGTCAATATGACAGTTATATCTATATAGTCTAATCTGACTCATATTTGGGTCGGATGTCGGGAGGCTTCAAACAACTCACTGTTTCAAATTTCAGCGAAATCGGATAAAAAATAACGCTTTTATGGGCTTAAGACCCCTTATCGGCAGATCGGTCTATATGACAGCTATATCTAAATATAGTCCAATCTGAACCATATTGGGAGACCTAAAACTACTCACCTTTTCAAAATTCAATGAAATCGGATAAAAAATAAAGCTTTTATGGGCTTTAGATCTTTTATCGGGAGATCGGTCTATATGGCAGCTATATCCAAATGAAGTCCGATCTGAACCATATTTGGGTCAGATGTCGGGAGGCCTAAAACTACTCACTGTTTTAAATTTCATTATACCTTTTATCGGCAGATCGGTCTATAGGGCAGCTATATCCAAATATGGTCCGATTTGGCCCGTTCAATAACTTAACCAGCATAAAAAAGACGTATCTGTGCCAAATTTCAACTTAATATATAAATTTTTGAAGGCTGTAGAGTGATAACAATAGACGGACGGATTGACGGATAGACGGACCGTCCAACTGACATCGTTAAATCGTCTTAGAATTTCACGACGATCCGAAATATATATAATTTGTTTGGCCGGAAATTGATATTTCGATGTGTTGCAAACGGAATGACTAAATGAATATACCCCCTATCCTATGATGGTGGGTGTAAAAATGTTGAACAGCGGCATGTCGTCTGGACTTGCCTACAAAAGAAAGGTCCCTTATCGATGAACAAAAATTTGAATCGGAAAATCTGATATATGAGATATATCCGTGTCGTTTCTGTGATGGCCACCGTGGCGGTAAGGTTTGCATTTCGCCTATGACACCTAACGAATCGTCATAAGGCGTCATAAGGAGCAAGGCGGCCTATATTGTCCATGGTACCTTAATTAATTAAATAACACAGTATCCTGTGGAGTCATTATGATTGATTGACTGGTTTGGGGTGAGGTGGTCCCCTAGATATATTACCAGAATAAAGATATCAGATTCGCAGGCTACATATAATATTTTTATTCCCTTATTGTCGTGATAGGTCTATACAGCCATTTGGTGGTGGCTTAAATAGGAAGGTTGTGCGCCACACCTCTCCTGCCACTTGAGCACAAAATAAAATATCGCACTCCACTCAAAAATATGTGTCGCTTGGTCCCCCATTATCTTAATGGGTCAATGAATCCATTTGAAGCGCTTTTAGAAGGTAAATCACTACCTGGACACAAATTTTAATGGCATACTCGTCATCTACTCCCAAATACCTTTCTTTTAATCCCGCATAGCCATGATGAGCTAATATGGCCATTTGGGGGAAAATTATATCACCATATTCGTAATCTACTCCCGAATAGCTTTCAGTTCAGTTTCAAATTGTCATTATCGTCCAATATGCCTAATTGGGCGCCGAGGGAGCCCTCTAGATACTTGGACTCCTGAATACCTTTTACTTGAGTCCTATATTGTCCCGATCGGTCCACTTTATTTTTTGGTTCGTACTTTTGGGGTAAGAGGGAGTGTTCGCCCCCGTATGGCATCAAAAAATTATATATCCTATTGTTCCTACCATACCACTCTCTACAAGCTGTGAAAAATCAAGAAAATCGGTTCAGCCGTTTTTGAGTCTATAAAAAACAAACAAACTTACATACCCATAAATAAACAAACAAACAAACACAAACTCATTTTAACATATACAGATTTTGTTGAAATCTCATTTTGTTTTCAAAATATCATTCATTTAGAAATTTAGCCAATTCGCCCATTTTTAGCATGTGATATATCACAAATCACTTTTTACCTAGATGTGGCAAAAACACAAAAATCAAGCAACTTTACCAAAACAATCCCGTTTTCAATTATTTTTGTTTTAAAGATATTCCATACCTGATAACTGATAAATTTATGGGAGTCATATATGAATTGGGACAAATTGATAAGAGCACGTTTGCCCTCTCCTCAAAGCCAAATGCTAGAGTTTTCCCCTTTAGTGACATATGTATGTATATTGCAGCTATAATAACATCTTATAATGGATGGCAATGTACAAAGATGCCATGGAAATGAAATACTATATTTTGCCATTATAACCTTAATCTATTGTCTTTGTACTTCAATAAAGAAAATTTGTCAAATTGAACATTGTGTGATATATTGTATCTTTGGGTGATATGTTTTTTGTTCTTCCTCTTTTTTAAAAGCTGGCTCATGGACAAATGCGGCAATATTTGCTACGTGACATAATAAAGAGGACAAACAACAGAGTTTTTTCTGTATGTTTTTGTTATGATGATGGAGAAGAAGAACTGTGTGATATATCACTGAAACTCATTGGAAGGCCAAACCCCCGAAAAGTCTTAAAGGAAATTTGTTGCCTTGAAAAAAAGGTCATTGCACTGAGCTTTCTTTGGCTGTTTGTTTGTTTTTCTTGCTTTTGCCTTTCTTGCTTCGGGGTACAGTTTGTAATATATTCCAACACCAACAACAAATGGTGTTTCTAGACTTTATTGTTGTTGTTGTTTTTGGTCTTTGCCATGTCAGTTCCTATAATATTACCAATCAGCATTCCGCCTTCGCTATTTACGCACCTATTGCTGTGCCCTGGCTGTTTTCATTCGGGGAGCCGCTTTTGATTCTGCCCCCTCTTAACGCTGCCCCAGTCATACCATTCATTTAGTTTTGGTAATAGAAAATGAACACACACTTTGATTTTGTTATCTTATACTGATAGGTTGCCTCAGATTTTCCGCTTTGCTGCCTTTGCCTACAAAATGTATACTTTTTGGCCTTAATACCCCCACATTTGCTATCTCTAAAAACTCTTGTCTTGCTCTTCCAACACCCGACCTCCCTCAAGTGACCCACATTTGATATCCTGCAAAATAACTTCAATGGCTTTGGCCTTGGAAATGTTTTTAGCTGCGAGCAGCGTTCATTGACCCAAGCATACATTCTCTGCCATGAGTGTACGGGGCATACCAGAACGTATAACGTTATCTCCACACACACACACACACACACACAGGGCAACAACAATGGTATATATCTGCCTAAAGCCTATTCCCCAAACTCTTACACCCCTACCTTCCCATTACTTCTCTTTACACTTCCCTACCACTTGTAGTGATAGCTAACACACCATTATTTTCACCTCCACCATTCCCAAGCATGGTGGGGCCCAGGCCCCTACCAACAAGCAGCAACACACCATTTGATGGCGCACAACATTAATAAAGCAATTCGTAATCAAAACAATGCGTGTGTACTCACCAGCCCAGCACCAACGCCATAATAGGATGGAATGCGTATAGCTTTGTAACCAATAAATACCCAGTAATTTCAGGAATGATTGTCTCCTTGTGGAGAGTGATATAATATTCTTTGTTAATGGTTATTGATTCCATATTAATAAATATTCTGTAATGGGAAAAAAGAAAACATTCATTAATTAATTATAAAATTGCAAAAAGGTTGCATTGTGAGATAACCTCAAGAGGGGAAGAGAATTGTTTTCTTCTTTATTTTCTTATAGAGAACATTGTGATGAATATTTTTTCGAAAATTTCAATCCTCAAATGACTCATGGAATAGGTCTTTTGGGTCTTTTCAGCAGAAAGATTTAAAACAAGTAAAATCATGCTAAGAAGGCCATCGTAGAGCAGAGGTTTGCAAGTCAGCCTATAACGCCGAGAGCCTGATTTCGAATCCTGTCGGAACCATCAGAAAAAAAATTCAGCGGTGGCTTTTCCCTCCACATTTGTGAGGTACTATGCCATGTAAATATTTCTCTCCAGAGAGGTGTCGTACTGCGGCACGCCGTTCGCACTCGGCTATAAAAAGGAGGCCCCTTATCATTGAGCTTAAACTTGAATCGGACTTCACTCATTGATATGTGAGAAGTTTGCCCTTGTTCCTAAGTGGAATGTTCATGGGCAATAATTGCATTTGCAAAATCAAGTTAAGTTCGGAAGGGCCGAATCTTATATACCCTCCACCATGGATCGCATTTGTAAAGTTTTCACATTATGAAACGAATCTGGCCATACTTGGCTTGGATGTTAAATACCATAGTAGATGTCATTGTGCAAAATTTCTACCAAATCATAAAAAAAACCGTCCTGCCAAATTTTGAGTGAATCGGTTAACAAATGACGATGTTATTACAATATTTGTCCAAATCGGACGAACATATTGTATATATATGTGGGAGCTTTATGCAAATCTGAACCGATTTTTCCAATTTCAATAGGCTTAGTCTCTAGGCAATAAAACATGCCTGTACCAAATTTGAAGATGATTGTATGAAAATTGCGACCAGTACCTTGTACACAAATTAAGATACACAGAGATACAGACAGACATAGTAAAATCGAATCAGAAATTGATTCGGAGTCGATCGGTATAATTATCAATGGGTCCAGCTCACTGGGTGTAATAAATACACCAAGTTATAATACCCTGTACCACAGTAGTGGTGTAGGACATAATTTATTGACATCTAACAAACAACTGCAACTAATTAAAAAAACAATAAGCAAAGCTTTTTTAACTAATATCGCAGCTTACTCTCCCTCACACACACACCCACACACACTAAGATCGTCAACGATTAAATGGTCATTTGGGAGAGTATAAGCAAATGTTTGAAGTCACAAACGGAGGCACATGTATCATAGCAATACCAGCACCCCAGCACCCCCACCTCCTTTAGTTGTTCATCACTACTGTTGGCTGCTGTTGTTGGTTGCTATTGCTGTTTGTTGCTGGTGTTCGATGCACGAGTATGAATATCTGGATCGAGGTCATTGAGCTGCATTGGATGCAAAAGTCCATTCAACTTTTCACAATGCATGTTGCACTATTGCCTTTGCAAATGATTGTCAGTGGATGTATATTTCTATGTGTGTGTTACAGTGCTTTGGTTTACGTTTATGAATTTGTGATAGATGCCAGTTGGGTATATGAAAAAGAGTGTCTGAGTGCTTTTTGTTCTATTAGAATTTGGGTTAAAATGGTAAAAATGAAAAAAAACTTGGAATTAATTCCAAGTCATGCAGCGAGTTGTTAGTCCATAAAAACCAAATTAATGTACAAAACAAAACAAAACAAAACAAAACAAAACAAAACAAAACAAAACAAAACAAAACAAAACAAAACAAAACAAAACAAAACAAAACAAAACAAAACAAAACAAAACAAAACAAAACAAAACAAAACAAAACAAAACAAAACAAAACAAAACAAAACAAAACAAAACAAAACAAAACAAAACAAAACAAAACAAAACAAAACAAAACAAAACAAAACAAAACAAAACAAAACAAAACAAAACAAAACAAAACAAAACAAAACAAAACAAAACAAAACAAAACAAAACAAATCAAAACAAAACAAAACAAAACAAAACAAAACAAAACAAAACAAAACAAAACAAAATATATTGTTTTAATATATAAATTTTATTTTTTTAATTTTATTATATACATAAGTGATTTTTTTTATTTTTATTTAATTTATTTTCTGTGACATATTTTGAATTTTTGTATTTAAATAAAAAAAAATTTAAAAATCCAAAAAAAATAATGAAGTCATGCCTACAAACCGAGTGTTATTTAGTCCTAAGACATCAACTATCAATTTGGATCTAAAGTTCAATCTGCTGTCTACATTGCATATGCCAACTGCTCCCATCAACCCTCATTTTTGATTTTTTTTACCCATTAACCTTGTAACGGTTTTGTCACAGTTTAAGGACATTCCAGCTACACATTTTCCAATCTTGAATTCTCACGTAAGCCATTATCATTCTTGTCGATAGCTGGCGCGAATAAAACCTCGTTTATTTGTTATTGTTAACAGCAAATTGGACATGTTTGCGCTTTCTCATGTCATAGAAACAAGCGTTCTCCTCAGTATTGTGATGCTATTGGTGATACAACTGCAAATTATTAAAGTGAAATGAGAACGTTAAAAAAGAACACCACATCTGCCATAAACCTATATTCGTGTGTCGATTTCTAAGGGCTTTTGTTTACTATCATTTAAGTGAAAAAAATATGCTAAAGACATATCTCGGGTGTTGTTAAAACTTTTGAAAAATTGCAAATAAACAAACTTATATAAAAGCAAATTATAACTGCTAAAGATTTACTGGCCTTATGTTTTATGATATATTACATGTTACTTGATCTCCCCTTATCTGATCAATGAGGTTTATTTGCCTACATTTTCAGTCTTACTTTGCGCATTATCATTAACTTTTAGATACACGATGTTGTACGTATTGAGTGAATATAACACAGGTTTGACGGTTATCAATGGCCACCACATGGAGTTGAGAGTCTAATGACTCCGGCTAATAACACTGAGATGATATTATTTAAGTTACCTACTAGAAAAGCAAAAATGTGTGATAGGAATATAAAAACACTAAACCACAATTTATCAAAAATGCACCCATACAATTTTTCTGAACTCCTAAAAGTATGCATTTAGTTTTTTAACTCTGTAAATATATTTTAGATTTATATATTTATTCATTCATATTCATATTAAATACATTTTACCTTTTATGCTAAAGCCAGGTGCTGAAACTACTTAATATGTTATTGCGATAATACATTATAGTCTTAAGTTTTCTTTATTATTTTTCTAATTTTACTTCAATGTTTAAAAAAAAGACTCACTAAATATAAACTTAAACTAAAACTTGGATTTATATAAATCCTAAAACTATGCAATAGCTTTCGGAATAAAAATTAATAATTATCCTTTAAAAAAATATTTTTTGAATTTTTTCCCGCACTAAATATGCATTTAATTTCTTAAAATTCCTGAAATCATACTCTGCATTTATTTTAATCTTTAAAGTATGCATCAATTATTAAACTAAATAATAATTTAAAATCAGGCTAAACATTTTTTAACATTTCATATTTTTTCGAATTTTGTTGACTAGTGTCTTATTGTTACGCTTATACAGTTGCATGATAACTTTGTTTATTTGTTTATACAAAAGTTGTATGCCTTTTGCATTGGTATACGTATCTGACTCTGTCGGCCCAAAGCTACATGGTATATATAGCCTTGACTGCAAATTATTTGCATGTGATTTTTTGTAACAATACCGATGCTCAATACCAACACAATTTCTGTAATAAAATTTCCCTTTTTTCAAACGCCCCCTGCTAACATTGAGTTTATTTTTTCCCGCAACAACATGCTCAACTGCTTGACTTAGTTTGCTGAGATATGCAATGGCATGGAGGAAAATATTGCTTGGTGGTGAGATGATTAGATGTTTCTCCAAGTTGCATGGCCACAAATGCAGCTTGGCCAATATTTGCGATATAAGCTATGAATATGAAATATACTTGAGTTGGCTGGCGAATGTATGCGCATGTGTTGGCCCTGAATTTTTCAATGAAGTTTATTAACTTTTGTAGTCGTGTAACTGTTATTTATTTGTTTGTATTCTCTGGTAGTTTTTTGTAGTAGGAGCGGTATTTTGACGAGAACTCAAAGCTTTACACAAATGTGAATTCAACAAAGGAATAGGATATGAAAGAGGAACCAAACTAATAATCTAAAAAATCGGCGAAAAACTGTTTTATGATGGGGATGAAAAATTCCTTTCAAAATCTAAGAATGTAAAGATAGAGTTGTACATTGTGAATATTATTGACAATAAAAAGTTAATGTGAGGATTCCTACTGTTCACACCTACTACCATACAAAATCACAAAAATATGACTAAAATTCGAAGTTATGACTGCTAATATGGAAGACGAATGCGCCTACGAAGCGGATGTCCTGTATAAATATGATAATTAACCCTGACAAGATATCATTATTTTGTTTACATTAATAATAGCCATCTCGCGTTGTCGTTTTAACGAAGAATGACTGTCCAGGTTTAACAAAAAGGGGATTCCTATTGTTCTTATCTACTACCACACAAAATAAAAAAATTATGATTTAAAATGGAAATAATGACTATTACTATGGAAGACCAACGTGGCGTATGGGTTCAAATAGTCGCCCATGATTCGGCCGGCCTGTATTAATACTATGTTTACTTGAGGGTTCCTTCTGTTCTTATCTGCTATCATACAAAATCATAAAATTACATTTTCTAATGGATGTAATAACTACTACCCTGGAATATGGCGTAAGGATTAAAATGGTCGCCTACGACGTGGTCGGCCTGTATAAAAAAGGATACTTAACATGAGGATTCCTACTGTTTCCATCCACTACCATTCTAAATCACAAAAATTAGATTTAAATTGGACGTTATGACTACTTCTATGGAAGACCAACGTGGCGTATGGAATAACATGCACATTTCGGATTCCGGTGAGGATATCAAAAATATTTTTCAGCATTCCTACTGTCAGCATTTATAACTCCAAAAAGTTATCTCAGGGAGTACATTTTTATTTAATTTTTGTTTTAATTGTAAATAAAATATGAAATTAAATGTGAGGATTCCTATCGTTCTCAACTACTACCATACAAAATCTCAAAAATATGATTTAATTGGAAGGTAATGGTCACTACGGTAAATATTAGCATCGACATCTATGAAACGGAAGGCCTAGATTCGAATTCTAGCGAGAACATTAAAAAAATGTTCAGTCTTGGTTATCCCCTCAGATATCTTTAATGGGATGTTCGGGGCAAATGGTAAAATTGCAATGACTATAGTAAAAAAATATCTTGCAGTCGTTATTTAGGTCACTGAAATGCATAGATTAGAATTCATTGTATTGAACTATGTCCTCAAACTAAGCAGAAAATGCGCCGAAAAAGATACTTGGAAACATGAAGTGTAGATCCCTCACTGTAGAGAGAATTTTTCAAAATGCAGATTTGCCCATGAACATTCCGTCAAGGAACAGGGGCAAACTTCTCACTTATTAATGAGTGATGTCCGATTCAAAATTGTAAGCCATTGTGCGACTCCTCTTTAGGGAGAAGTTCTTAAATGGCTTTTATGCATGCCATAGTACTTCACAGATGTTGCCAGCATTAGGAGGGAATAACCATCGCCGACAAGTTTTATGTGTTCTCGTTAGGATACGAACCCAAGCGTTCAGCGATATAGGCGGACATGCTAACCTCTGCGCTAGGGTAGCCTCCAAGAGAGAGTTTTTCACCTGAAAAAATCCTGCTCAAGACTACCAATACTCCGCAACGCCGTACTCCAAATTATGAAGAAAAGTTATAATTTCTCAACTTTGCAAAAGCTTTTTTCAGTTCATTAACCACGGAAAACTGTCCTCAAACTTTACAAAATAAAAAACACAAACTTAAAAAATAATTACCCAAACTTGAAAGTATAATGTTTTTCAAGGAAATTATTTTCTGTTCCTTAACTGTAAAGATAATGTCTCCAAGCTGTAAATTATACACGTCCCGTTGAAAACAAGTCTCCAAACTATAACGACACTGTCCTCAAAGTATATTGAAAATTTACTCAAACTGTGAAGGAAATGTCTCCTGAAATAAAGTAAATGTCTCCAAAATTTAGTGAGAATGTGCCCAAACTATAAAAAATGCCCCGAAACTATAAAGAAAATGTCCCTAAACTATAAATATGTTGTCGCCAAGCTATAAAGAATGTGTAATCTAACTACTAAGAAAATTTTCTTAAATAAATTGAATGTCACCAAACTATAAAGAAAATGTCCTTAAGCTGTAAAAACAATTTCCTCAAATTAAACAACTGCCCCCAAACTATAAAGAAAATGTCCCCATACTATAAAGAAATTATACCTAAACCATAAAAAAATTTACACAAACTGCAAACAAAATTTCCACAAAATGTAAAGAAATTGTTCTCAAACTATAAAGGAAATGTTCTCAAACTGTAATGAAAATGTCCCCAAACTATTGAGAAAATGTCCTCAAACTTTAAAGAAAGTGTCCCTGAAATATGAAGAAAGTATCCCAAAACCTTAAGAAAGTCCCTAAACTATAAAGAACATATCCCAAAACTGTAAAGAAAACACCCTTGAATAAGTCCCTAAACTTTAAAAAAACGTTCCCGAACTATTAAGAAAATGTTCCCAACTCATTAAGTCAATACGTTCTCAACTTTTTAATTTTAAGCTTTTTCTTCCTCTTTATTGTACTCTACTCTAATAGACCTATTCGCCCACTTCTTTAGACTTTTACTCTGGCAGACTTGCAAAACTTTTAATCCTATATTTGTCTTTGCATATTTTTCTCTTCCAACTATATATCTACTGACTTGACTGACAATGTCGATAAATCATAAATCTCTCAGCCACGAGACAATAGAAATGTTTTCTTAGTGTAAATGCGAAATGCCGACATTCTCAGACAGCCAGCAAACTTGCAACACCAAACCAACCCAAGAAATCTGAAATGAGAACAGCAGTAATAGCTACAGAGCAAATACTAAAAAAGCTAAACTAAAACAAAAACCCAATGGAGGCCAGATGACGAATGTGCCGAGCCAGCAACAGCCGAACCACCACTAAAAATTTTGCGATACAATGAACGACATTGAACTCGTTTCCAAGCCACCACAAAGGAGTAGTGGCAACCAGAACGATGAGGGTGGCGGACGATGGTGTGTAGTAAGCAAATTGAGATGTATGGCAACCCCTTCTCATTCCAATGCAATACATTTTCATGCAATTTTTATTTTTTTGGCTGGGGGTTTCTTAATGCTTGATATTGCTAGTACAAGCTTAAATAGCAAATTTAGTTTTTTTCCATTTCATAGCCTTATTGGTACATTATTGCAAGCATTTTTATTTTTGGCTCTTTCTTAAAGTCTCTTTAACCTTTTAAAGGTTTTAGAATATTTTAACTTTTGATAAAAATCCAATATTTTTTACAAATATTTTTTTAACAAATTACTATTTGTTTTTTATTTTGAATTAAGATACCTAGTATGATGTAAACGGAGTTATCTTATCGTTTTACATTTTCAATTGGACTACATTATTTTTAAAATTCATGAGTCTATGGCAATTTGAAGGCCTAGTTCCTTTGCTAACACAATGTGCCCCAACATATAAGAATTTTATCAGTACAAGGACGGTCACCACCTTCAGTCATCGAGTCATTTTACCAACAGCCTGCCAGCCACCCATCTCCTTCAGTAGCTGCTTACCTCTCTTTCGTCTCATTCTTCCTTCCATATATTTGTTTTTGTTGTCATTCACATTCACTATTGTTATTCAAAAGTGTATGTGCATGTATGTGTGCTCTTTGTTGCATTTTTTTAAAACCATCACATCGAATTGCATTTAGAGGTCAATTCGAAGCGGGTCAAAATAGTTCATTCGCCTTCATATTCACAAACGAGCAAAACTTTACAACATGTTGCATACTCTTTACGTCGCGACAGAATTCTTGCCCTCACACATACGCATACAGCACGTCGCCCAATCATTGCTGGGTGGCTCGACTCTTTTTGTTTGCCTACTATGTTGTGTGTAGATGGATGGATGGCTTGCTTGCTTTTAGCAAATTGACCTTCGTCTATCGTCGCACACTCTTACTCACAAATGAGCAAAATGCATTAGGAAGATTGCAGTTTACATAGAATGCATGCGAATGTTGGTATGGTAGTGGTGAGCAGCAGTTGTATGAAAAAAAAACAATGCAAAGCACGTGCATTAAACGACTGAAATGAATGCGAAAGCTTTTTATGCTCACCGTTACATTTCTGCGGGAGAGCAGTCAGTGTAGGTGTTATTCATTGGAGAGCGTATGAATTGAGAGCAAAAGTGATGTCAACATAACATGTCATGAAATGAATTGAAGTAAAATAAAATAAAATAAAACAAAACAAAATTAAAATAAATTATATAAATTATATAAAATAAAATAAAATAAAATAAAATAAAATAAAATAAAATAAAAAAAATAAAATAAAATAAAATAAAATAAAATAAAATAAAATAAAATGAAATGAAATAAAATAAAATAAAATAAAATAAAATAAAATAAAATAAAATAAAATAAAATAAAATAAAATAAAATAAAATAAAATAAATTAAAATAAAATAAAATGACATAAATTTAAATAAAATGAAACAAAAATAACACAAAACTTAACAAAAATAAAATAAAATTAACAATAAAATATAATAAAACAAAACAAAACCAAATAAAAATAAAATAAAATATAATAAAACAAAATAAAATACAGTTACGTGCAAAAAATGGACAGCGGATAGACGGACAAATTCAGGATTCTAATGCACGTAAAAAGCGAGCTAGATCAATGGTCTATAGTATTTTTTATGAATGTAGACTGCAAAAACAACGTTATGAATATATCAAGCGTGTACTGATATTTCACAAGAAAACACTATTGCTACAAACTGTAGAATTTTAGGCTGTACAATATAACAGAGACAGTAAGGCAGTTCGTTTGAAAATTATGAAACGATATATGTATGAAACGATGTCTATGTTATTGAAACATATTTTAAGGTTGATATATTCAATATAGTTTTACAAAGGATTATTTTAAACAAAGTTTTCTATAAAATTAAGGTTTTGCACATTTTTGTTATAGAATTAATAGTTCGACCAAATTTCTAACAAAACAAAACTTTGACAAAAAATATTTCTTAAATTTAAGAAATATATTAAAAAATAAAATTTCGATAATTTTTGAAAAAAATTATTTTTTTTAAATTTAGAATTTAGAAAAATAGAAATAAAATTAAAAAAAAAAATTAAATAAAATTTCAAAAAGTAAATTAATGAAGATAAATAAAAATAAAACATTAAAAAAAATTATTTAAATGAAATATAAATACGAATAAAAAAAATGAATTGGATAAGAAAACGTAAAATAAATTGAAATTACCATAAAATTCCTGTGTGGACAAAAATATCAATTAAAAACAACTTCCTAGGAATTTTTTTCGACATGATTTTTTTTTTTTGAATCATATTATTCCACATGAGTTTTTCTTTTAGCAACACTTTTGATTGGATAATAAAGCTTTTTCCACTACACGTAAGCTAATCGCTATGTGTATGTGAGAATTATGTGAGCACAGAAGCTATTCTCATAATTTTTGTACTGATGTTGGATGTGCATGGGGTGGTGGTGGGTTGATGGTAATTTGTTGATGCCAATTGCTTGGCTAAAGTCGTTGAACGTACATGTTCATGAACTCAATAGTTTCAATGCACTGCGTGACGTCAATTGTGAACAATAGAAAACGATGAAATGATACAATTCACAGACATACATAAATACACACATACGTAGGTATAAGCACACACAAAACAGCAATGCATGAAGCATGGGAGAAAAAAATGGAAAACATGAAAAAGTATAAATAATATAGAAAACGAATTTTAAAAACACCAAAAACACAATTTTAACAAATATTTTAGATGGATAATAAATATTTTTACAGTTTATTATCATTTATATATTTATAACATCCATCAAGATTCAAGCATAACATTTATTTCGATTTGTTATTAAATACCTTATTTTATCAGAGCCCTCTGTTGAAAAAAACCAAAGCTTCTATACAAAGCTTTATCTTTCTTCACTTAAAATGCTAAATAAAATTAGTTCCTACAGTTAACGCCGCGTACAATGTGGCGCTGCCGTGTTTCGTTGTAGTTAAGCGCTTTTTTTATAAAGCTTACCTTTGCCTTAACAGATGCATTGTATAATTGTGGTGCATATGTATCTAATAGATACTAATTACAAAAGCTTTAAAAATGTAACTTTTCGATTCGATCCAAGTATCTTAAAGATTCAAGTTGAGTATTTGATGGGTAACAAGTGAATTTTTTTATAAAAAAAATTTAATAGCATTTCTTTCAGAAATTAAAAAAATTTAAAAATAAATTTTTTAATAGGTATTGTTGAAGTGATTAACTATTGCCAACCAAACGAAATAAAATTTTAAATTTTTCCTTATAGTTGATAAATTGTTCTAAAGCAAAAGATTAAAATATTTTCAATAGAAATAAAATTTCGACCCAATGTTTTAGAGAAAATAAATTTTTATAAAACTTTCTACAGAGCAAAATATTTGTTAAATAAAATAAAGTTTTGCAAATTCCTTTTGAAATAAAATTTTGGAAAAATTTTCAACAGAAACAAAAATTTGGAAACATTTTCTATAGAAATAAATTTTGACAATATTTATTTTATAACAAAGTGACAAAAAAGATCGTTGAATTTATAAAGTAAACACAATTTTCAGTAGAAATAAAATGTTGACAAGTTTTGTAAATATAAATTTCAATTTTCCATATAAAAATATTTCTAAACAAATTTTCCTTAGAAAAAGAATTTTAAAAATATAGAAACTAATTTTTGTCAAATTATTCAACAATTTTTCAAATTTTTCTTAGAAATAAAATTTTCCATAGAAAGAAAAAAACAAGATTTGTACGGAAAAGAATGAAAACTTTTTTATTAAATAAGTTTGGCAAAATTTCACACAGAAATAAAATTAACAAATTAAATCCTGCTAAGTTGGTCGAATATTACATATCCTTACACCATGGATAGGCAAACAAAGGATAATAGATAAAGATGTGTTATGCTATTGAAGCTATATTAGATTATGGACCGATTAGGGCCTTGATTGGCTTGGATGATGGAGGCCATAGTAAAAGTTTTTGTGCAAAATTTCAGGGTAGCCTTATAGGTGCTCAAGAGGAATCGGAAAGGAATTGCGCCTTCTAGAGGCTCAAGGAGTATAATTGGGAAATCGGCTTATATGAGGTCTATATAAGGCTTTCTGTTGGATGTAATGGAAAACAACAGATAGTAATTGCACCCTTATGTAGTCAAATTGGGATATCGGTTTTTATGGCTTATCGGTTTATATGAGCCAATTTGGCCCATTTACAATCCCAACCGACTTGCACTAATAAGAAGTATTTGTGCAAAATTTCAAGCTTTTAGCTTTATTCCTTCGAAATACAGACGGCGGAAATAACTAGATCGACTTAAAATGTCATGATGGTCAGAATTATTTATACTATTTGGGGTCATAGACCAATATTTCGATGCATTACCAACGGAATAAAGATTTTAGTATACCCCTATCCTTTGGTGGAGGGTATACAAATTAAGTTGGACCAGGCCGAACTTTGAATACCCACCATCTCGGATATATGTATATAAACCTAACTGAACAATTTGACAAAATTCGCTGAAAATGCTCCACATTCCGATGTGGACCAAGCTCGGTACGTACGTCGCACAGTGGAATAGAATAGAAAAAAACTGTTAAAAATTTGAGAACGGATAGAGAAAACTCTTTGAAATTGGAAATGGTTAGAGCTGAGGTATTACCAAACCATGTGTAAAGTTTCAAGGCCCTAGGTGGTCAGGGCATCTCTTGCCAGGTCCCTTATTTTGGTCACATCGGCTTTTCGCAAAACTGTTTGACCTGCCAAATCTTCATTTGTGGTCCGATTTCCAAAATTAAGTTTTTGCTGGGTAGTGCTGAAAAATCCATATAAAAATCAGCAAGAAAGGCAAAAGACGGGCGGGGCCGACTATTTAATAACCTACACCACCGATAATACCTACTTCTTTCAATACATGTAACCTATGTGTAAATCTATTCAGACATTAATTTTCATAGCTATTGAAATATTAAATAAAACTTTTTTTTCTTAGATAGGACTTAAATTGTGGCAAATACTGCCTTAAAGGCCCATATCGAATAAAAGATATATGTCGGAGTCATATCTAAATCTGGACCGACTTTGATAAAGTTTTGCACACGCACTGGGACGTTAAAAAATGCCTCGTGCTAAACTTTGTACAGATCGGACAAAAATTGTGGCTTCTACTGTCTTAAATTGCCATATTGTATGAAAGATATATGTGGGAGCTATATCTAAATCTGACCCGATATACACACATCAGTACGGCGAATGAAACACCTCACCCTAAATTTTGTGCATCGATCCAAAGAAAGATATATATGGGAGCTGTATCTAAATCTGTTCCTATTTTAACGAAATTTTGCATACATATGAGGATATTAAATAAAACACCTCATGCCAAATGTTGTATAGATCGGACCAAAATTGTGGCTTCTGCAGCCTTAAAAGGCAATCTCAGATGAAAGATATATATGGGAGCTATATATAAATCTAATCCGATTTTGAAGAAATTTGGCAAATATATGAGGATGTGAAATAGAACACCTCAAGCCAAATTTTGTAAAGATCGGACTAAAACTGTGGCTTCTATAGCCTTAACGGGCCATATCGGATGAAAGATATGTATGGGAGCTATATCTAAATCTGAACCGATTTTTACGAAATTATGCACACATATGAGGACATTAAATAAAACACCTCATGCCAAATGTTGTATAGATCGGACCAAAAGTGTAGCTGTTACAGCCATAAAAGGCCATATCGGCTGAAAGATATGTATGGGAGCTATATCTAAATCGTTCCCGATTTTGACGAAATTTTCCACACACATGAGAATGCCAAATAAAACACCTCATGCCCAATTTTGTAAAGATCGGACTAAAACTGTGGCTTCTATAGCCTTAACGGGCCATATCGGATGAAAGATATGTATGGGAGCTATATCTAAATCATTCCCGATTTTTACGAAATTATGCACACCTATGAGGATGTTAAATAAAACTACTCATGCCAAATATTGTAACGATCGGACCAAAACTGTGGCTTCTACAGGCTTAAAAGGCCATATCGGACGAAATACATATAGGGGAGCTATGTCTAAATCTGAACAGATTTTTGCCAAAATCAATAGCGTTCGTCCTTGGACCACAAAAAAAAAAAAACGCTTGTGCAAAATTTTGTGAAAATCGGACAATAAATGCGACCTGTACATTGATTACAAGAACACATGGACAGACAGAGAGACGGACGGTATGGCAGCCATGTAAAACTTCTCAATAAAGAGGTGTCGTACTGCTGCACGCCGTTCGGACACGGCCATAAAAAGGAGGCCCCTTATCATTGAGCTTAAATTTAAACGGACAGCACTCATCGATGTGTGAGAAGTTTGCCTCTGTTCCTTAATGGAATGTCCATGGGCAAATTTGCTATTTGCATATGCATGGACTATATACGGCACGGATGACAAGAAGTCACTGTTCTTAATTTAAACGAAATGCGCATTGATAAATGCGCATTTCATGCGCCTAAGATATTAAATCAGGAGATCGAGTGTATATGGGGACTATATCAAGATATTCTCCAATAAAGACTATCTTCGAGCTCAATCTGCCTATGGCAAAAAAAAACCCAATCAGTGCAAACTTCAATAACTTCCTTTAGTTTTAAAGACCATAGCGTGGGTATACTAATTTCATCATTCCGTTTGACACACATCAAAAAATTGACCCGAGACCCAACAAAGTATATATATTCTTGATCGTCTTGTCGTTGCTATTCGATTTAGCCATGTCCGTCCGTCCGACTGGCTGTTCGTCCGACCATCCGTCTGTCTTTCGAAGAAGGAAAGCTAGGTGCTTGAAATTTTGTACAAATTTTGCAGGTCGGTTGGGATTGTAAATGGGCAAAATCGGTCCATGTGTTGGCCATATAACCGATATCGCATCTTGACTTCTTGAGCTTCTAGAGGGTGCAATTCTTATCCGATTTTGCTGAAATTTTGTATGAAGTATTCTGTATTGACCGTCAACAACTGTGACAAGTATGGTTCAATTCGGTGCATAACCCGATATAGCTCCCATATAAACAGAACCCCCAATTTTATTTATAGGGCGCAACGCTTATCCTATTTGGCTGACATTTTGCACTAGAATTCCACTTTGGTCTCCAACTGCCAAACCAAGTATGGCCCCAATCGGTTCATAACTTGGTGTAGCCGAAATAACATAGCAATTCTTATCCATTGTCATTTGTTTGTCCATAAAGAGATATCGGCCAAAAATCTTTAAAAATGCGATTCATGGTGGAGGGTCTATAAGATTCGGCCTGGCCGAACTTTGCACTCTTTTACTTGTTTCTTATGGTGTTGCGTTGACTAATGTATTTCCACCTATTTAGTGAATAGGTGGAAACATGTGATCTTTTGGTTCCATCGAAGGCTGATGATTACCCTGGTAAAGCCGAAATCGCTGGAATTAATCGACAATCAACAACAAAATGAAATAATTTTTATGACCACACAAAAGAAGAGCAATCAATAGTCGTATAGAAAATATCACTACAAAAAACACATGCGGCGGAAGAGAACAGCTAGTGTGAGAGGTATTAAACTTGTGCTAGTTTTGAGCTTACATCTTAGGACATAAGAATAAATTTGTGATATGGTCATCTCCACGCTACTGGTGGCGACACTTCTAAATAACTAAACCATGTAATACTTCTGAACAAAAAAGTGTTGCCCAGCTGCGCGTTGTTTGAACTTGCCTAGGAAAGAAAGGTGCCTTGTTGATGAGCTAAATTTTGAATCGGAAAAACTGATTGGTGAGATGTATCACTGCTGTGGGGCCACAGTTGTTTTGTTGGGAGTATGGCGGCCCACATTGTTTCTATCACTTTACTGATCAATTGGAGGCCACCGTAGCCCAGAGGTTAGCATGTCCACCTATGACGCTGCACGCCTGGGTTCGAATCCTGGCAGGACATCAGAAAAATTTTCAGCGGTGGTTATCCCCTCCTAATGCTGGCGACATTTGTGAGGTACTTTGCACGCCGCTCAGACTCGGCTATAAAAAGGAGGTGCCTTATCATTAAGCTTAAAATTGAATCGGACAGCACACATTGATTTGTGAGAAGTTTGCCCCAGTTCCTTAATGTTCATGGGCAAATTTACATTTGCAAATCAATTAAATCGCACAGTATCCTGTTGCGTCATTATGATTGATCGACTGTGTTAGGGGAGGTGGTCGCCTAGATATACGACCACAGTGAAGATATCAGATTCGCAGTCCACAACATCATATAATCTTTTGAACTCCATATTATCGTGATAGGCATTTGGTGGGGAGCTTCTATAGGAGGGTCATGCGCCACACCCCATCTGTCACTTGAGCACAAATTAGAATGTTGCACTCCATTCCAAAATATCTATCACTTGATACCCCATTGTCTTCATAGATCAATTAACCTATTCGAGGCGCTATTAGACGGTGAAGCGTCACCTAGATAATTGGACACGAATTTTAATATCATGCTCGTAATCTACTCCCAAATACTTTTAATTTGAATCCCGCATAGCCATGATCGGCTAATATGCTCATTTGGAGGCTTTTTGGGGGTGGGGCGAACCGCAAATACTATGGCCTAATTTTGATACCGACCATCATAGTCTTTCCGTTTGTAACACCTAGAAATATTCGTCTAAGACTACATAAAGTATACAGTGGCACAGAAAGTCTACATACCCCATTAAAAAAAAAAAAAAAACAAATGTCTATTGATGCTAGAATTTTTAATTTTAAAAATTTTTGGGTAAAATTTTATCCTAACTATTGGGTTGCCCAAAAAGTAATTGCGGATTTTTCATATAGTCGGCGTTGAAAAATTTTTTCACAGCTTGGGACTCTGTAATTGCATTCTTTCTTCTGTCAGTTATCAGCTGTTACTTTTAGCTTGCTTTAGAAAAAAAGTGTAAAAAAAGTATATTTGATAAAAGTACATTCTAAGTTTTATTAAAAATGCATTTACTTTCTTTAAAAAAATCCGCAATTACTTTTTGGGCAACCCAAACATAATTGCCAGTTAAGCTCCCATGATCATCGTTGTACGGTTCCTAGAAGCTTTTATTTTTGCTGGTTTGACAGAAGTTTGGTATGTAGAATAAAGTATTGGCCTTCTACTAAATTTATTGCCAAAATTCGTCCCGGCCGAACTTTGCACGTTGTTACATGTTTATGTCATATTCATAATCTACTCCCGAATACCATTCATTTGAGTCCCATATTAATATGTTCGTCCAACATGTCTATTTGGGGAAGTTTTGGGGTTGGAGTGGCCCCTTGGGTACTTGAACCTAAGTTTAATGCCATATTCGTATTCTCATCTCCAATACCTTTCATTTGATACCTATATTGTCCCGATCGGTCAACCCTTCCGATGTCAAAAATTATAAAGCCTATTGCACCTTCCACACCATATTCGTAAACTACTCCTGAATAGCTTTCAGTTGAGTCCCATATTGTCATTATCGTTCAATATGCCTATATGAAGGGGTTTTGGGGCCGGGCAGCTCCCTAGGTACTTCGACACAACTATTGATATTATATTCGTATTGGTATTTTTATGGGAAGAAGGAGGTGAAGATCTTGATGGATAATTCGTCGAACAGTGGTATCAGAAATTCCCATAGCAGCTGCGTGTTTTGCGAGCCGAACGTCAGGGAAAACACAAAACTGGCTGCCGCACTCTTTGGACATTTTCCGGATGGTCCGTTGAAGTCCATTTCTGGGTATAGCGACACTTACTCCCCAAAATGAGTTAACCCACAACATAACCGAGTACGAATTTCAGAATCAGAACGAGCGCGGAAACCAAGTTGCGTAGCAAAAAGTGAGCAACCTTTAGAAAAGCAGTTCTCGACGGCGAAGGCCCGCAGCTCCCTAGACCAGAGCATGATGGCAACTGATTGGAGAGAGAAACGAACTTGGAAACTTCCTCTCCTGATGGGTATTGTTCTACCCATTCGCTGTTAATGGATTAAGAACATTAATTTTCTGTAGGAAACCTTAAAAAAAAGGATTTCAAGATATTTTATCCACATAGTCGCATTTAGGAGATTTCTAAATAGAAGTTGTGCCACAGGAAGGGGTTAACTAATTTCGTCAATCTGTTTGTAACACCTCCAAATATGCGTCTAAGACCATATAAAGTATATAGATTCTTGATCGTGCTGACATTTTAAGCCGATCTAGCCCTGTCCGCCCGTCTGTCTGTCGAAAGCACGCTCGCTTACTGTCGAAGGAGTAAAGCCAGCCGCTTGAAATTTTGCACAAATACCTTTTATTAGTGTAGGCCGGTTGGGATTGTAAACGGGCCAAATCGCTCCATGTTTTGATATAGCTGCCTTATAAACCGATCCTGGGTCTTGACTTCTTCAGTTTTTTAGAGGGCGTAATTCTTATCCGATTTGGCTGAAATTTTGCATTAGATGTTTTGTTAGATTTGTAAGGCGCAAATCGATACGTTACCTATTGTAGCTGCCATATAAATCGATCTGGGATCTTGACTTCTGGAGCCTCGAGAGAGCGCAATTCTCAGCTGGAATTTGGAGGAAAATTTTGTACAACGGCTTCTCCCATGACCTTCAACATACGTGTCTAATATGGTCTGAATCGATCTACAGCTTGATACAGCTCCCATATAAACCGATCTCCCTATTTGGCTTCTTGAGCCCATACAAGGCGCAATTCTTATCCGGATGCACTGAAATTTATTAATTTATGAAACTATAACTTGATATAGCTCCAATAGCATAACAGTTCTTATTCATTATTCTTTGTTTGCCTGAAAAGAGATACCGCGCAAATGCGACCCATGGTGGAGGGTATATAAGGGTATATTCGGCCCGGCCGAACTTGGCACGCATTTTTTACACTACCATATCAAAATTTTCCCTCCATTTTTGTCAAAGGAGAAAAACAAACCCCTTGGTTTAATTGAAATGGGAGCAGTGTCTACCTGGTGAAGGGAATCTCTCATGAGCGACAAGAAGAAGATCGATTATCTGCAGTGAATGAATTGCTTTGAACTCCAAAGGAACGCGGGGATTAGAATCTCAATCCAAAATATGAAAATAAATAAAGAAACCATTTTTTTGGATTATTTATAAGACAAGTAGCTTCCTACCAGTGGGACAACTCGAGAAGGAGATTCTTTTTGGTCGGGCGGAAGTTGCACTTAAGTCATGGTTTGTATTTGAGGTGAAACAGTTATCGTTAATCGATATTGTATTTAGATGTTTGGGGATTTTTAGAATTGATTGAGATGAAATTCATTGGGTTTGTGATGTGGCATAAACAATCATTATGAGGAAAACATACATAAGTATGGCTTATTAAAACACTAAATTGTGTATCCACATGTACAGATTCTTGGCTCCCAAGATCATTTTTTTTGACACCAACATAAACACCGAACAATACTCAAGTGCTTGGGTGTTATATTACAAATATGGAAAATAGTCTACGCACATTTCTGTTTTTTTTCTCTCATTTCCTCATTTGATCACATCACTTACAATGACAGCAATTAAAGTAAAGCAAAGAAACAAACCTATTACTATACAAACAGACAGACAGACAAGTGGAGTAGAAAAATGTATGACCCTGAAATGTAAGAATTTTTAATTGGTTGGTGTTAGTAGATCGATGGATAGTAGATTTATGACTGACTGGAATATAATTTAGGTCTTACTTTTGTAGATGTTAGAAAATTAAGCTTGGAAAAATGTTGGGATTAAAAGACTAAATTTTGCGGAAAAATAATATCTGTGGAGTGTCATTTAATTTGAAGAAAATATTGGGTTGCCCAAAAAGTAATTGCGGATTTTTTATAAGAAAGTAAATGCATTTTTAATAAAAAAAGTAATTGCGGATTTTTTAAAAGAAAGTAAATGCATTTTTAATAAAACTTAGAATGAACTTTAATCAAATATTTTTTTAAAAGAAAGTAAATGCATTTTTAATAAAGAAAGTAATTGCGGATTTTTTAAAAGAAAGTAAATGCATTTTTAATAAAACTTAGAATGAACTTTAATCAAATATACTTTTTTTACACTTTTTTTCCTAAAGCAAGCTAAAAGTAACAGCTGATAACTGACAGAAGAAAGAATGCAATTACAGAGTCACAAGCTGTGAAAAAATTTGTCAACGCCGACTATATGAAAAATCCGCAATTACTTTTTGGGCAACCCAATAAATAAATAAATATGCTGTCATTTATGTAAGCCTATTACAGGCCGGACATATATCATTAGTTACTTAAGTTGTCTTTTCTCCAAAGTGGAGTCGAGCTTAATGACCATGAGAATTATATTTACCAGAATGATATGATTATTGCAAAGTTACTGAACAGAAATTGCCTGATGTCCAAGGATCTGTTGATCAGGCAATTAACTTTCAGTAACTATTCAACAATCAAAGAAATGAGCTTCGTCGCTGAATACAAGAAGCATGCGATTAGCATATTTAAATAAAATTCTATAATTTTCAAGCGTTGTTTGTTTGTCAGAAGCTTGATGGTTAAATTATAGATCAAACTGAAGATGTTTGACAGTGGAGTGAAACACGAAACGTGCGTGAGCTGTGTAAACCAGTGTTTCCAAAAATAAAACAATAGCTTAAAATCACCCTTTACTTTGTTGGGTCTCAGATCAATATTTCGAAACGGAATGACGAAATTAGTATAGCCCTATCCTATGGTGGAGGATATAAAATAAAATTTAATTTAAGAAAAAAAAATATCTCCTGAATTTTCATTTATTCAATTATTACAGAATACTGAAGGGTTTTTTTTCTAAATTTTATTTTTCATTTAAGATTAATTTTAATAAATAAATAGTAATTTTGTCTAAATAAAATGTATTTATTTTTTCTATAGTTAGCTTTTATTTTTGTTAAAATTTAATTTATCAGAATAAATACAGGCGATAGAAGACTATGATGAATTTGTTGGTTGGAAATTCTTAATATTTTTTGTTTCTTGCCTGCAAACTACTTGTATGATTAAATTTACAAAAAAAAAAAAAAAATTCTATAATTATAAGCAATTTTGAAAATTGCTTGCCAAATGCGCAAACACCCTCTCATCAAAGCTACTGTGAAAATAGACCATAACATTTGTGTATATAACAATTAAATCAAACCACTAATTCATCATAAATAAGTGTCTGTTGTTGTTGTTTTATTCCACTTTCATACAAAACCGCCTACCTCACAAACCATAGCATAGAAGAAACACCTCTGCCACAACCAAACTATGGGAAAAAAAGCATAATCACACAATTTTGTTAGGTACCGCGTGCAACGCTTGGTTAACTAAACAAGTTGAACTTTAAATTAATTGACATTGAACTTGAAATGAAAAATAGAAGGCAAAATAACAACACGAAACGAAAACTAAAATACCCTCATAAATAGCGCAAAGCAGAAAGTGGCAAGCAATTGTGTAAAGTCCAAAAACTGAAGAAAACAAATTAACAAAAACAAAAAGATGCCGAAAAAAGCTTCTGACAACATGAGCCACAAGAAAGTGTGTGTGAAAAAAAAATTAAATAAAAAATGAACTTTTAAAAATTAGACTTAAATGGTATGGAAGCAACGCTTGGCGAATTTTATCATTAGAATTTCAACTATCTGTCTGTCTGTTTGACCCTGTTCTTTATAAATTTCTGTATAAGGTCGAAGGTTAAACTACTTTGGATGAATGCTATATGACATAAATATTACAATTTAGACAAGTAAAAAGGCGTTAAGTTCGGCCGGGCCGAACTTTGGATACCCACCACCTCGGGTATATATGTAAACCACCTTTCATCAAAATTCAGTGAAAATTTCATACCTTATACTCATATACCTCATACCGATCTGAACTATATACGACACGGATGTCGAAAAGCCGAACATAAGTCACTGTGTCAAATTTCAGTGAAATCGGATTATAAAGGGTGATTTTTTTGAGGTTAGGATTTTCATGCATTAGTATTTGACAGATCACGTGGGATTTCAGACATGGTGTCAAAGAGAAAGATGCTCAGTATGCTTTGACATTTCATCATGAATAGACTTACTAACGAGCAACGCTTGCAAATCATTGAATTTTATTACCAAAATCAGTGTTCGGTTCGAAATGTGTTCATTCACCGTTCAGCGATGAGGCTCATTTCTGGTTGAATGGCTACGTAAATAAGCAAAATTGCCGCATTTGGAGTGAAGAGCAACCAGAAGCCGTTCAAGAACTGCCCATGCATCCCGAAAAATGCACTGTTTGGTGTGGTTTGTACGCTGGTGGAATCATTGGACCGTATTTTTTCAAAGATGCTGTTCGACGCAACGTTACGGTGAATGAACACATTTCGAACCGAACACTGATTTTGGTAATAAAATTCAATGATTTGCAAGCGTTGCTCGTTAGTAAGTCTATTCATGATGAAATGTCAAAGCATACTGAGCATCTTTCTCTTTGACACCATGTCTGAAATCCCACGTGATCTGTCAAATACTAATGCATGAAAATCCTAACCTCAAAAAAATCACCCTTTAAATGCGCCTTTTATGGGGCCAAGTCTTTAAATCGAGATATCGGTCTACATGGCAGCTATATCCAAATCTGGATCGATTTGGGCCAAGTTGCATAAACATGTTGAAGAGACTAACACTAAGCACTGTCCCAAATTTCGGCGAAATCGGACAATAAATGCCTCTTTTATGGGCCCTAAACCTTAAATCCAGAGATCGGTCTATATGGCAGCTATATTCAAATCTGGACCGATCTGGGCAGAATTGAAGAAGGACGTCGAAGAGCCTAACCAAACTCACTGTCTCAAATTTCAGCGACATCGGACAATAAATGCGTCTTTTATGGCCCCAAAACCTAAAACCTAGATATCGGTCTATATGGCAGCTATATCCAAATCTGGACCGATCTGTGCGATATTGCAGAAGTATGTCAAGGGGCTTAACTTAACTCACTGTTTCAAATTTCGGGGACATCGGGCAATAAATGAGCATTTTATGGGCCCAAAACCATAAATCAAGAAATCGGTCTATATGGCAGCTATATCCAAATTTGAACCGATCTGGACCAAATTGAAGAAATATATCAAAGGGCCTAACACATCTCACTGTCCCAAATTTCAGCAAAATCGGACAATAAATGTGGCTTTTATGGGCCTTAGACCCTAAATCGGAGGATCGGTCTATATGGCAGCTATATCCAAATCTGAACCGATCTGATCCAAATTGACAAAGGATGTCGAAGGGCCTAACACAACTCACTGTCCCAAATTTCAACAAAATCGGATAATAAATGTGGCTTTTATGGGCCTAAGACCCTAAATCGGCGGATCGGTCTATATGGGGGCTATATCAAGATATAGTCCGATATAGCCCATCTTCGAACTTAACCTGCTTATGGACAAGAAAAGAATCTGTGCAAAATTTCAGCTCAATATCTCTATTTTTAAAGACTGTAGCGTGATTTCAACAGACAGACGGACAGGCGGACGGACATGGCTAGATCGTCTTAGATTTTTACGCTGATCAAGAATATATATACTTTATAGGGTCGGAAATGGATATTTCGATGTGTTGCAAACGGAATGACAAAATGAATATACCCCCATCCTTCGGTGGTGGGTATAAAAATTTGGTTGTTAATGAGCAGCTAGAATTGCTTCGTGAAGGTAAAGAAACTAAGGAAAATGAATTTTTCTTTTGCGACATTTCAGTCTTAAATTTCAAAAAATTTCCAACTTTTTAATAAAGTTTCTTAGCAACGCAGAAATCAGATATAGAGAGAGATAGCCTTACTTTTCCTCTAGAAGGTTTGGTGACCATTTTTATACTCACCACCATTTTGTCATTCCGTTTGCAACACATTGAAATATCAATTTCCGACCCTTAAAAGTATGTACAGTGGCACAGATATGTCAACATACCTATTCATCAATAGAAGTTACGTAAACTGTCAGTAGGTAGTTAGGATAAAATGTTGTTCTAAAAATTTCAACTAATTACAATACTGGAAACAATACACATTTTTCGTAAAAAAATTTCGTTTTGAAAAACGAAGGGGAGTAGCCCACTGTATACAAAGAGCGATTTTTAGCTATTATCCTTTTGGATAATACGTGCGTTTCGTGTTTTGCTTCACTGTCAAACATCTTTACTTTGGTCTATAATTTAACCATGAAGCGTCTTACAAATGAACAACTCTTGCAAATGATTGAATTTCATTATCAAAATGTGTGCTCCGTTAAGAAAGTTCATGGCGCGCTTCTTCCATTTTACGACGGAGCTCATTTTTGGGTCAATGGGTACGTAAATAAGCAGAATTGTCGATATTGGAGTAAAGATCAGCCAGAAGCATTGCAAGAGCTATGCAAGACCATCCATAAAAAGTCATAATTTGTTTCGGTTTGTGGGCTGGTGGCATCATTGGGCCGTACATCTTCAAAGATGATGCGAATCGTAACGTAACTGTGAACGTAACGTGAGATGATATCCAACTTTTTTTTGCCCAAAATGCAAGAGCTTGACTTGGCACATGCCACACAGCACATGTAACAATTGATTTATTGAGAGGCGAGTTCGGTGAAAATTTTGTTTCACTTTCGGGACCGGTCAATTGACCGCCTAGATCGTGTGATTTAACGTTTTTAGACTTTTCTTGAGGGGCTTTGTTGAAGCTCATGTCTGTAAAGACAAGCCCGTTTTAATTGACGCATTGGAAGACAACATTGAAGTAATATTCATGAGATACCGGCCGATATGTTGAAAAGAGTATGCCAAAATTGGACTAAGCGGATGGACCGTTTGAGGCACAGTCATCGTCAACATTTGCTTGAAATAATCTTCAAACATCGATTCAAATAAAGATTTCATGCATTTTTCCGAATGTTATGTGCTTGTTTTTGAAAAAAATTCCTAGAGCTTTTAAAACATCACCCTTTTGAATTATGGATCGTCGTAAAATTCTAAGACGATGATTTGACATTGTCCGTGTGTGTCCGTCTGGCCGTCCGTCTGTTCTAATCACGCTACAACCTTCAAAAACTGAGATATTGAGTTAAAAATTGGCAAAGATCCGTATTTTTGCTATAGGCAAGTTAAGTTCTTGAACATCAATTAGGGTCCTAACCTCATAAAAGCCACATTTATTACCCGATATCGCTGAAATCAAGAACTGTGAGTTGGACTAAACCTCTCGTTGTTTGAAGAGGAAATAGTCCACATCGGACTATATTAAGATATACAGGGTTTTTAAATAAGAGCCCTACAAAAGTTTTTATTTTTTTTACCAAAAAGGGTTTTGGATATCAATGAAATTCTTTATTCCTGTGAAAGTACGTTCGACTCCATATTGCATGGAACTTGATTTCTTTTGCACGGCCTTACCAGGCACTCTTGCAGAAGTCCAGACGCTGAACCCAATTTTCTACGGGTTTCAAGCATTAAGCGGCCGATACTGCTGCATTTTCACGTTCGAAGTTAATCAATCGTAGCTGGCTTTTTGGCATAGACTAGACGTAGCCCCACAGGAAATAGTCTAATGGCGTCAAGTTGCACCAATCGATTGGATCATTTCGTGAGATAACACGTTCTCCAAACTTGGTGTCCAACAAATCGACTGTGACATTCGCTGTGTGGCCTGTGGAGCCGATCTGTTGAAACCACATGTCGTCCAAGTTCCTATCATCTAATTGAGGCCAAAAATATTCTGTTTTCATTAGACGGTAGCGATTCCCAATCACAGTAACGCGCCGGTCTTGATCATTATGGAAGAAGTAGGGCCCAATGACGCCGCCGGCCCATAACCGCACCAAATCGTGATTTTTTTCAGGATGCAATGATGACTCATGGAGTACGTATGGATTGCTGTCTAACCAATAACGAATATTTTGCTTATTAAAGAAGCCATTCAGCCAGAAATAGGCGCTTTTAACGTTGAGGCCGCTGACCCCGAATTTCGATAGTAAATTTTAATTATTTCGACTCATTGTTGGCTCGTAAATGGCAAACCTTACTGAAGAGAAATGGCAAACAAGCCATCTCAATAAATATGGCGTTATAGCGTCCCTTTAGCCGCCATATCCATATCCATCTTCCAATTTATTGTCTAAATAGCATAAATTTTTACCAGTACCGCATTCCAACATCGATGCATTCACACGGCCAAATGGCTGTCACTTGATCAAAACACGAGAAACCTATAGATCGTGATAGATGGAAGGTATTTAACCGGCATGTTAGATGTATGATCGATCCGAGTGGCGAACATCGATTCGGATCATTAACTTGTTGCAGCAAAGGTTCGCACTCGCCTTAGTGTAGCGAGAAACGAACGTTCTAACACTGCACGGAAGCTGGACTTCGGAAACCTGCAAACACAACATGTGACAACGGCGTACTCCCCTCGACTGACCCAATTGGCTGCAGAAAGTATTCCCTGTCCCGAGAGTATGTAAAGAGACGCAACATCCGTATTTGGGTACCAAAAGCCTCCCCCAAGAATCCCATGGTACGACCCGGAGTGCCAGAAAGCTATGCGACATACAAGGCAACCTTACAAAGAAGGAACTCTGGTAACTCATGTATGCTGAGGATACGCAGACAATGCTTTTCCCAGCTGCTGGTATACGATGATGGTGGCCATGAGTATACCACAGAACAAATCCCTAATAATTGATTTAGAATGATATAGTCGAAATCCATGTAGCTGTAACCGATGTGTTGCCGGCTGAACAGTTTAAGACCGAAGGTAACACTGTGATAAGTCGTATGAATCAGCACCCGATGATTGGAACCTCAGCATACTATGTCCCATACATAAGAAAGGGGACAAGACGGTATTAGCCGACTACAGAGGAATCAGCTCCTCCCCGTCGCATACAAGCTACTATCGAGCGTACTGTGTAAAAGATTAAAGTCTAAAGTCATCGAAATAATTGGGCCATATCAGTATGGCTTGAGTGCTGGTAAATCCACCAGAAATTTACACTACGCCAAATTCTAGAATAGATCCGAGATGGACAAATCAACAACTAACATCTTTTTGTTGACAACAAAGCCGACTACAAAGGCGCCTTCCTGCAAAACTGATACGACTTTGCAGGACGACGCAGTCTTTGCGAGTATCGCTAGAGAATCAACGAAGGTGGGCTTGGCGGTAAATGGAGATAACACCATTTTCAAATAATACTATTCAAAATTTATATCATGGAAAATTTATCCAACTTATCCGATACACTAGTTTTAAAATCCAACATGTTCTTCCTGGATAAACCTTGTTCCAAATTTGGATACATGACTCATATCAAATACCATTAATTTGAGTCCTCTATTGACCCGATCGGCCTGGACAATATAGGTGCCAACTAATTGTATTTGATTTGATACATGCCAGTTTGGGAGGTTCTTCTTTAAAGTTGGGTGTCTTGCCAGACATTTGTTGTTTAAATTTAATATCAATTTCGTACTCCACTTGCAATGACCTTTTATTGGAGCCACAATTGTCTCAATAGGCCCATATGTTCTTTTGGGAGTTATTTGGTGGCCCCCATACCCGGCCGAATTTGGAGCAAAATTTTTACTTGACACCCGAATACAGACACTTGGTCCCTAATATTCGTACTTTGCTCTCAAAGATCCCATATTGTTCCGGTTGACCAACATGTCCGTTTTGGGGGGCTTTCTACTGAGTCGGGCGGCTCCCCACTTCCAATGATTGGTACTTCACTTGCAATGATCTTTTATTTGAACCCTCTGTTGTCCCTATCTACTCCACACTTGCAAGAAGTTGGAAGCCAAATTATAACTCTTCACCCGAACACTTACTAATTGTGTCTCATATAACTCTTTCTCTTGGGCCGAGTTGGTAGAGTGCTCGGATGGCCATTGCGGAGGTGGTGAGGTAGTTTCCCACCATAGGCCTTGGTCTGTCGCTACTGTGGTATCACAATGGACTTAAAATTGTGAGTCTGTAGAAAAGACTGCCACTCAAACCTAACCTATCCTACTCTTTCGCTTTTGAGAGGCTTTAAGGAGGGGGCATGATTTTTGTGGTAGAGCCCTGATTTTTGGTGTCAACGTTTAATTCGTATTCTTATCCCAAATACCTTTCACTTGAGCCCCACATCGTTTCTATCGAACTACTTTTCCGGTGGGGGCTTTTGGGGGATGGGGGATGAACCACCTGATCGGAAAATGTTGATATTGGATTCGTATTCTACTCCCAAATACCTTTCATTTGAGTCCCTTATTGAGGCGATCGGTCTCCATGTCAGTTTAAGATGGGTTTTTGACCGGTTTTTGGGTTGGTGCATCAACCCTTGGACTTGGTGGCAAATTTCAATATTCGTTTCGTATTCTACGATCCAGATCCATGACCGTTTGGGTGGGTTTTTGGGTCGTTTTTGAGGTGGGACAGCCCCCTGTGACTTGAAATACTTTTCGTTTGAGTACCGTACTGTCCCCATCGGTTTACTTTTAATTTTAGTTGGTACTTTTAGGGTAAAGGGGAAGGTCCGGCCCCTTCCGATGTCAAAATATGATATAGCCTATTGTTTTTTCCATACTATTCCATATAATCAGTGAAAGTTTCAAGTAAATCGGTTCAGCCGTTTTCGAGTGTATTCGGAACAAACAAACAAACAGACAGACTAACCGAGAAACAAACATACTTTAAGTTTTATATAATAGAATGTGTCGAAACTCTATTTTTAAGATTTTCTGCTTTTTATGAAAACTTTATTTTTATGGTAAATTTTGTCAACATTTTGTAGAAAATTGAATTTGTACCCATTTTTTTTTTACAACAGAAAAGCAAAACATTTTCTTACTCTTCTTCATCAGAGATGTTCATGCTTTTTGTTTACGTTTGGCAAGTTCTATTTTTAGCCACAGTGTCTCACCACTATACTAAGTTTAATAAATTGTTCTTAATTTCGAGCATGTATTTGTCAACTCAAGAAATGGATGTTAAAATGATCGTTTTAATTACATTGAACTAAGTAGTTCATTGAGTAATAAATTTCAGAAAATGTTTCGTCAACGATGACATGCATTTACCCATGTTTAGTGAAAAAATAATCGCTTAAAGAAAATTACCCGAGGTGAAAGCTATTTTATCTATACTCATGAGTAGTTGGATTTATTTCTACAAAGTTAATTTAAGAATTTTTAACTAACAATGGATTAATATTATGTACTAGCTTCTATTATGTAATAAACTCATACTTACGATAAGTATTTTTCCGAGTGTATATTTGGTTCGGATATTGACGGGCTTAATAAAACTCACTGCTGTGAATTTCAGCGAAATCGGTCCATGAATGCGAATGTTACGGGCTTAACACCTTTAGTCAGCGTATGGGATTGTATTACAGCTATACCTAAATATGGCTCGATATACACCATATTGCGGTCTGATGCCGGGGCCCCTTTCGTACAACTCACTGATTCTAGTTTCAGCGAAATCGGACAAAAAATGCAGCTTTTATGGGCTTAAGACCTTAATTCGTCAGATCTGTCTATATGACAGCTATAAGCAAATTGGATAAAAAAGGCAAATCTTGCCCTATGCACCTGCAAGAGAGCCGTTGACAAAAGTTAGGGGTTTTGACCGCACGTCATGCATTGGTTATATACCGCAGTTGTCAGACCTATAATGCTATATGGTGTTGTGGTTTGGTGGACGGCGCTTCAAAAGTCCATCTACTGTTCAATAGTAAACCGGATCCAAAAGATGGCTTGTTTGTGCATCCCAGCCGCACTGACGACGACACCACCTGATGCACTGAATCTAATGCTACGTCTAATGCCAAATTGTTGCAACTAATGGAGCTTTCTCTTTGGTATTATCCTTGATACAATATCCGATGCAGTGTGGATTACAGACAATGTGGATTACACCCTACCTGAGCCGCTTTTTGATAAAAAAGTACTATAGATATCCCTGATATTAGAAGTCACATAGACTTCTGTAAGGATGGTTCCAAACTGGACAACCAAGTGGGCTTTGAGTTGTACTCTAAAGATCTAGAATTGGTCATATCGAAAAGGTTACCCGACCACTGCAGTGTGTATCAAGTGGAGATCCTTGCAATTGAGGAAGTGGTGCAATGGCTAAGATATAATGGCATAACGACGATTGGTATAAAAATGTTCTCAGACAGCCAGGCAGCCATTAAATTCCCGGAAAATTTATTTCTGAACACAAAAACCGCCCTCGACTGTCGCAGATCTCTCAACGAGATGGCTAAACAGTTCAAAATTCACCTCTTCTGGGTGCCTGGCCACAGAGATATCCCAGGGAAGTGTAAAGCGGACGAACATGTGAGACTAGGAACTACCCTACACATTCCAGGGAAACTGGAATCTGTGGGTATGCATCTAGCGACATGTATGCTAAGTTTTCAGACCAGGCCCTAAACATTCCAAAACTATGTGGCCTAATCTAGACTTGAAGAGGTCTACCGCTTTACTATCACTGGCTAGAACAGACGTCTCAGTCATTGTGTCCTTCGTGACAGGTCACTGTGTAATCGGAAAACATGCTGACAGACTGAAGGTTGCCACAAACAACTTTGAGGACATCGAAAAAGAAGAGAGTAGGTTAGGTTGAAAAGAGGGACATGCAACTAAGCCAGTAATCGGCTGAAGAAGAGACTATAGAACACCTTTTGTGTGTGTGTCCCGCACTAGCAGTCGGAAGGAGTTCAACTTTAATTCTCTTTTCTTTGAGAACCTGTCTGATTTAGCGGATGTGAACATTCGCAAGTTGCTGGGCTTTTTAAAGCGATCTATGGGGTTCAATGGTAGGAACTAGAAGGCATCTTCCTTCTTCTGTTCCTGTGGTATCACAATGGACGAAAACGTCGAAGTGAGCCTGATGGCAGACTGCCACATAAACCTAACCTAGCCTAACCTCTCTATTTTTAAAGAATGTAGCGTGATTACAAATGACGGACACACGGACGGACGGACAGACACACGGACATTGGTAAATCGTCTTAGAATTTTACTACCATCCGAAATATATATGTACTTTGTAGCATTGGAATTGGATATTTCAATGTGTTGCAAACGGAATGACGAAATGTTGGTCGTATGTTGGTGGGTATAAAAATTATGAAATATTTAAAATTTTTTTTTTTATAGAACAAAAACTGAACCGCACACTCTCCGTTCCGTCTTCTTTCACACTCATATACCCTTAGTTTGTGTCCTATATTGTCGTGGTCCATAAATATATAAGTTTCGCATCTTTTTAGAGGTGGAAAGGACCTCAGACATTTCGCCCCGAGTGCGAATGTTAAATTCGTGCTGTACTCCCAAATACATTTCCTTGGAGCCCCATATTGCCATGGTCGTTAAATTTAACAAATTATGGGGGGTGTTTCGTCAGGGCCAGACACTTCGTGCTTTACTCTCAAATACCTTTTATTTAAGCCTCACAATGCCGTGATCAGTAAAAAATATGAATTTGAGGATGAGCGCAACCCCAAACACTTAGAACTGAAATTGGTTATCAATTTCCCATACCATTCATTAGAGTACCTTATTGTCATGATTGGTCTATACATACCTTCGGTGAGTTTTGGAGGTGGGGCGGTCACGTCGCGGAAATCGTTGTGCAAAATTTTGGCAAAATTCGTCAAACAATGCGCTTGCAGTAGCTTTAGGGGTGAAAATCAGTGGATATACATATATGACAGCTATATCTAAATCTGGGTCGATTTCTATGAAATTCACCAGTAATATCGAGAGTCATAAGAAAATCCCTCCTGCAAAATTTCGAAAGAATTCATTTAAAACTGAGCACCTTCTTGCAATATTTCTCAAAATCGGACGAACATATATTGGCGCTATGGGCGCTATACGTAAATCTGAACCGATTTCGAGTAAACTTCTCAGATATTGTGGCAGTCGTAGAGGAAAGCGTTTTGCAAAATTTTGGCAAGATGGGCCAGTTAAAATCGAGCTATATATTGGGTTGCCCAAAAAGTAATTGCGGATTTTTAAAAAGAAAGTAAATGCATTTTTAATAAAACTTAGAATGAACTTTAATCAAATATACTTTTTTACACTTTTTTTCTAAAGCAAGCTAAAAGTAACAGCTGATAACAGACAGAAGAAAGAATGCAATTTCAGAGTCACAAGCTGTGAAAATATTTGTCAACGCCGACTATATGAAAAATCCGCAATTAATTTTTGGGCAAGCCAATATATATGAGAGCTATATATAAATCTGAGCCGATTTCCATGAAATTGAACAGTAATGTCGAGAGTCAAAAGAAAATCCTTCCTGCCAAATTTTGAGAGAATCGGGTTACAAAAGACCATGTTATTGCAATATTTCTGCAAATCGGACGAACATATATATGGGAGCTATATCTAAATCTGAACTGATTTCGACCAAACTTCTCACATACTGTGACAGTCGTCGAGCAAAGCGTTATACGAAGTTTTGGGAAGATTGGTCAATAAATGCGCTTGCAGTGGCTCTAGGAGTGAAAATCGGGCGATATATATATATATATATATATATATATATATATATATATATATATATATATATATATATATATATATATATATATATATATATCGCCCGATATATATATATATATATATATATATGAGCTTTATCTAAATCTGAACCGATTTCCATGAAATTCACCAGAGTTATTAAAAAAATCCTTCCTGCCAAATTTCGAGAGAATCGGCTAACCATTTTATTGCATTGTTACTGAAAATCGGACGAACATATAAAGGGTGATTTTTTTGAGGTTAGGATTTTCATGCATTAGTATTTGACAGATCACGTGGGATTTCAGACATGGTGTCAAAGAGAAAGATGCTCAGTATGCTTTGACATTTCATCATGAATAGACTTACTAACGAGCAACGCTTGCAAATCATTGAATTTTATTACCAAAATCAGTGTTCGTTTCGAAATGTGTTCATTCACCGTTCAGCGATGAGGCTCATTTCTGGTTGAATGGCTACGTAAATAAGCAAAATTGCCGCATTTGGAGTGAAGAGCAACCAGAAGCCGTTCAAGAACTGCCCATGCATCCCGAAAAATGCACTGTTTGGTGTGGTTTGTACGCTGGTGGAATCATTGGACCGTATTTTTTCAAAGATGCTGTTGGACGCAACGTTACGGTGAATGAACACATTTCGAACCGAACACTGATTTTGGTAATAAAATTCAATGATTTGCAAGCGTTGCTCGTTAGTAAGTCTATTCATGATGAAATGTCAAAGCATACTGAGCATCTTTCTCTTTGACACCATGTCTGAAATCCCACGTGATCTGTCAAATACTAATGCATGAAAATCCTAACCTCAAAAAAATCACCCTTTATATGGGAGCTATATCCAAATCTGAACAGATTTTTTCCAATTTCAAAAGGCGTCGTCTCTAAGCCGAAAAACATGCCTGCACCAAATTTTAAGACGATCGGATGAAAACTGCGACCTGTACTTTGTACACAAATTAACATGGACAGACAGACGGACAGACAGACGGACATAGCTAAATCGAGAGTGATTCTGAGTCGATCGATATACTTACCAATGGGTCTCTTCCTTTTCTCTCCTTTCTCTCTTCCTTTTGGGTGCTACAAACAAATTCACTAAGTTATAATACCCTGTAGCACAGTAGTGGTGTAGTGTATAACAAGTAAAAGCGTGCTAAGTTCGGCCGGGCCGAATCTTATATACCCTCCACCATGGATCGCATTTGTCGAGTTCTTTTCCCGGCATCTCTTCTTAGGCAAAAAAGGATATAAGAAAAGAGTTGCTCTGCTATTAAAACGATATCAAGATATGGTCCGGTTCGGACCACAATTAAATTATATGTTGGAGACCTGTGTAAAATTTCAGCCAATTCGTATAAGAATTGCGCCCATTGGGGCTCACGAAGTAAAATAGAGAGAACGATTTATATGGGATCTGTATCGGGCTATAGACCGATTCAGACCATAATAAACACGTTTGTTGATGGTCATGAGAGAATCCGTCGTACAAAATTTCAGGCATATCGGATAATAATTGCGACCTCTAGGGGTCAAGAAGTCAAGATCCCAGATCGGTTTATATGGCAGCTATATCAGGTTATGAATCGATTTGAACCTTATTTGACACAGTTGTTGAAAGTAAAAAATAAAATACGTCATGCAAAATTTCAGCCAAATCGGATAGGAATTGCGCCCTCTAGAAGCTCAAGAAGTCAAATCCCCAGATCTGTTTATATGACAGCTATATCAGGTTATGGACCGATTTCAACCATACTCGGCACAGTTGTTGGATATCATAACGAAATACTTCGTGCAAAAATTCATTCAAATCGGATAAGAATTGCGCCCTCTAGAGGCTCAAGAAGTCAAGATCCAAGATCGGTTTATATGGCAGCTATATCAGGTTATGGACCGATTTGAACCATACTTGGCACAGTTGTTGGATATCATAACAAAACACGTCGTGCAAAATTTCATTCCAATCGGATAAGAACTGCGCCCTCTAGAGGCTCAAGAAGTCAAGACCCAAGATCGGTTTATATGGCAGCTATATCAGGTTATGAACCGATTTGAACCATACTTGGTACAGTTGTTGGATATCATAACAAAACACGTCGTGCAAATTTCATTCCAATCGGATAAGAATTGCGCACTCTAGAGGCTCAAGAAGTCAAGACCACAGATCGGTTTATATGGCAGCTATATCAAAACATGGACCGATATGGCCCATTTACAATACCAACCGACCTACACTAATAAGAAGTATTTGTGCAAAATTTCAAGCGGCTAGCTTTACTCCTTCGGAAGTTAGCGTGCTTTCGACAGACAGACGGACGGACGGACGGACGGACGGACAGACGGGCGGACATGGCTAGATCGACATAAAATGTCACGACGATCAAGAATATATATACTTTATGGGGTTTCAGACGAATATTTCGGGTAGTTACAAACAGAATGACGAAATAGTATACCCCCCATCTTATGGTGGAGGGTATAAAAACGGCAATATAGCTCCATTATATTATAAAACCCATCTATTATTCTATGCTTCTAACAGATCCCTCATGCATTTGTTTGTATGGAACAAGTGCTCTATACAAATTTATTAGAGAAAGGTTAGTTTTCTTTTGTTATTAGTTTTGTTCTTATCACATACAAATGCAGCCCTTTAATGGTCACTGTTGTGGTAAAGGCCATTGCAGGCATTGCAGGTGTTTAGATGGTGATCGTTTAGAGCGGCAGTGATACTGATGGGCAACGGAATGGTTTGAGGTCGAAATCAAAAGTCATTTATTATACTCTCTCTCGCTTTCTAAGATGGTACGAGTATTGGTATAGCTGTTAGAATAGAAAGCCATTACGATGGTAATGTGTTTGGTATCTCTTGTGATTTGTTTTTACTTTTGCATGTGTTTGTGTGTGCTTATGGGACTTTCTTCCCTACTTTCTTTTACTCTTGGATTCTTGCCTTCTTGCGTGAGTGTTACGCTTAGGCTTCGTTTGCTTCTAAGGTAAGGTTTGTGTGTTCTGTAGCTCTCTGGTTTGTTTTTATTTCCATTTTTTTTTTTTTCACTTTCTTCGTATCTTGTTTGGGTTGCTGTTGTTGGTTTTTCTTTCTTCTTTGGAGTCTTATTAGAAACTAGAAATTACATAATTACCACTTGGACTTTCTTTTTCAATGGACCTTCATTTGCTTTTTGTATGGAATGTAGCAGAGGGTCGTTTCTTTGAAAAGCATGAACATAAAACAATAACAACAATAACATATATTTTATGGAATTCTTAGGGTTATTAAGGTGTTTGAGTAATGATCACGGATAATGATCTTTATAAATAACCGCATTTTCTTATATATAAATGGGTTAAAAGGTCTAAAATATTCCATGGAGAACCTGTTAGGTTTTTGTAGAACCTATCTACCTACATTTGTTGAATGATTTCTTAGGGATTTGTTGAAAAAAGGCTCTTAAGTTTAAGCATTCTATGATTTTTCTTTTCAAATTTAAAGGCTTCTACCTGGCACATTAACATTGAATTTGTTGCCTTAGGCAAATTTCTGTTTACGGATCTGGCATTTTTCAGCTCAACCATTTCAGTTTCTCTTTTCGTTCACTATGATAACTAGAATTTCTTGCTTGGTTAAGATAATCATAAATCATAGTTCTCTGTTTGTTTAGTGAAAACTAAGAACAAACAAATTAAAAAATTAATAACGCAAAATTCCCATGTTTCGCTTACAACATTTTCGACTTGAGCTTAACGCTTTTACACTCTACACTCATTAATTATGTTTGTTAACTTTTCAAATGGGCTCTTATTATGCTTCTTACCGTTTTTGCCTTTGTTCTTTCTTCCTCAATTGTCAAACTTGATTTTGGCATTTGCAAAAAATCAGAGATTCGCCAATTTTTTTTTTTTTTTTTTTGCCTAAAATTTCGGTTTTTTTTCTCTTCTCGTGGTGGTGGTGGCTTTGGCTATTCTTTAACGCCAAACTACTGACTTTGTAAAGTTCTTTCAAGGTTGTTCGGGCATTGACATTTTCATTAAAAAATTTGTTCGCTTATTTATTTGGTGTTCTTCTTGTCGACGTGCTTTTTTCGATGATTTGCTCTTTACCAAAAGCAGAAAAGCAGAGCCCAAAAAGAGTTATAAAATTTTTGTTGGTGTTTTCAAAAGTTTGATATTAAACGCAAACGCACAAACCAACATGGTGTATATGAAAAAAAAAACCAACAGATTTTAATGAACATGCGTATGGTGTTAGTAACAGCCGTTCTGGCGAAAGGGACAACGCAAATATAAAAAAAGGTAGCCAGGTGAAAAAAAAAATTTTAAATAAATAACTAACTGATAAAGTACCAACAAAATGTAAATAACATAGGGTTTATTTATATAAAAACAAATATAAATAAATAACCAAAAAAGTTTTAAAACAAAACAATCAAAAGAATAAATACATAATTCCTGTGAAAGTTTATCTTAAAAAAATAGAACATAAGTTTATTGTAAAAATTGAATGCATATAACAATTTTTGACTTTATTTCTAATCCTGCCAAGTTTATGTCACAACTTTAATTCTATAGAATTTTTTTTAAATAATATTGTGTTGCCCAAAAAGTAAATGCGGATTTTTCATATAGTCGGCGTTGACAAATTTTTTCAACGGCTTGTGACTCTGTAATTGCATTCTTTCTTCTGTCAGTTATCAGCTGTTACTTTTAGCTTGCTTTAGGAAAAAAAGTGTAAAAAAAGTATATTTGATTAAATTTCATTCTAAATTTTATTAAAAATTCATTTACTTTCTTTTAAAAAATCCGCAATTACTTTTTGGGCAACCCAATATTTCTTGGGAAATCTTTTTAGAATTTTTTTTACTGTACAAAATATAAAATCTTTTTTTAAGAAATTTTGTCTTCTTTTAATCTAAAAAAATTCATATAAAATTTTATAAGTATTTGTTCTTAAATAACTTTGTCAGTTTCTGCCAGAATTATACCCACATCATTTAAATTTTTGTTCTTAAAAAGTTTTTTATAGTTTCTAAGAAAATTTTTCTAATTTTATATCTAAAATTTTTTCATGGCAAAAGGCTATAATATTATTCTTAAAAAACTTTCAATATTTATTTTCGACAATTGCAAATGTAAATTTTGCCCATGAACATTCCGCTAAGGAACAAGGGCAAACTTCTCACATATCAATGAGTGCAGTCGGATTCATGTTTTTAAGCTCAATGATGAGGGGTCTCCTTTTTATAGCCGAGTCCGAACGGCGTGCCGCAGTGCGACACCTCTTTCGAGAGAAGTTTTACATGGCATTGTACCTCACAAATGTTGCCAGCATTAGGAGGGGAAAACCACAGTTGAAAATTTTTTCTGATAGTCTCGCCAGGATTCGAGGCCAGGCGTTCAGCGTCATAGGCGGACATGCTAACCTCTGCGCTACGGTGGCCTCCAATTACAGAGCTTTTAGTGAAATACCATGCTACGAAAATAGTATATCGCTTGACTAACAGTTTAACAATATAAGTAAGTGCCAATATCTGAATCCCATATGATCTTTATTGGTCTACGAACTTAAGTTTGGATGTAGGATGTACTCCATTCTTAAAATACTTTATTTACGCCCGATATTCTCATCATATCTGATTTAAGGGCGTCTTCGGGGGAGAGGCGGTCCCCCAGACACTTGGCCCTAAAAAAACAAAATATCAGCACCGTGCTCTTCTCTCAAATACCATTTATTTAAACCCCATATTGCCATTGGTTTTCAGGGGGAGTTTACATGATGAGGCGTCCCTTAAACACATGGTCTCAAATTTGGTTATCAAATTCGTTTTCTAATCTCAAATAGCTTTCATTTGAGCCACATATTGGCATGGTCCAAAAAAATTTTTTTTGAGGGGTTGATGCCCTAAATACATGGTCCTACATTTGGATATAAAATTCGTATTCTACTACCAAATACCTTTATTGGAGCCCCGTATTGCGATGGTCAGAAAAAAATACATTTTTGTGGGGTATTTTCGGAATGGGGTAGACAAACAAAAATTGGTCCTGAAAGTGGTTATCAATTCTTACTGTGCCCCCCAATACCTTTCATTTAAGCCCCACATTGACATGGTCGGTAAATATGCCCGATTTAGGGAGTGGGGTGGTCACCCAATCTCTAAGCCCTGAAAATATATCAGCAACGTGCTCTATTCTCATATATTTGAACCCCATATTGCCATTGGCCTCGAAATTAGATATAAAATTCGTTTTCTAATCTCAAACACCATTCACTTAAACCCCTTATTGAAAAAGCCAGCAAATTTGTCCGGCTTGGGGTATGGGCCTTAAAAACTAGGAACCTCGAGCTCCACAGTCTTGAAGACCCAAATTGTCTTGGTGCGCAAATACGTCCTACTTGGGGGTTGTTATGGTGGTGGGACGTCCCCAAGACAGTTGATCCCGAATGTTGATGTCACATTCATGGTCTACTTCTAAATGCCCTTCATTCAAGCTCCATTTTCCATAGTCGGCAAGCATGACCGATTTGGGGGGTGTTTTGGGGGATGGGCGCCCACTCAGTGACATGGATTAGAAAATATATATCAGATTCGTGTTCAACTTTAAAGTACATCTTAGTTGAGCCTCATATTGCAATGGGCAGAAACAATTTTCTATTTGGGTGGTTTTATGGGGGTGGGATGGCCCCATAGACACTTTTCCCAAACATTGATTCGGGCTCATTTGAGCCCCATATTGCTATGGTCGTAAATTTGTCTTCTTTGGGGATGTTCTCGGGTATGGGCGGCCCCCCAAACACTTGGTCCCACATCTGGATATCAGAATCGTTTTCTACACTCAAATACCTTTTATTTAGGCCCCATATTGCCATGGTCAGGAAATAAGTCCTGTTTGGGGGGGGGGGGGTGTTTTGGGGAAGGGGTGGACCCCCAGAAACTTTGTTCCAAATTTGGATATCAGATTCGTATTTTATTCGCAAATACCTTTCATTTGAAAGGTATTTGCGAATACCTGTATTGCCGTGGTCGGTAAATATGTCCGATTTAGGGGTGTTTTGGGGGTTGGGGTGCTCCCCCAAACACTTCGTCTGACAATTGGATATCAGATACGTTTTCTAATCTTAATTAACTTTCATTTGAGTCCAATATTGTCGTGATTGGTGTATATATATATTTGGTAGGTTTTGGGGTAGGGCGCCCACCCTTGGTATCCAATCCGAAATTTGGATTACAAATTTTTGTTTTTAGGTTAGGAGCACACAAAATTTCACTTAAATCGAACCACCCATCTCCTAGATCTGGCGTTTCTGAAAATTAGGGTAGGGGGAGGGTCCGTATTTTAATCTAAAATATTGCAATTTTTATTTAATGAAAAATTTGGAAACTTTTTATTTGTATAAAAAATTTAAACAATATGTTAAAAATGTGTTGTAAAATTCTATTAAAAAATTTTAAAATTTTATCTTTCAGAAAATTTTATCAAATTAAAGGTAGGGATAGAGTAGGAATAGGATAGATTAGGCATAGAGCAGGGTTGAGTTAGGGTAGGGAAAAGGTAGGGATAGGGGTTAGGATAGGTTGGGGATAAATTTGGGATAGGGTAGAGATAGGCGAGGGATAGGGTAGCGATAGGGTAGGGATAGGGTAAGAATAGGGTAGGGATAAGGTAGGGATAGGCTAGGGATGGGGTAGGTAGGGATAGGGTAGGGATAGGGTAGGGATAGGGTAGGGATAGGGTAGGGATAGGGTAGGGATAGGGTAGGGATAGGGTAGGGATAGGGTAGGGATAGGGTAGGGATAGGGTAGGGATAGGGTAGGGATAGGGTAGGGATAGGGTAGGGATAGGGTAAGTATAGGGTAGGGATAGGGTAGGGATAGGGTAAGGATGGGGTAGGGATAGAGTAGGAATAGGATAGGAATAGGGTAAGGATAGGGTAGGGATAGGGTATTGATAAGATAAGGACAAGGTTCGACAGGGTGGGGATTAGGTAGGGATAGGGTAGGAATGGCGTGAGGATTGCGTAGGAGTAGGATAGAGTAGGGATAGGGTAGATAAAGAGTAGGGAGAGGGTCGGGATAGGATAGAAATAAAGTATGAATAAGGCACAGGTAGGGTAGAGACTTAAACATTTTATTTTTTTTAGAAATTTTCAAAATTTTTTTTTTATATTTATTATTCTAAAATTTTTATTTTTATATAAAATTTTTCCAAATTTCATTTCTGTCGAACAATTTTTATACCCACCACCGAAGGATGGGGGTATATTCATTTTGTCATTCCGTTTGCAACACATCGAAATATCCATTTCCGACCCTATAAAGTATATATATTCTTGATCAGCGTAAAAATCTAAGGCGATCTAGACATGTCCGTCCGTCTGTCTGTTGAAATCACGCTACAGTCTTTAAAAATTGAGATATTGAACTGAAATTTTGCACAGATTCTTTTTTTGTCCATAAGCAGCTTAAGTGGGCTATATCGGACTATATCTTGATATCTTACTTGTTTAATAATGTATATATATATTCCTTTTTGTAATAGAAACTAATAACACTGCACTACCGGACAATATCCAATTGTATGAATTATTTCAATACCACATAAATTTAGGGCAAAAATTTTGAAAATTTATTTAAAAAAATAGGGTAGGATAGGGATAGAACAAGGATATGGCAGATATAGAGTAGAGAAATTTGTGACAATTTTAATTTTATAACAAAATTTTAAAAATAATCTTTTTTCAAAATTTTGCAAACGTTTTTTTTTTTCAATTTTTTTTTTTTCATCTCTTTATATTTACAGAACTTTTTTTTCGAAATTTTATGTGTATAGAAAATTTTGTCAAAAGTTTTCTGGATTTATATTTGTAATTGAAACAAAGGATTCGATGGTCTGCAGCCGGACAATGTCCGATTGTATGAACTATTTCAAGACCAAATAAATATAGCGCAAAACGTGTGAAAAATTTATTTCTATAGAAATCTTTTCTAAATATTATTTCTATAGAAAAGTATGTCAACACTTTGTTATTATTTGGAATACTCTTTGCCATGACATACAAGTCATCAGCAACGTGATTACTTTCAAAAAGAAGCTTCTCACTAAATAATTTGTCATTTTTTTTTTTAATTTTTTTAGTACATTTTTCCCTTTTTAAAAATTTGTTTTCAAAGTTCTTTATTATTTTATATTACCTAATTTTTTTGTTTATAAAATTATAGTTATTATAAGTATTGAAATAATTTAAGCTTAATTATACACATATGTAAAGAAGTTAATTAGGATAATTAACCATGTACTGTATTTATAAGATTGTATGTTTTGTTGTCAAGGCATTCAATAAAATTCTGAATTCAAAATTTTTATGGAAAATATTAAATCCATAGAAAGTTTTGTCAAAATTTTCTTTCTACAAATCGTTTTATATCTATAGAAAATGTAGTCCAAATTGGTTTCTATTGATTGTTTCTATCTTGTAAAAATGTTACTTCTATACAAAATGTTGTCACAATTCTTATTCTTATCTCCTCGTTGTTAATCCATTGCTTCTTTCTGGATCCGAAAACAATCTGGTCTCCTTATTCTGTTGATTGTATATTTACTAAACAGATAACGCAATGCTTTGACGTTTTATTATGCTACCTTCTTTGGCCGCCATACAACCATACACTTTCATATATGTATGGGTGTATGTATGTATATATGAATATAAAATAAATCTTCTTGACCACAAAACACACAAACCTGCCAGTCAAAAGTTTTGTTCTTAAGCCTCAATTACTGACACATGGAGTTTTGAGATTGAGTTAGAGATTTACGCTTTTGGCCCAAAAGCCAAAATGGCAAACAAGTTTGAGTGCTAATTTAAATTTACTATCGCCTTTTGTCCACTTAGGTCATCAGTGTAAAATGATCCAAATACAAATAAACGCAAATGTTGAGACAAAACAAAAGATTATACAACTTTTTTGATTACAGCAAACTATTATACACGTGGAAGACGAGACAAGCAGGCAGGTAAGGTGAAAGAGAAAGAAAATAATAAAATTTTTGGGAGAAAAACCAAGCAAAATTAAATATTTGAAACACGTACTTGTGTACGTAAATTGTTTTGCTGTTGCTTTTTTTTTGTCACCATAAAACGCCAACATCGGCACACCTCTACCTATCCACTTACCGAAAAATATGGGTTCGAATTGTAAACACCTTGACTTTGGAAACCTTTGAACGTGAACATAACTAAGTAGCACCGAGCAATGTACGAGAAAAAATTTAACATTTTAACACACGACATAGTGTACTCCACATTTGCCATGTGGCTGATTTCAAATAAGTGTAGAGTTAAATCTTAAATTCCTTAGTCAATTGCAAAGGGCAATAACGATTAAATGGGGTATGCGTATTATGGAATTCTCACTATAAGCCAATGACATGTAGACCTCAAAACCTATAATGTGCATTATATACGCCCGTCCTATGAAAGCACTTGGGTCGATATCTAATGTTACATAACAACGGCAGAGATCTCCTATTTTAATAAGTATTTTATAAGACAGGTAGATACGAGCTGGTCGAATTATATGGGAGCTCTATCAAGCTATAGATCGATTCAGACTACATTTCACATGTATGTTGAAGGTAATGTTAGAAGCCGTTGTACAAAATTTCAGCCAAATTGGATAATAACTGCGTCCTCTCGCGGCTCAAGAAGTCAAGATCTAAGATCGGTTTATATGGCAGCTATACCAGATTATGAACCGATTCCAACCATACTTAGCACAGTGGTTGAAAGTGACAACAAAACACTTCGTGCAAAATTACATTCAAATCGGATGAGGATTGCACTCTATAAAAGATGGAAAAGTCAAGACCCAAGATCGGTTCATATGGCAGCTACATCAGGTTATAATTCGATTTAACCATACTTAGAACAGTTGTTGCAAGTGATACCAAAATATCACGTGCAAAATTTCAGTCAAATGTAATGAGAATTGTCCCCTCTACAGGCTCAAGAAACTACGACCCAAGATCGGTCTATATGGCAGCTATATCAAAACATGTACCGATTTGGCCCATTTACAATCCCATTTGACCTACACTAATAAAAAGTATTTGTGCAAAAATTCAAACGCAAAAATACTCCTTCAAAAGTAAGCGTACTTTCGACAGACAGACGGATGGACGGACACGGCTAGATCGACTTAAAATTGACGATCAAGAATATATATATATATATAGTTTATGGGGTCTTAGATACATATTTCGAGGTGTTACAAAAAGAATGACGAAATTAGTGTACCCCCATCCTATAGTGTAGGGCATAAAAATCTACTTGCACACAATACCAGACATTAACCAATTAACTTTCTATTGATATTTAGAGCGCATAAAAAGCCGACTATTGCTTAGGCAAATGAGCACAGTGACATCGGGCGGATTAATATCAGCACCCTCCTTTCAACCTAAGCACCGTTATAAAAAAACAAATGTCCCTATTGCCCATTAAGTTCTTTTGGGAACGGAACGCCACCCCGGACACTTTGTCCAGAATATTATATCGTATTCGTATATTCGTAATCTACTGTCGAAGACCTTTTATGTAAACCCCATATTGCCCCAGTTGGCCCTAAATGTCCGCGTGTGTGTTTTTTCGGTGGTGAGCAGCCTCATAGACAATGGTACCTACATTTGAATAATAGAATCGTTCCTTAGAAATTCCCAAACTTGCACTATCCCAATGATATTCCACACCCTAACCCTATCTTTACCCTATGCCTACCGTAGCTTATCCCTACCCCATCACTACCTTACCCTTATCCTATCCCTCCCTTTTCACCACTCCATCCCTACTTTATCACGATGCTTACCCTACCCAACCTCAATCTGATCGCTACCCTCTCCTTACCTAATCTATAAGCTATCCCTATCCTATTCCAAACTTATCTCTACCCTATCTCTACCCAAAATATATTTAATCTCTACCCTATCTTTACGCAAACTCTACCTAAACTCTGCCCTATTTCTACTCGATCCCTAGCCTATGCCTATTCCTTCTGTATATCACCCCTATCTCCACCCTATCCAATCTCTACCGTAACTCTATCCTATCCTTATCCATTCCTTATCCTATCCTTATCCTATCCTTATCCTATCCTTATCCTATCCTTATCCTATCCTTATCCTATCCTTATCCTATCCTTATCCTATCCTTATCCTATCCTTATCCTATCCTTATCCTATCCTTATCCTATCCTTATCCTATCCTTATCCTATCCTTATCCTATCCTTATCCTATCCTTATCCTATCCTTATCCTATCCTTATCCTATCCTTATCCTATCCTTATCCTATCCTTATCCTATCCTTATCCTATCCTTATCCTATCCTTATCCTATCCTTATCCTATCCTTATCCTATCCTTATCCTATCCTTATCCTATCCTTATCCTATCCTTATCCTATCCTTATCCTATCCTTATCCTATCCTTATCCTATCCTTATCCTATCCTTATCCTATCCTTATCCTATCCTTATCCTATCCTTATCCTATCTTTATCCTATCCTTATCCTATCCTTATCCTATCCTTATCCTATCCTTATCCTATCCTTATCCTATCCTTATCCTATCCTTATCCTATCCTTATCCTATCCTTATCCTATCCTTATCCTATCCTTATCCTATCCTTATCCTATCCTTATCCTATCCTTATCCTATCCTTATCCTATCCTTATCCTATCCTTATCCTATCCTTATCCTATCCTTATCCTATCCTTATCCTATCCTTATCCTATCCTTATCCTATCCTTATCCTATCCTTATCCTATCCTTATCCTATCCTTATCCTATCCTTATCCTATCCTTATCCTATCCTTATCCTATCCTTATCCTATCCTTATCCTATCCTTATCCTATCCTTATCCTATCCTTATCCTATCCTTATCCTATCCTTATCCCATCCTTATCCTATCCTTATCCTTTCCTTATCCTTATCCTTATCCTTATCCTTATCCTCATCCTATCTCTTTGGAATCTGAATTTTATCCAATTTTCACCGGATTGTGACGACAGGGGGTCTACATATATACCCGAGGTGGTGGGTATCCAAAGTTCGGCCCGACCGAACATAATGCCTGTTTACTTGTTATTGTTGTCTCAGGTCAGTATAAAGGAGGAACATAGGTATAGGACTAAGTGTTTACGGTTGTCTAGTTGTTGTTATCTTTTAGGGCTTTTGTTTTAATCCTGAAAGGCTAAGGGCAATGGATCGGCTAAGCTCTATATTTTTTTCGTGCAATATTTCTATTTCTACTTCAACGTATTCCCTATTCCATATTCTATTCTATAGCAAACAAGAAATCAACATACATTTGGTTGGTTTCTTTTTTTCTTTCTTTACAAACCCACATACACAGCAGCAGCAGCATACGAATGTCTGTCTGGCATGATTTTTGTTGTGAAGTTCAAGGTCAGTAAACTTGCTGTGTATATGTGTAGTAAGAGCCAAAAAATGAGCACCACCAACCAATAAAATCTACTAGACTCACACATACACAATTTTTCTGCGCCACGGTAGAGAAACATCTGTAAGGAACACACGTTCAAACAACTGTCTCTAAAAAAACAAAAACAATTTTAAAACCTCAGCAGAGAATTTTTGCAGGTTTATGATGTGATAAATACTTTTGGGAATCGTGGCATAGATGGATAGACAAGCGGACATACCAAGTGACAGACAGGCAGACAAACAGAGATAGACACAAGTGAGTGTAAATTTAGAATTATAGGAAAAGAAAACGCAAAACAGCATTCAAACCTTAGCACTTTAGACCATAGAAGACAGAACAGTATGCCTGAAGGTTTCATTTGCTTCAAATGGTCTGTGCTAGTTGTAGGAGAAGATGGTGCCATGAGGGGATCTTACCGTCATCAGCCTAATTTGAATAGAACAGCAGAAGAAATAGAATCAAACTAGAACTGAGCAAGCATGGAGCATAAAACCTACATATTTTAAAAATGTAATTAATATTAATCTAGTTTTTTTTTTTCAAACTACAGGTTTTTCATTTTCAAAAGCGGTTTTAATTTGGCTATTGTGAAAGGAAAGGAAAAGACAATGTAGTCAGTGGGAGATTCGAAAAAAAGTATACAAAATTCTAGGGGCCTTTTCCATCTTCTATACATATTTATGGACTGGGATTGTATTCTGCAGATACTTGATATGTTAAATAAAAACAGTTTAAAATTGATGTTTCTCTATACAAAGATCTGTTCTGAGTTCATTGGGTCTGAGGAATTAAAATTTCGAATTCTAATGTATAAGCAGGAAGCTTAGAAATCGTGTTTTTTTACGATTCCGAATTGAAATAAAAGCAAAAATGGGAGCATAAAATTACCGTAGAAATGCCACTATGCCAATTGGAAGAGAGTAAAGAACCACTTTCAGGGAAAGGTAAAAAAACCGTTTGAACAAAATTCTATAAAATGTTTGTTACAATGTGTACACCCAAATATTTGCAAGGAATATTACGGATTCAAAGAGAAGAATACCCTACACACAAAAAATTAAAAACTGTTTCCTTAATCGAAGGATTTTGGCAATGATTTCAAACCAAGGGAAGCTACAAATAAGAAACTTTTATTAAAACATATATTGTTGTATACTAATAACCACAATCTTTCACTTCAAATATCGATCGCTTGATCAAATCATTTAACCTTATTTCACTCATAATCTGTTTCTAGCCTTTTACAATATTTTAGCCTCAATTAAAAAGTGTTTGCTTTTCATAAGATTGTGAGTGATAGTAACATTTAAGGCAATAATTTCTTTAAATCAAGTAATAAATCATTCACATAAGGAAATATTTACTTAAAGAAATTGAAACTTTGCATATCTTTAAATCTACTATTTTTTCTTTGTTTCAAATTTTCAAGGCTATAACCAACATTATTCAGTAAAAGTAGCCACAGTAGAAAATCCCAGGTAATGTCAGGTTAAGTTAGGGTATATTATATTAGGTTAGGTTATCATGGCCATCTGAAATAAGATTCACTTCTACTGAAAAAAATTGACTCAAACTTAAAGATTTTGTCCTTGATTTAGGGATTTTTGTAATGATTGCGAGCCAAAGAAGCGAATTTTCAAAATAATAATGCTATCTTTAAACTTAAGCAGCTATATATTATACTATATATGGAGGCCGCCGTGGTGCAGAGGTTAGCATGTCCGTCTATGACGCCGAACGCCTGGGTTCAAATCCCGGCGAGGACATCAGAAACATTTTTCAGCGTTTGTTATTCTAGTAATGCTGGCTACATTTGTGTGGTTTCCTGCCATGTTAAAACTTTTTTATAAAGTGATGCCGCTATGCGGCACGCCCTTCGGACTCGGCATAAACAGGGAGGCCCCTTATCATTGAGCTTAAACTTTAATCGGACTGCATTCATTCATATGAGAGAAGGATCCCCTGTTCCTTAATGGAATGTTCATGAACTTTTAGTAGTAATAGTAGTATACACTATACGGACACAACCCTCTGATTCGAATTTCAATCGTCGACTGTTTCTACATTTACCTAACAAATGGCTCTCAATTTCTTATTTTTTGATACAAATCCAAATAATGAACTCAGCATCCAAACTTTTAAAATTTAAACATTTTAAAACTCTGCTATTTTGATAGCAATTCTGTGTCGTTAACTAAGGTACAACGTGGTCCTTGTCTTCAAATTAATTTCCTAACCTTCAACAAAATTTCGTTGCCCTTAGAAATAAGATACAATATTAATTATATATTATTTTACCTTTCAAGATAACATTTCTTTAATATCAAGTAAAAATCTGTAATCTTTAAACCAATCATTTTAAAATTATGTTCGAAATCTTTGTCTCGAATTTTAACGATTAGATCAACATTGTTATAGTGTAGACATTTTTTGACCATTGCGAACCACTGTAGCGATAGACCATAATCTCTTGTAGGAATCGAATCCAAGACCTCCGTAATGGTAATCCCAGCACTGCCTTAGGATTTGAAAAGCCAAAAATCTCCCTTTTGTAGTGGATACAAAAATATTTTTGACCACACATCTACAAAACTTTGGGCTAAAATCTGTAAACTCGAAGTTTTTTACAGAATCAAAAATTATCCAAAATTTGGGTGCAACGAAAGGGATGATATTTACTTGGGATGATTATTACTACATTTCGGATTTTTATGCAAGATCGAAATTTTGACATACATTGTTTTTCATATGCGATGGTAGTTTGTTATAAAATTAAACTTTTAAACATATATTGACTTCTGAATTTCGATTCTGCATGTATGTATGCAAAATAATATGGCAAATTGGAAACAATTGATGTTAAAATTTAGATTTTTTATAAAAATTCGGATTCTTGTTATTACATTTATGTTAAATCAAATTTTCCCAATCTGCTTATTATTTTTTCGGTGACCACTGTTGTATATAGTCTAAAATTGCAACCTATCACATCGAACGCCAGAATATCCTTTCCGGCGTCATCATTCTAAAATATTGTTCAGTGACGGTTGTCATCTCCTTAATGCTGCCCTACATTTCTTTCTTTTTTTGAGCCTTATAAGACGGAATTGTAGTGTCGCTTGCCCCATGATTTTCGTATTCATTTTTGATTGCGCTAAGATAAGATTCAGCGCCATCTAGTTGTCGTTTTGCGACATTTGCAGAATTTACCTATCGGTATCTTGACGTCTTTCTTAGTTTGCTAGCAACATTTTCGTTTTTTTCTGGGAATAAAAATGCTGAGTAAGAAGCGTTCCAGAGGTTTCGATTAACGGAAACCGTATATCCTCGTCCATTTTGTCTGTTGAACTTCTTAAGGCCAACATCGGAAGAGAAGATATTGAATTTACTACGTGATTCTATAGGAAAAGAGATTGTGTTTCTTTAATCCGTTATTGAATTGTGGTGTTTCGGGCATAGAAATTTATTTTTTTTCAACAATTACAACGACTCGTTGTTATCAGTTGTCGGATAGTAAGTTCTGATTTTACCGGTAAGGAATAAGTGTCATGGTTAATTTTCTTAAATTTTTAATTCACAGTACTCACTACTCTATTGCCTGTCCATCGGAGAAATACCTTTTATTTCGACCTCCACTTTATGTGGTTGGTAACAAAAAAAAAAAAAAAAAACACATTTGACTCCATCGGTAATGAATTTTGGTTTTATGCGCCTTTTGGTTATTTTTTTTCTAATAGAAGCTGTTTTATTAGTGTTTCAACGGCAAAATTCCGAAGGAGAGGTTTCTTTTGTTTCTTTGCATAACCGAAAGACTGCGGGGGTATGCTGCCAGTGTCAATTATTCTCATAAGAACTGCAATCATTCCGTCTTCTGCCTAAGCAGCAAACAAGTTTTCGATGGTATACCATTTGTAAGTGACCGTCGTGTGGCGAAGATCAAGAAGAAAAAAATATTTGCGTTATACTAAAATATTTGTGCGTCCAACTGGAGTATTTGGCCTTATTTCGACTTTGGATACCAGGAGATAATACATTGGAAATAACTCAAGTAGTCCAAAATTCCTGGGGAACCTCTATTGTGTAAGAGTGATCTATATCAGGTATTGTGCACAAAAGTTCGTGAGGAAAAGGTTTTAGAAATTCGAGAATATATATTAAATTATGAAACTATTCCAAGCTCTATTTCATAGAATATAGTAATTTTTATGATTATTGTTTAGAACCAAAAAAAAAAGAAAAAAATACCATATTTTTTTTAGTTTAATTTTTTTTTTAGTGTAAAAGTGCAAAAGAATTCTTAAACGACAAAATAGAAAAACAATTTATAAACGGTGCCGTTGTGATAGACCATCATCTAAAACACAAACAATTTCCCATAACTATGGATTAAACATTTTTTTTTCTGCAATAATGATCATTAAAATTTGTGTGTTGGATGATGTTTGCCGCGACTGTTGCTACCGTTAAACCACATGTGGTGGGTGTAATGTAAAGTTTATTCAGCAGCAGCTCTATCACAATTCTTATGTTAGGTGTATAACAGTTTGATTAGATTTTGGTCTCCCACTCTCGCAGCAATTTTTATGGTATGTCAAACATCAGAAAGAGCCGTCATTAAGAGTCAACCGTAAGAGTATTCCACCTAAGAGCTTTATATTTGTCAGTCTCTTATCAGCGCAGCCATCAAAGTCATCATCATCTCTTCGAAAGTACTTTCGTCGTGGGATCATGGATGCAGAGTAAGTCGTTGACCTGTTTTTTTTTTATTTAACTTTTTTTTTATTATTTTGCTCGTTCTGTTTTGATTGCCAGTAAGAGTAAAATTATGGGTGACCAGGTGTGTATCTAACAATATTTTTTTTTTGCGAAACTTTTTTTTTTTTTTTGAAGTTAATTTGAAATCTTTAAGATTCGCGTTTAATTATTCTGCGCACATATCTTTCATAAATTAAATTAAGATTTTAGAATACAAATCAAGGTAAAACTGTTACCCATGTTTTATTATGCTAAAAAGTGAGTTGGAAAAAAAATTATGCACAAAAACTCGAAATTCTTTGGCACTTGTAGTTTTTTTTGCGTTTGTGTTAATAAGATTTGGCTATGTCAAGATAAATTAAAACCTAATTAAGGAGTTTCCTTCGTTAACTCCTTTTGAATATTCTCTATGATTTCTTCCTGTTTTATTTTATTACATGAAAAAAAAAAAAACAAAAAAAAGTAAATAATTAAATGTTAGAGACATTCTGCAATGAACAGAATTTTCTTAGGTTAGAGTTTTTCTATATTATGATATCATTTAATTAATTGCTTTTGTTTAATCTTACTTCTTACATTTTTTTTCCTTTGTTTATAATGGTTAATGTTCGAACTTAATTAGGTTTAAGGTATGAGTTGTATAAATGAATCCTTTTTTTTTTTTTTAATAAACGTTGTCAATATGTATTCTGAATAAGCTTCCGAACTTTATCTGATTGAATTCTCAGGTTTTTGCTAAGGTTGAACGGGGTCATCTTTGGGGTCATAAATGACTGTGAACGAATGGGTTGTCTGTTTCGTTATGACCATGGTTGGGAGGGCGTTGAAAGCAACAAAAGACACCATGTTGCTTAAGTCTTTCGATCTGCCAAATTTCTCTTTACTTCTATCTCTTACCTTCTCTTACTTTCTTTTACTTTCTCTTTACTTTCATAGCTTTCTCTTTGAATCACAACAGCTATCCCTATGTTTTTGCTATTTTTGCATAAACATGGTGGTTCTGTTAATTAACACCAATTCCTGGTTTCCGTTTCCCTTTGCCTTTTAACTTATCCCTCCGTTCTCCTTCTTTTTTTATCTTGAATTCTGCACGCATGAAAAAAACTTAAATTTTATGTAGCTCAGTGGTATAAGGTGCCTTGATGCCCAACGAACCCCCCCACCGACGAGCACTAAGGCCGGAGACAATGCGTGCTAGGGCTTTCTCGATGTGCCACAACAACATCCACCACTTTCCACAACGTCGCATGCTACAGTATAAATTTAAATGGCGCCCAACGTGGGGCACGAACATCGCAATTTTTGAAAGGATATAAATAATTCCATCAGGCTTTTCGCCTCCCTTTGTTCGGCTCCAATTTTTTTTCCCCCTATTACATTTTTTCCTTTTTTTTTCCGTTTTCTTTTCTGAATCCAGAACATTTGTGACTAATAGGATTTTGTTCATGGTCATTGTTTATCCTAAAGAACCATTAGTTTCATTTGTTTTGACCGCCTCCATAGTAAAGTTTTGTATTCGTTATCTCTATTTGATTTGGAATTCAGTTTCTGGATTTATATACGCTGGACCTGACCACGGATGGAATAATGTTACAAAACATTACCCTTTTTCATATTTTTGGACTTATAGAGTAGATACCTCTATACCAAAATGTGAGCTCCTACCTTCATTTCTTTCTATCTAGAAATTTATCTTTATTTATTGCATCGAAAGTTTTTTCTTTGTACCCCGGCCTTATAAATTCCTTGAGGGATCAATCAGATGTATGGTTTTATATAGACTATTGGTATCCCGATTGCTATATTATTTATTTATTTTTTTTTTTTTTTTTTTTGGTTTAGTTAATTCAAAGTTCGGTACGTAGGCTTAATTAAAAGTGTAAATATATAGACTAGAATCTTTAAAAATATTTTCCTTTCGGGTTTTTTTTTGTCTTTTTTTGTTTCTCGATTTCATTTTCTATTTTTTTTTTTGTCTGTTTGGTATGCATTCATAACTTATTTTTTTTTTAAACATTTCTTTGAAGAAGTTTTTGTGTTTACAGCAGTTTTGCTTGATAGTTGTTATTTAGTTTTTCCATTTAAGATCCGGTATTTATTTTGTTATAATGTCTCAAGATACAGGAGGTGAGGATTTAGCCTCCGGCATTGCTTACGAGACGCAGTCTACATGTGGGGCTTGTGCTGCTACGATAACAGTAGAATCTCAATTTCAACGCACAGAGTGTGGTCACACCTTTCACAAATCGTGCTTGTCGCAATGTATGAAGACTCGCCCGTTTTGTCCTGTTTGTAATTCTCGTATCCTAAGTGACGCTCCAGGGTCTAGTGCACAAGGCAAAGTTACTAGGTCGCAGGCTAAGACTAGGGCTGTTCCGCAGGCTAAGAACAAGGATACCCAGCCAGCTTCTTCTGTCACACAGCCAGTTCCCAGTAGTGCTAATGAGGTTTCGATTAGGTCGGATGACTTACAGAATATGATTTCATCTGTGGTAATAGCTCACAATGATCAGCTTCTTACAGGCCTGACTGAGCAGATTGCTGGAATGGTTCAGACGAATATTGAGACAATATTCTCGCGACTTAATTTGAATGGTCAATCCACTTGTCCTGCCACAGTTTCAAACCAGGCACCTCAAACTTCACCCAGACAAATGCAGACATTGCCGTCAGTAGAGGAGCGTACTTTTCGCGAAATGTTTGGTATTCCATTGAATAATTCTGGGACCCAGGCGCATCTTAATAGTAGCCGCGCTGGTCCGTCAGGTTCGGCTATGGCCGCCTCAGGTCCTCATAGTTCCTCGTCTGACCTTACTACGAGACCAGATAAAGTACTTCATATTATGTCCAACTGGAGGATTAAATTTACCGGAAGTACGAATGGATTATCCATTGAAAATTTTATCTATCGTGTGGAAGCTCTCACTGTCCAGACCCTTCAGGGAGATTTTGATCTCTTATGCCGTAACGCTAGTTCTCTTTTTGAGGGTAAAGCCGCCGATTGGTTTTGGCGCTACCATAGGTCGGTATCGGTGGTTTCCTGGCATAGCTTATGCAGGGCTTTACGCCAGCAGTATAGTGACTCGAGGACAGACATCGACATTAGGGAACTAATTCGTGATAGAAAGCAGAATAGGGGTGAGAACTTTGATAGCTTTTATGAGTCAATAGTTGAGTTGACTGACAGATTGAAAGAGCCCCTTTCCGAGATTATGTTGGTGGAGATTCTACGTAGAAATTTGTTGCCTGAAATTCAACATGAGGTTTTGAACCTTAGAATCAACTCTCTGCAGGAATTGAGGAATATATGTAGGAAGCGAGAATTCTTTTTGCAGGATATTCGCAGAAAACATGGTATAATGCCTACTAAGCCAACTTTTGGGTCTAAGAGATTGTCTGAATTGGATGAGATTATAGATGAGGATTTGGTTGTGTCCGAGGATTGTACTAACAGTCAGGTTTCCGCTTTATCTTTGAGTTGCTGGAATTGCCACCAGACTGGGCACAGATATCAGGACTGCCTTTCTGACAGGACAGTTTTCTGTTATGGATGTGGTGCTTCAAACACCTACAAACCGAATTGTGGTAAATGCACGCAAAAAAACGGATGGATGGGTGCACAGAAAAGTGCACCAAGACATGGGATGTTGCCGGAAACGGAACAGAAGTAACTATTTTGAAAAGACGGAAACAGAATGATAATTTTGAAGACGAAGACCTTTCTCTGGGTAATACAAACGGATCTAGACCAACTTTTCACAACATTAGACCTTTTCACGTTCGCCTAAGAGAGTACCAAGAGGCCAGAGAGAGAATTTTTAATGATAGGAAGAAACCATCCAGATCGGTTAATCGAGTGCGCAGTTTTTGGAAGAAGGTTAAGGATTTTAAAAAGAAATGTATCTGCTCTGTGATAGACAGACCATCAGACGTGAGGCCATATGCTGAGGTAACCCTCTTTGGGGAGAAGTTATTAGGTCTCTTAGATACAGGTGCATCCTTGAGTTGTTTAGGTTCCAAAGCAGCGAGGAGCTACATTGAATCTGGTCGACCTTATAAGAAATTGAATTCAGCGGTCCGAACAGCAGATGGAGAGCCGCAGAAGATCGAGGGTTGCGTTGAGACTAGAATAACCTTCGAAGGGGAAGAAAAACCCATAACGATATTTTTAGTTCCTGGACTTGAGAGGGATTTATTTCTTGGAATTGATTTTTGGAATACCTTTGAACTGCTTCCTTCAGGTTTAGCAAACTGTGGTCACGTATCTGATAACCTTTCCTGGATATCAGAGATAACCCCCGAGATACATCTCTCAGATATTCAAAGGCGACAATTGAATCTGGTTATAGACCTTTTTCCCTCATTTTCGAAACAGGGTTTGGGCAAGACAAATGTTCTTAAACACGCCATCGATACGGGGTCTGCAAAACCTATAAAACAGAGGCATTTTCCGGTTTCTCCTGCCGTGGAGAAACTTATTTATTCAGAGTTAGATCGGATGCTAGAACTAGGAGTGATAGAGGAATCGAATAGTGCCTGGTCCTCGCCAGTTGTCCTCCATAGAAAACCGGGAAAGAATAGGCTTTGTTTAGACAGCCGTAAATTAAATTCAGTCACAGTCGGTGATGCATATCCTCTACCTCAAATCGACGGCATATTGAGCCGGTTGCCAAAAGCAGAATACATCACAGCCTTGGATCTGAAGGATGCCTTTTGGCAGATTCCGCTTGATCCTGAATCTCGAGAAAAAACCGCATTCACCGTTCCTGGGAGGCCCTTGTATCATTACACTGTGATGCCCTTTGGGCTTTGTAATGCTCCACAAACAATGTCTCGTTTGATGGACAAGGTAATTCCACCAGCTCTCAAGACGGAGGTGTTTGTTTATCTCGACGATTTGTTGATCATTTCGGAATCATTTGAAAGGCATCTGGAGGTTCTAAGGCTTGTTGCGCGGAAGATTAAGGAGTCTGGCTTAACAATAAACGTAGAGAAGAGTAATTTTTGCGTGTCCGAGGTGAGATATTTGGGTCATTTGGTTGGAAACGGTGTAATCCGTACTGATCCCGATAAGGTGGCCGCTATAACAGATTTTCCGGTTCCTCAGTCAGTGAAACAAGTCCGGCGATTCCTAGGAATGACCGGATGGTATCGTAAGTTCATCAAGGACTATGCTTCGATTGCCACGCCCTTGACAGATTTGACAAAAATAAAACGTAAATTCGCGTGGTCTGAGGATGCTCAGAAATCGTTTGAAACTTTGAAAGCCCATTTGAGCACCGCCCCGGTTTTACATAGCCCGAACTTTTCACAGCCGTTCTATATACACTGTGATGCGAGTAGAACGGGGATAGGAGGAGTACTGGTACAGAAAGATGCGGAGGGTGAAGAGTTTCCAATCGCCTTTATGTCGAAGAAGCTCAACCAAGCCCAACGCAATTACTCTGTTACCGAACAAGAATGTTTGGCAGCAATGCTAAGCATTAAAAAATTCAGAGCTTACGTGGAAGGACATGAGTTCACGGTCATCACCGACCATGCGTCGTTGAAGTGGCTCATGTCCCAAACTGATCTCAGCACACGGTTGGCTCGATGGGCTCTCAAACTCCAAGGTTACAAATTTAAAATAGAACATAGGCGTGGTAGTCAAAACATAGTCCCTGATGCCCTTTCTAGGGTTAACTCCGGGGATTTGTCTGCACTGGATTTCGATTGGTTGTCCGTTTCGGGAGTTCAATGTCCATCCGAGATGAATTTAAGCAGTGGATTTTTCGTGGATTTAAATTCAGCGCATTTTAAGTCGGATGAATATAGACAGTTGCTTGAAAAGGTGGGAAATAGCTTAGATAAGATGCCAGATTTGAAGATAATCGATGGATATTTATACCGTAGAATGGAGCATGCAACTGGCGAGCAGGTACATGATGACCTGTCATGGAAGCTTTGGATACCTCGTGACTTGATTCCGGAAGTTCTAAAACGTGCTCACGATGACCCTTTGTCATCACATGGTGGCATAAATAAGACGCTATACAAAATTCGCAGGTTCTACTTTTGGCCGAATATGGTAGTGGACGTAAAGAAGTATGTAAATAGTTGTGACATTTGTAAATCAAGCAAGCACCCTAGTCAGCCTTTACGACCACCACTTGGTAAGCCATCAGATTCGAGTCGTTTTTTTCAGAAGGTCTATATTGACTTTTTAGGACCCTACCCCAGATCGAAAACGGGAAATATTGGCATATTTGTAGCATTGGATCATTATAGTAAGTTTCCATTTTTGAAAGCCGTAAGAAAATTTACGTCAGATATAGTCATCGATTATCTAGAGCACGAGCTGTTCCACCTATTCGGAGTACCTGAGACCATTGTCTCCGACAATGGGTCTCAATTCAGATCAAATTCTTTTAGCCAGTTTCTCAAACGATATAATGTCAACCATGTTTTCACAGCCAACCATGCTCCGCAGGCAAACGCGTCGGAGCGCGTAAACAGGTCTATCCTAGCTGCCGTAAAGTCTTATGTCGCTCCCGATCAGAAAAACTGGGATCACTTGTTGAGTAGCATTGCATGCGCTTTAAGGTCTACCACTCACTCCGCCATAGGAACCTCACCCTACTTCCTTGCTTTCGGTCAGCATATGATCACCAACGCTTCGGTTTATCCTCTTCTACGACAACTGCAGATGTTGGATGATAGAACAGTTCGATTTGACAAAGATGATTCATTGGCTATCATGGGTAATAGGGCAAAGGATATAATGAACAGACAATTTGAACGCAATGAAAGGTCTTACAATCTTCGATCTAGGGAGGTAGCCTATGATGAAGGGCAGGAGGTGTTTCGTCGTAATTTTAAGCAAAGTAATTTCGCACACGGGTATAACGCGAAATTAGCTCCTACCTTTCTGAAAGCACGCATCCGCCGTAAACTAGGTAACAGCTACTATGAGCTCGAGGATTTGCAGGGACAATTGGTGGGCATATATCACGCCAAGGACATACGGCAGTGATTTCTTATTGAGTGCAAGCGTGATCAGCCTTGGGTGATAATGGCTATCCCCCATGGTCTGATTTCGGCAGGGGGGATATGTAGTGTCGCTTGCCCCATGATTTTCGTATTCATTTTTGATTGCGCTAAGATAAGATTCAGCGCCATCTAGTTGTCGTTTTGCGACATTTGCAGAATTTACCTATCGGTATCTTGACGTCTTTCTTAGTTTGCTAGCAACATTTTCGTTTTTTTCTGGGAATAAAAATGCTGAGTAAGAAGCGTTCCAGAGGTTTCGATTAACGGAAACCGTATATCCTCGTCCATTTTGTCTGTTGAACTTCTTAAGGCCAACATCGGAAGAGAAGATATTGAATTTACTACGTGATTCTATAGGAAAAGAGATTGTGTTTCTTTAATCCGTTATTGAATTGTGGTGTTTCGGGCATAGAAATTTATTTTTTTTTCAACAATTACAACGACTCGTTGTTATCAGTTGTCGGATAGTAAGTTCTGATTTTACCGGTAAGGAATAAGTGTCATGGTTAATTTTCTTAAATTTTTAATTCACAGTACTCACTACTCTATTGCCTGTCCATCGGAGAAATACCTTTTATTTCGACCTCCACTTTATGTGGTTGGTAACAAAAAAAAAAAAAAAAAAAAAACACATTTGACTCCATCGGTAATGAATTTTGGTTTTATGCGCCTTTTGGTTATTTTTTTTCTAATAGAAGCTGTTTTATTAGTGTTTCAACGGCAAAATTCCGAAGGAGAGGTTTCTTTTGTTTCTTTGCATAACCGAAAGACTGCGGGGGTATGCTGCCAGTGTCAATTATTCTCATAAGAACTGCAATCATTCCGTCTTCTGCCTAAGCAGCAAACAAGTTTTCGATGGTATACCATTTGTAAGTGACCGTCGTGTGGCGAAGATCAAGAAGAAAAAAATATTTGCGTTATACTAAAATATTTGTGCGTCCAACTGGAGTATTTGGCCTTATTTCGACTTTGGATACCAGGAGATAATACATTGGAAATAACTCAAGTAGTCCAAAATTCCTGGGGAACCTCTATTGTGTAAGAGTGATCTATATCAGGTATTGTGCACAAAAGTTCGTGAGGAAAAGGTTTTAGAAATTCGAGAATATATATTAAATTATGAAACTATTCCAAGCTCTATTTCATAGAATATAGTAATTTTTATGATTATTGTTTAGAACCAAAAAAAAAAGAAAAAAATACCATATTTTTTTTAGTTTAATTTTTTTTTTAGTGTAAAAGTGCAAAAGAATTCTTAAACGACAAAATAGAAAAACAATTTATAAACGGTGCCGTTGTGATAGACCATCATCTAAAACACAAACAATTTCCCATAACTATGGATTAAACATTTTTTTTTCTGCAATAATGATCATTAAAATTTGTGTGTTGGATGATGTTTGCCGCGACTGTTGCTACCGTTAAACCACATGTGGTGGGTGTAATGTAAAGTTTATTCAGCAGCAGCTCTATCACAATTCTTATGTTAGGTGTATAACAGTTTGATTAGATTTTGGTCTCCCACTCTCGCAGCAATTTTTATGGTATGTCAAACATCAGAAAGAGCCGTCATTAAGAGTCAACCGTAAGAGTATTCCACCTAAGAGCTTTATATTTGTCAGTCTCTTATCAGCGCAGCCATCAAAGTCATCATCATCTCTTCGAAAGTACTTTCGTCGTGGGATCATGGATGCAGAGTAAGTCGTTGACCTGTTTTTTTTTTATTTAACTTTTTTTTTATTATTTTGCTCGTTCTGTTTTGATTGCCAGTAAGAGTAAAATTATGGGTGACCAGGTGTGTATCTAACAATATTTTTTTTTTGCGAAACTTTTTTTTTTTTTTTGAAGTTAATTTGAAATCTTTAAGATTCGCGTTTAATTATTCTGCGCACATATCTTTCATAAATTAAATTAAGATTTTAGAATACAAATCAAGGTAAAACTGTTACCCATGTTTTATTATGCTAAAAAGTGAGTTGGAAAAAAAATTATGCACAAAAACTCGAAATTCTTTGGCACTTGTAGTTTTTTTTGCGTTTGTGTTAATAAGATTTGGCTATGTCAAGATAAATTAAAACCTAATTAAGGAGTTTCCTTCGTTAACTCCTTTTGAATATTCTCTATGATTTCTTCCTGTTTTATTTTATTACATGAAAAAAAAAAAAACAAAAAAAAGTAAATAATTAAATGTTAGAGACATTCTGCAATGAACAGAATTTTCTTAGGTTAGAGTTTTTCTATATTATGATATCATTTAATTAATTGCTTTTGTTTAATCTTACTTCTTACATTTTTTTTTCCTTTGTTTATAATGGTTAATGTTCGAACTTAATTAGGTTTAAGGTATGAGTTGTATAAATGAATCCTTTTTTTTTTTTTTAATAAACGTTGTCAATATGTATTCTGAATAAGCTTCCGAACTTTATCTGATTGAATTCTCAGGTTTTTGCTAAGGTTGAACGGGGTCATCTTTGGGGTCATAAATGACTGTGAACGAATGGGTTGTCTGTTTCGTTATGACCATGGTTGGGAGGGCGTTGAAAGCAACAAAAGACACCATGTTGCTTAAGTCTTTCGATCTGCCAAATTTCTCTTTACTTCTATCTCTTACCTTCTCTTACTTTCTTTTACTTTCTCTTTACTTTCATAGCTTTCTCTTTGAATCACAACAGCTATCCCTATGTTTTTGCTATTTTTGCATAAACATGGTGGTTCTGTTAATTAACACCAATTCCTGGTTTCCGTTTCCCTTTGCCTTTTAACTTATCCCTCCGTTCTCCTTCTTTTTTTATCTTGAATTCTGCACGCATGAAAAAAACTTAAATTTTATGTAGCTCAGTGGTATAAGGTGCCTTGATGCCCAACGAACCCCCCCACCGACGAGCACTAAGGCCGGAGACAATGCGTGCTAGGGCTTTCTCGATGTGCCACAACAACATCCACCACTTTCCACAACGTCGCATGCTACAGAATATTCCTAAAATGTAGTTAATAACTTGAATGGGACAGAGCCAATGTCAAAAAAGTTATAAATATGATACTAAAAATTGATTTTGTTCTGCTTTAGTGTGAAGAACTTGTTAACCTATCATTTTATTTTATTCTTCCCGCTCTATTCTTCTGCATAACTGATAGTATAACACTTAAAACTAACTGTTATACTTACAAATTTAGTTATTTTAACAACTGCTTTTGTTATTTTTAATTTAATTATTAATGCTCCTGCAAAAAATGTTTTGTTTGCTGGCAAAATATGTAGTTTGTACCATTTTCCTCAAACTGTTATACATGTGTAAACATACTTTGTTTATACTTTGCTTTTGCATTTTATTTTATATATCTATCCCGAGTCACTGACCAACAGCAGATTCAATGGCCTATATATCGTCGGCATAATGCTATCTAGTTCCATACGCCATTTTCGAATTTTTTGAGTTAGGACCGGTTTTTGTGATGCTAGGAGACGCTCTTCCAGAATCACAAAGAAAATATCACATATCTTATTTAGTTTTCGCGATATTGAGGTGTAAATATGTACTTCAATGTTATGTGCAAACTTTAAATGCATTCATCTTAAAATCAATAAATTGGCGTATGGAACAAGATAGCATTACATCAACGATAAACAGAAAGGCACAACTGTTATCCAGTAACGTACCACTGTTTATGACCCTTTATAATTAAAGTGCACCTATTTTACAGTTGTCATTTAGCGTACAACTGTTGAAATGTATAAAACAGCACTTCGTTTTCGTTACAACTCGCAGTATAACAGTTGACGTTAACTGTTATACACTAGTCATTGGTTTGTTTATCTGCAAATTTTGTTATAATTGTTTTTTATTTATTTTTCGAGTGTCATTTATTTGTCTTCTGGCAAAACAATGTTGCAACGTTGCGTTTGCACTAAAGTGTTATACATATATAGAAAATACTTCCTCAATAAAAATTACTCAATTTGTACATTATTTAAATTTGCTTTTGCATTTAATTTAAACTGCCTAGAGTCATTGTTCAACAGCACATTCAATGGTCAAAATATGCAGCATCGAAAAACTTTTATACAGTATCATGAAACTGCATATACACGTTTTAGGATAAAATAAACTTTTTTTAACTTGATGCCCTAGTTGGCTTGCGTGGTCTAGTCGAATATATAAAATACATCCCCGTTTTCTTCACAGTACATAGTACATCAGTTAGCACTAACTGTTACACATAAGTTTTAGTTTAACTGCAATTTTTTTTATTTATAATTCATTTTTCTGATGTTGGCAAATCAATGAATTTTATTTTCACTCAAGTGTTATATTTGTATAAAAATACTGTCTATGTATACTTGTTACACAGAATGGCAATACATCATGCTTTTTTGATAGATAAATAAAACGAAAATATAAAATCTTGGTTCAGACTTGGCCCAATTTTATAAAGTGCAGTTTCACACAGTTAGTATAGCTGTATACGCTAACTGTTATACATGGCACATTAGTTACTTCTGGTGCAGATTTTGGTATTTTAAATTTGTTTTTCTGTTATTTTACTTTTGTCTTCATGACATTTTCCCTGAAGTGTTATACATATTTAAAGACACTGATTTTAAAAACTTTTATATACCAACAAAAAATGTATTATCATTATTTAATGGTTGCAAACTATATTCTAAATATTTAAATCTCAACTGTTATACAATAAATATTATCAGTTTTCAACCAAAAAAAATGCTGCAGGTAAATTCTTCACAGTAAAATAAATTCTAATAATTTTAAAAAGTGTTGTAAACTTACAACGAATTTTTTTATCTCTTTCTTGAGTTTTTCCGGGTTGGAGCCCCAAACAGGATTTAAAAAAATAACTCTTACCCGAAAAAGTTTATTACACCTTAATATCAACTGTTATACAAATACAATAAGTAAAAAGCAGAATTGAGGTCAAAAACCTTTTTGTGTTTTTTTTTTTAGGATATTTATAATAAAAATTTTGTTCTATTATCCCATAATACCAGTTTTCAATTCTAGAGAATATGAATTTACGGAACCAAAAACAAAATTAACAAACAAATAAATGTCTCATAGAATAGCATATCCCAATAATTTACTCAACTTCCAACTTTGTTTTCTGAAATTGCCATATCGTGTGTCAACAAACGGAAAATGTATAACCTTGTTTGATACAACTAATCATAAACCAATAAAATCCCCTAGACCACTTGCGCTAACACTACACCCCTCCCATCTACTTTTCAAAAGAAACTGAAAACATTCGAAAACAAAAAGCCATTTCGTTGGTAAATGGTTTTTATTTTTGGCAATATCATTAGAAAGAAGAAGTTCAAAGCTCTATTTGAAGGTTTCTTTATAGTTGAACGCAAATATGATAATAAATACGGGTTTGTTGTTATCTTTCAACCTTTCGCTTCGTTTCGTGTCGTTCTCCCTTTCCCTGGCCAGCCCCTATATGGGGGGTTCTTGGACTACGTCGATCTATCTCTCTGCTCTCCCTGGCTGCATAAGCCCACAACTATAAGTCTAATCTAATGTTAAAAAATCTTTTTTTTTATTTTGTTAATTGTTTATCAATAAGAATACATAAAAGTCTAGCATATGCTGGTTAGGTGGTTCTTTGTTTGTTTGCTTTTTTTTGGGCAAAAATCAAGTTTTCATTTTCGTTAAGGTTCTAGATACCAGAATTTATCTCAAATATAATCAATCCTGACTTGATCAGCAGAGGCACAACTACCATGTAGAATTTGTTTTTGTAGTGAGGAGGAGATTATGACACTCTCATTAGTCGGCGATGGTGGTAACGAACCCTGGTGATGATGACCTATTCTAAGGTTATTAAAGGCATTAACAATTTCAGCCTTATACCGAAATAGAGACAGCGGCTCTGCTGACAATCACAATCCAAATAAAATAAAACAAATGTAATATTTGCCAACAACAACTCCATCATGGCCAGGTAGGTATGGGGCATAGAGAGATAGATGGTAAGGCATGGCTGGGTACTTCACCTGGAATGGGGGTAGTACAATATAGGGTTATCAAAAAATTGCCTGGTATGTGCGTTTGGGGCTAACTTAGATGTTCAACGCCACTACTACTACTACTGCTACTACTACATTACGTCATATCATAGCCAGCATAGATAACCATGTGTTGGTACTCAACAAGAATAATTTCACATGTTTCTTTCATTTGTTTGCCTGGCGGCACTCATGTAATGCCCCGCACTGAGTTTCTGTTCTAAAGATTTTACGATTGTCCAAGTCCCACCATGTGAATGTACACACAGGAGTACAAATAGTATATTCAAGATCGTTCTTAAAATGGTTATAATTTCGCTGCCCCTCAGGTCGTTGACTACGTTTTAGCTGTTGTAGCGTCGTTTTCTTTAATGCGGAAGTAAATGCGGGAGGGAGATTTTGATTTTTGAATATCAGCTACTCTGTTGGCAGTTTATGACTTCATAAAGCTTTGCGCAAACAATACTTTCAAGTGTATCTTGTAGAGTGTTTTATGAATATGTTTCATAATTTATGCTGTTTTTTATGTTTTTGTGTAAATCATAAATTAATAATAAACTTTATACATTTCCTTTCTTTCTAGGTAAGTTTGTGGAATATTGCAAAGAAATATGATATGAGTTTTTTCGTTATGAGAAATGTGAGTATGAATAAAAGGAAAATAAAAATTCACTTAGAAATTATATTAAGAAACTGTTATACAGCTCTTATACGACTCTTATACTATGGGTAGAAGCACTTTCAAACTATTAATATTCAAATCAAGTACTATTAGTTTTTATACTCGCCAAAATTTAATGTAGAACGTTCAAAATACTCTTATACCGTTCGGAATTTCTTATATTGTTAGCAATTTATATACTTTCACACCTACAAGTAGACGAAATACTTGAAAAATTCTTAAACAACAAAATCAAGTAGAAATAGGTTTGCTTAAATATGAAATCGACAAAACAGCCATAATACAATTAGAGAAACCAATAACTATATGAATATATATTTTCCACATATCGAAATCAAAAAGGAAATTCTTCAATGCGTTGAACCTAAAACATCAGAAATAAGTCTAAGAATCTCTCTAACGACTCTTTTACTATTGTTTTAAAGATTTTTACGTTAAGAAGGAACCTTTGTACAATGCATACATCTTTTATACTAAAAGTAGGAATTAATAGGTCAGCCCGATAGCAGAGTTGGTCGGTACAGGAAAAAGGCTGAAAATATTCTTATCTAACCTTACATACCTTTCAATTATAGCTTAACCATATAACAGAACCATACTTGCCACAAACTATCAGTAAGAAGTATCAGAAACTTTTTTACGATTCATATTCAATTGACTCTCGAAACTCTTATACCATTCTTGTATATATTTTTGAAACATTTGGTAAAAATAGTAAATATATAAAAATGTTGAACACAAGGACAACGCCTTCTAAACAAAGAAAATAAATAAAGTCCCAAGAATAATAATCACCATAGTTAGGTTAGGTTAGGTTGGATCACCAGACATAGATTTTTGAAACCTCTTATACTATTTTTATTTTCTTATAAATCTTACAAATATGTAGGTAGTTTAAACACAACTTTAAATTAATTAAACCGCTTGAAACAGTCTTCCAATAGCCTTATATCACTCTAACAAAATTAAGAAACCAAATTATATGTAGATGTTGGGAAAAAGGGGATTTGTATTTCGTTGCATAAAATTGCTGCAAATCTCTAAAGATCTTACACTCTTCATTAAAAGTGTAATAATACACTAGCACTTCAACAATAGAGTAAATAGATCTGTCCACTGAATTTAATGTGGCAAGATAACTGGCAACATTTTTGAAAATCTCTTTTTCCCCTCCTTTATACTTGAAGTCCCCAATAAAACATATGAATATGATTGAAATTTAAATACAAATGTTTACAAATTACAAAAACTGATTTCATAAGCCTGCTAAAGCTGCTATATCTTGCAGTTAGAACCAAAATTGGTCAAAATGCTTTGGAAAAAACCTTTTAGAAGTTTTTGCAACCTTCTTTGCTCTTACACTAAGTCTACAAAACTCTTATGCTACTTGCAGACGAAAAAATAAATCTAAAACCAATGTTATGAACAAAATTTGATTGAAGAATAACTTCACTAAAACTCTTATACTACTCTTATATACTTAAAATCCCAATAATACCAATCAATATAAATGAAGTTTGAACAAAAATGATGAATAACTAAACAAGACTGAAAGCGAAAGCCTTTAAAAGCTCCATAACACTCGAGTACACATAAATAACTGAATTAAAACGATAAATATTGGAACACATCCTTTAAACGACTTTGCTCTTATACCAAGTCCACTTAACTTCTTTAATAAACTAAAACCTCCAAACTTAAGCAAAAACAGCAATCTTATAAACAATAATTGATTTTACAACTGACATAATTTTTTCTAAAACTTTTATACTACTCGTATACACATGCAAAACACAACAAAACCATGTAATATGTATGAAGTTGGAAAATTTTTGTTTTTGTAAATTAGACAAAAACATTGCCAACAGTTTTTTTTTGGAGATCCCACATAACTCTTATACACCAAATAAAAACAACAAATTCTTTGGGTAAAACTTGACTACCATACACTTCGTTTATAAAATTCATACTATTACATTATACAAATTAAGTACAGAAGTCAATTTTATCAATTATATATTGGCGAAAAATTATATAATTTTTTCGCTAAAAATTTCTACAAAATAATTCGACAAAACTAATTGCAGCGTATTTTAAAACTCTTATATCACTCTTTGCCCCTGTTCCTTAGTGGAATGTTCATGGGAAGAATTTGCTTTATATCATTCGGAGGCCATCGTAGCCCAGAGGTTAGCATGTCCGCCTATTACGCTCAATGCCTGGGTTCGAATCCTGGCGAGACCATCAGAAAAAAATGTTTGCGGTGGTTTTCCCCTCCTTATGCTGGCAACATTTGTGAGATACTATGCCATGTAAAAATTTCTCCAGAAAAGAGTTGTGGCGTTGCGGCACGCGTTCGGACTCGACTATAAAAAGGAGACCCCTTATCAGTGAGCTTAAACTTGAATCGGACTGCACTCATTAATATGTGAGTGTTCCTTAGTGAAATGTTCATGGGCAAATTTTGCATTTTATATCACTCTTATACGCTTAAGAAACAAAAAAGGAACATGAAGACAACTTTCTATTCTGTTTGGTTTGTTTGTTAGGGCGAGGATAATTTTTCAATTATATATTTTATTTTGTCTTCCAAGATGGGCTAAATGATCGACCATTTCTATGCAATGGAAAATGAAAGCCATGGGCTGATACACTACAACAACTACGTTTTAATGCGTTTCTTTCTTTAGGTATTTAAAAACTCTTGTTTCATCAATATAAAGTATTAACAAACCCTCTTATGAATATGTGATAAGAAAATTTTTATGTTTTGAAAACTCTTATACTTTTCTTATACACTAAGAAAACTTGAACAAATTAATATGAATTTTATATCAGAGGCCAACGTAGAGCAGAGGTTAGCATATCCGACTACGACGCTGAACGCCTGGGTTCGAATCCTGGCGAGACCATGTAAAACTTCTCTCCAAAGAGGTGTCGCACTGTGGCCCGCCGTTCGCACTCGGCTATAAAAGGAGGCCCCAAATCATTGAGCATAAACTTGAATCGGACTGCACTCATACAAAACTCATACCAATTTTCGACACTTAGAAAACGCATTGAAATGCAGTATGTACACGTTACGAAATCTTTAATTTATTTATATTTGCTTACAGGATTATAAATACAATATGTATCCAGCTGAATATAATCCTTTAGATATAATTCGATCTATTTATTTATTAGCCACTTAACCACATTTGACTAATTTCCATAGCAATCGTTTACAAACACTTATATCACTAGTATTAAACATTAAAACATTCTTCGGTGTAAAGACTATCTTATGTGTAGAAACTTTTAATAAAACATTTATTTGCCTCAAATGACAGCAAATTTGCTTTGTTGTTACTCCAAGAAATCAATGTTACTGATGTTTTTTTTTTTTTTTTGCATAATTTCAAATTCCTTTCCTAATTGAAAGTCTTTCCCATCTAAACACAACATAACTAATAATTGCCCCCAGGGAATACGAGAAACCGTCCAAAAAACGGTCATTGGTGTTTTTATGACAACGGAAACCGAAATAAAAACAAAGTCTTATACAAAGACCCCTGAAAAAAACTGTATCCCAATACGAATGCAAAAGTCTGTTGACCACAGAACAACAAAAAAAAAAAAAAAAACTTAAAATCTGGGTTATTGCGCCGCATTTATTTGTCTTACATTAGGGAGGGGGTAAAGAGAGAAATGCGAAAAGGCTAAAACAACTCTGGAAAATTCCAATTTTGCGGGATAGCTTAGTTTTTTTGGGCATTCTATACCGGGCTATTCGTTGTTTTTATTTATGTGGTGCCTGGGAAAAAAAAAAACTATTTAACCCTTAATGAGAGTGACTTTAGAATTGTAAACATCAGAATGAAGTAAAGGAAAATTTTCCGCTTTTTGGCAATATGCAAAAAGTCCCTGTGCAATGAGGTTGGTTCAGAGGACATCAGCTTTTAGTTTTATTTGGTTCTATGCTAGAGACTTAGTTCATAACATTCAACATACCTTTCTTTCTGTTTATATCTTAAAGCTCTAGTAATTGTCATTCGATTCCCATAGTCGGGTTCACATAATACACAATATTCGTTTATTTATTCCCCAACACCCTTCATGGGTTAAGTTGTCAATTATACCCGGTTATTGCTCCCTACTCTTTTTGGCAGTCTTCAACATTATCACCATTGATAGTCGTTTTTGTAATTGTAATTCGCAACATGAGCTGCTGTCCCCTTTTCTTCAGCATAAAAAACAAAAAAGAGAAGACAACAAGAAATTGAATATTTTTCATTCGCCTTACACGTGTTTCAAGTTCATTGCCAAAATTTCGTTTTTTTAACGTTGTTGGGTTTCTTCGTCGATTCTTCGTGTTTGGCCACTTTTTTGCAAATCTTTTTTGCTATGTCTTTTTCTTTCCCTGGTTTTCGCATATTTGGATGGTACAAATTTGAGCACTTTTGTATGGACTTTTTGACTTTCTTATGTTCATACATAACTTACTGGCAATTTTTGTTGTTTTGTTTTGAGAGAGAATTTGAGATGGGGAAATGAGAAAAGAGGAGAAAATGATTTAAAAGAAGTAATTTAAAGAACTCTCTTGTTTTCGCAAAAAGATTTTTGAGTTCAGATCTGAAAATGATTTGGTTATACCCATGCCACTCTGGGCATACACCTAAATCAGTATTCGGCTTGTTGTGCGCTTTAAATCCGAAAAATAACACCAAAGAGTCTACATCGGGAATTGGGTCCCGATTCAAAGTCCCTACTCATTTTGCATTCCATGCCTCTAAGTTGGTTGAAGAATCTTTCACATAGGAAATGTTCAAACGTCTTGTCATCTTCCCTACTTGCCGCTGTCACATGAAGCATCAATTCTGCATTAATGCGTACACGCAAAAAAATAATTAATTAACGATAAACGAACATTTCGACAAATAAACTTCATTTACGGCAAACGTTGGGACTTTTTTTTACTATAAAATTGCAAACGTTTGTTAGGATTACATAGGATGGATATTTCTTAATGGCGCAATATATTGTCAAATAATCTATGCGCTGTAAAAATTCTAGTTGCCTCCAGTCAAGAGACACAAAGTATAAACACTCCAAAAGTAGTCGTACAGATAAAAAGAAAATACACGCGGTGAAAAAGAACAGCAAGTGTGCAAGGTGTCAGACTTGTATTAGTGTCATGCTTCCATCGTAGACACGTTGGCCCTTGAAGCCTCCACACCTAATACGGCCGATGAGTTATTCTAACCAAATGACGAAACGCATTCTATAGTGGTTGGTGTGTGTTGTGATCTCTGGTTTTCCTTTTCCAAAAGAAATATTATTTCGTGTTACAACTCGTCTTTTGCTGGACACAAAGCATTTTCTACTTAAAAAAAGCTTTCAATTTTTGCCTAAAACAGCCTTCCTTTACCACAGATGAAGTTTATTAAAGTTTTACCATAACTGAATTTAACAGTAAAATGTGGCAAATTCACGACTAAAGTTCAACTGTGAAGGAAAATGTGACACAGTTACTATAAAAGTAGTACATCCCGAATAAAACAGATTTGTTGTTCATAGAGACAATCCAAACCATGTAGTAGGGACAATTTTTCTGCGTGTAGTCCTAACCTCTTTCCTACTTTCTTTCGTTAGGATTTTCCTACTTAGAATTTTCTTTATCCTACCGAACGTTTCACTGTTCCATATGGCTATATGCATTCATTGCGCACGCTCTTAACTCGTACTGCTTGAACCCGAAAGGCTTCAGATTTACCAAGTTTATTGACGGCAGTCCCCTGGCACCACCCTCTTACACTCCAGGACCGTTTATGTTCGCAATAATAATGGGCTGGATCTATACCTTTAGAACCGTACTATAATCAGGCAATCGGAAACAGATCCCAGTCTCTGGGTATCCGACAATAGGTATCGGATGGGATACCAAAGACAACCTCTTCCAATGTCAATAACATTTTCTATCTTTTCTTCGATTATACTGTGATGGTATGACCTGCTCCCATTTTCTATAGACCCTCCCATCGCCTTAAGTCACATAGCTGAAATCGCTGCCTTATACATAATCTGTATGTCAATGGGCCGGCTTGCTAGAATAGTCTCCTATGCCCTAGTATGGAACATGCAATGACAATGTCCTTATGTCCTACTTTTTTCCCATGCAATCCACCAAAGCACTGAGTTTGTATTTGAATTAGTCACGATCCTGCAGAACCATTGCACTATCCTCGGATTCATGGGGTCTCGATCCGAGGTCATCTGGATGTGGCACTTCCAGTTAAATTCTCTATCTAAGATTACTCACAGGTAATTGACCTTCTCGGGCACTGAAATCATACTGATAAGAAAACATGACGCCTCAAATTCGTCCACCTTCGCCTTCTTCATTGACAGACAGACTTCTGGTGTATCTTCGATTTACGTTCAGACAGTTCTACCCCAGTCATATGCTTCTTAATTATGTATGGGCTGTATAAGCAGGTCGAAAACGGAAAATTAAGACGACACTCCATCAAAAATTCAATATTTTTCGCTATAACATTAAAAAAGGCTTGTAACTCCCAACAAATGTGTCTTATAAAGAAAAAGACAAACGAAAATGAGAAAAAAACATAAACTCATATGAAATGTCATCGAAAAGAGTTATAAATTGAAATTTTGGATAAAAAAACAATCGAAAATCCAAAATTATTAACTTAAAATGCTTGTAACTCCTAACGTAGGTGTCCATATGGCACGGGAAATGTTTAAATTCCGATACAAAATATTGGGTTGCCCAAAAAGTAATTGCGCATTTAGTCGGCGTTGACAAATTTTTTCACAGCTTGTGACTCTGTAATTGCATTCTTTCTTCTGTCAGTTATCAGCTGTTACTTTTAGTTGGCTTTAGAAAAAAAAGTGTAAAAAAAGTATATTTGATTAAAGTTCATTCTAAGTTTTATTAAAAATGCATTTACTTTCTTTTAAAAAATCCGCAATTACTTTTTGGGCAACCCAATATTAAAACCCCAGTTTTGCGATTGAAATCCAAAGTGAAAATAAAGTTTTGATGGCATGATGTTGAAAATGAAAAATTTTGAATAAAAATTAGTGGAGAGTTTAGTATTTTAATTTTACCTTAAAATGCTTGTAAATCCTCCAGTGTGTCATGTGTAGGACTCTTATAAAGAATTCTATAGGAAAATTGAAATGTCATCGTAAAAGGTTCAAAAATCTAAGCTTTTGACAAATATCCGGCGAAAATTGAATACTGAAAAATCATCGAAATTAAAGATTTATTTGTTTCGAGACGAGCTCAATGATCCGTGATTTTCCAAATGCAAATGGGAAAGGAAAGCCAGAGATCGCAACACACACCACTACTATGGGACGCGTTTCGTCAATTGGTTACAATAACTCATCGGCCATAATAGGTGTGTACGTTGGTATGTTGTACTTATACCGAGGTGTTTTATTGCGAAAACACCTCTATGATATGAACACAACTTTAACCACGCTCGACAACCCTGTCTCTTAACTGTACTTTCCCCAATGCATGTGTCTTTGTGTAATGGCAGATTTTTTGTCCACACGATTACACTACTCCCATGGCATACAAATGATTCGGTATCTGTTGGAAGTTGTATCGATGGCTTCGAATGCTAGACAACGGCAATGGCAACGGCTCCCGCTGTTGCTCCGTGTGCCCAGGTTCGAATCCCGGACGAGCTCTTTTCATTTGCGAGTTTCTGCCTATTAAGACGAAAATCATTAAAATTTACAATTTTTTTGTATACCCTACACAACCACTGTGGTACATGGTATTATAACTTTGTGCATTTTGATTGCAACGCTAAAAGGGATAAGAGCTAGACCCTTTGATAATTATACCGACCGGTCTTATAATCTTACAAGGGTCTATTCAGTATTTCAATAGGTATGCAAATTGAAGTCTGACTAGATATCAACAAAGGTTTCATGCATTAAAAGTAATATGTACATAGACTCGGTAGTGTAAGGTATCATATGGTTGACTCCGCCCGACTTTTGACTTTCCATACTGGTTTTTTCTTTAGTTTTTTGTAAATGAATGTTTTTTTATAAAACTTACTTGTAAACTCTTAAGTTCATCTTTAATCAAGAAAACGCAAAATTTGAAGTTTAAACGTTAAATTATTAATAAGCCCATGTTGTGATAAAAATTAAAAATCCCTAAATAGTTCAAAGATGGTTTTCCAAAAACAAGTATGAATATCATGAATTTAATCATCATACACCATTTTTCCTGCAGCTCAATCACCCCTTACACAGCTAGTCCAAATACCAAAATGTGTCACAACTGCCTGAAATTACCTCAATTTGTTGGTCAAGAACATCATCAAAGTTTATTCCCACATTGAACAACATTCAAGGGTTACTAAACTCAGCAAAAAAAAAAAAGGAGAAAAACAAATCGCCAGAATTATTTTTTTCACAGCTTTCGATATTATACAATCGCAATTTAACTGAATCATCAAACAACGAATTACAAAAATATGGAAGCACTAGCTTCAACAGTACAGATGTGTGTACAATCGAAAAAAGCTTTTTTTCTCCTTTTTGTAATAAAAATACACGCGAAATTGAGGGAATTGACCGGCTTTGCAAAGAGAAAAGCATGCATGCCTGCATGAGAAGAGAAAAGAAATTGGCATTGCAAAATAAAAGTGGCGAGCGCAACAAAACGAAACAACGTCCTGATGACATTCACCCCAATTTTGTTTGAAGCTCTTTTTTCTTATGGCATGTTTTATGATTTCTTTTTGCTGTATTTCATGGCACAATACATCCTATCTTTACAAGCTGATCACAAAACGCCGTTCAAAAGAGGAATGACTGCATTTTTAACGTCATACAAGAGCTGCAATCATGATTTTCCTCATTTCATACCCTCCGAATGGCTTGAAGGAAGCTGTAGCCGCATGGTTTATACCATGCCTGCCTGCCTGCTTGCTTGCTTAGTCACTAACCTGAGTGCTTGTTTGAGTTTGAACATGATGCTTGTTTGTTGTTTTTGGTATTTTATTTCTGTGCAAGGTGTGCAGTTTTTTTTTTTTTTTTTTTGTCACTGTATTCGAGAATAAACCTTCCCAATTCAATCAGTGACGTTATTAGCGCAATTTTTGGATATGAAATCAGCCAATGACGTTCTATTTAGGGAAGTTGTAAAATATAATGACTAAGGAGTGGAGCATTTCGAGTTGGGTTGGTTATGTGATAAGAAAGTAGTGATGTTCGAAGATAGGAATATCGCAAAATTGTTTGATGGCAGATCACTTTAATGGGCTGAATTATAGATTATATAAAACAAGTAAAAGCGTGCTAAGTTCGGCCGGGCCGAATCTTATATACCCTCCACCATGGATCGCATTTGTAGAGTTCTTTTCCCGACATCTCTTCTTAGGCAAAAAAAAAAAAGATATAAGAAAAGATTTGCTCTGCTATTAGAGCGGTATTAAGATATGGTCCGGTTTGGACCACAATTAAATTATATGTTGGAGACCTGTGTAAAATGTCAGCCAATTCGAATAAGAATTGCGCTCTTTGTGAGCTTAAAAAGTAAAATAGAGAGATCGATTTATATGGGAGCTGTATCGGGCTATGGACCGATTCAGACCATAATAAACACGTATGTTGATGATCATGAAAGAATCCGTCGTACAAAATTTTAGGCAAATCGGATAATAATTGCGCACTTTAGAGGCCCAAGAAGTCAAGACCCAAGATCGGTTTATATGGCAGCTATATAAGGTTATGGACCGATTTGAACCATACTTGGCACAGTTGTTGGATATCATAACAAAACACGTCGTGCAAAATTTCATCCCAATCGGATAAGAATTGCGCACTCTAGAGGCTCAAGAAGTCAAGACCCCAGATCGGTGTATATGGCAGCTATATCAGGTTATGGACCGATTTGAACCATACTTGGCACAGTTGTTGCATATCGTAACAAAACACGTCGTGCAAAATTTCATTGCAATCGGATAAGAATTGCGCACTCTAGAGGCTCAAGAAATCAAGACCCAAGATCGGTTTATATGGCAGCTATATCAGGTTATGGACCGATTTGAACCATACTTGGCACAGTTGTTGGATATCATAACAAAACACGTCGTGCAAAATTTCATCCCAATCGGATAAGAATTGCGCACTCTAGAGGCTCAAGAAGTCAAGACCCAAGATCGGTTTATATGGCAGCTATATCAAAACATGGACCGATATGGCCCATTTACAATACCAACCGACCTACACTAATAACAAGTATTTGTGCAAAATTTCAAGCGTCTAGCTTTACCCCTTCGGAAGTTAGCGTGCTTTCTTCCGGACGGACGGACGGACATGGCTAGATCGACATAAAATTTCACGACGATCAAGAATATATATACTTTATGGGGTCTCAGACGAATATTTCGAGTAGTTACAATCAGAATGTCGAAATTAGTATACCCCCCATCTTATGGTGGAGGGTATAAAAAAATGAACTCGGGTAAAGTTAATTTCTTTTAATCCAAGAGATTTTGAGCAGTCTGTCGCCTGTAACGTTACCTAAATTATTGAGTCAAGCTTCCTCAACAGTACGACTTCGGTATCCGACAAGGTCAAATATTTGGGAGTGAAATTAAACTGCAAGTATCACATCCAGAAGCACAATGAGAAGACTAACAGATGTTGGGCACTATGTAAACGGACCCTAGGCTCGAAATAGGACCTGAGGATAGTACACTGGCTCTACAGGAGCGTTATTAGACCATTATTTACTTGCGCCTCAGTAGTTTGGTGGACTGCGATGTAGAAAAGTGCAAAGAAAAGATAATACAACAGGATCAGGATAAGGCCCTGGAGATAATTCTAGATATTCGACCCATACATATACCGATCAAATGTGAGTCAGCCCCTGTGGCTATAAGTCTTAAGGTGATGGGAGAATGGGTAGAGCATAGAACCAGGTCACACCATCGCGGTATAATCGAGGCAACCATAGGAAACCTGGATGAAATGGAAGAGGTTTCCGAGCCGACACTTGAGGCCTAGTGCGAGACACTAATACCATCGGGACAGTCTTGGTTGGAAGGAACTCTGATATTGTCATCTGGATATTAGCGCTACGCGGATGGATCAAAGCTAAAGGCAGAGTAGGCCTGGGGGTCTACATTGAGGACGCTTGGACTGAGAATTGTTTTCGACTGTCCGACCATAGTACGGTTCTGCAGGCGTGAATTCGGGCAATCATGGAATGCATGAGGTGGTATGGTGTTAACGCTGAGACGTCGAGTATGAACTTCTTTACGAATCCTAAACGGGTCATCAGGGCTATAATAACCAGGACGAAAAGGCCTCGAACGGTTTTGTGGTGTTAGAAGGAGATTAGCACCTTATATGAAGACGGCATGATCCGCATCGCTTGGACGCCAGGGGAAAAGAAAGGAGATACGAATTGGGAGACGCTGTCTGAGTTAGGGCGTGGGCAATGAAAGCGGATGTAACTCAGTGGAGCTGGGAAATGGTCGGCAGGATGACAAAAATTCTATGGGGTATCTGGATCGTGAGAAGACAAGGCTATTACTGAGAGCAAGCAGAAAGGATATCAGTATGGCTTTCGGTATCAAATAGGACTACGATGTAGAATAGGTGCCTGAAGTGACAGCGTGTTTAAGTCATGTGGGGAAGATGTTGAGACGTTGGACTATGGCACTTGGCGGATACGACACCAGACGTGAACCAGCTTAAAGGCATAGAATGGAAAACGATTATGTATTTTGTGAGTTGGACGGAATTCTTATCGTTTAGAGCGCATAATTAAGTGATTATTGTGTTAGCGAAGCCAGACGCCCTTTTGGGGGAAATGGTCCAACTCAGGCAATATGGGTATCAAATGAAAGGTATAATAAAGCATATTACGAATTCGTCATGTCATCCCAGGTAACATAGGAAATAAGGCTTTTGCCTCAAAAAAGGACTTCGGATTCGTGTTACTGGGGTCAACCCATATCTACACACCAAATTTCAGCAATATCGGAGGTGCGCCCTACAAAGTGCAGTTTTGCCCAAAATAAGCTCACATGATCGAAAAAGACTTTGTGCAAAATTTAGCGAAAACCTGTTAAGAATTACGTTAACAAAGGCTACAATAGTGAAAATCGGTCGATACATATAGATGGGAGATATGCCGGAAGCCATAAGGAAATCCTTTGTGTCAAATTTCATGCGAATCGGTTTACCCATGACCACATTATTGCAATATTAGTCCAAATTGGACGAACATATATGTGGGCGCTACAAATCTGAACCGATTTTGAACAATATCCACACGTTTTGTGGTAGTCAGACAGGAAAGCATAGTGCAAAGTTTTGAGGAGATTGGTTGATAAATGTGATTGCAGAGGCTCTACAAATGAAATTTGGCTAATATATAAATATACATGGGATCTATATCTGAATCTGAACCGAGAGTCAAAAAAAATTCTTCGTGCCAAACTTCGAGTGAATCGCTTAACAGATTACCAAAATATTGTAATATAGGACCAGATCGGACGAACTTATATATGGGAGCTATATGCGGATTTGAACCGATTTTTCATACCCACCACGGAAGGGTGGGGGTATTGTCATTTTATCATTCCGTTTGCAACACATCGAAGTATTCATTTCCGATCCTATAAAGTATATATATTGCTCGAATTTGGGACAGTAAGTTGTGCTAGACCAATCGATATCCTTCTTCAATTTGGCCTAGATCGGTACAGATTTGAATATAGCTGCCATATAGACCGATCTCTCGATTTAAGGTCTTGAGCCCAAAAAAAGGCTATTTTTAATCCGATTTCGCTGACTTTCAGTGACGTATGTTAGGCTTTTCGACATCCGTGTCGTATATGGTTTACATCGGTCTATAGTTGGATATATAGGGTTGCCCAAAAAGTAATTGCGGATTTTTCATATAGTCGGCGTTGACAAATTTTTTCACAGCTTGTTACTCTGTAATTGCATTCTTTCTTCTGTCAGTTATCTGCTGTTACTTTTAGCATGCTTTAGAGAAAAAGTGTAAAAAAAGTATATTTGATTAAAGTTCATTCTAAGTTTTATTAATAATTCATTTACTTTCTTTTAAAAAATCCGCAATTACTTTTTGGGCAACCCAATATTTCTTGGGAAATCTTTTTAGAAATTTTTTTACTGTACAAAATATAAAATCTTTTTTTAAGAAATTTAGCTTTGTTTACACAGTAACAGTTAACTTAAAACAAATATTTGGTATCCAATTTTAAGGTGGAGTACCTAGGGGGACCGTCCCACCCCCTAGGCCCGCCAAACGGATATATAGACCTATCATAACAATATGGGACTCAAATGAAAAGTATTTGAGAGTAGAAAACGAATCTGTTACGCAGAAAATGGGCCAAGTGTTTGGGGAACCGCTCCAACCCCAAATCGGACTTATTTACCGACCACTGCAATAAACGGTCATTGGGTGTAGAGCAAGGGCAAGCATGTGATTGACATGCACTTTTGGGTCCAAGTGTCGGGGGTCCACCCCAACCCCAAAACACCCCCCAAAGGCTATAGCAACCCCAAAAACATGGCTTATTTACCGACAGTGTCAATATAGGGTTCAAATAAAAGAAATTAGAGAGTGAAAGAAGGTGCAGCGGAGCGGGCCCGGTGCGGCTATTATAAAATAATAAAAATTAAAATATTCTAACCGCAATTATCACATTGCACTTAGTAGGTTTGCCAGCAATTAACAGAATATGCAATGAAGTCCAAGGCGATCCTTAACTCCCCCTGTTACCAGATTAAAGTACTCCGATACAACATTCTTGTCACAGGTTAGTCAAAATGTTTTAGATCATGCTAAATAAGAATTTTACAAAGTTTCACGGGCCACCGCGGCAAATGGGCATCGAAATACCAAGTGCTTCACAAATGTCGCCAGCACTGGAAATTTTTTCTCATGCTCTCGCCAGGATTCGAACCATGGTCTTCAGCGTTATGGGCAGACGTGCTCACCGCAGCGCTACATTGTCCTCCTCAAGCTTTGCGCAAATTCTTATTTCGTCCATAGGCAGTTTAAGTACGAAAATACGGACCGATCTCCCGAGTTTAGGTCCAGCGGCCATAAAGGCACACTTATTAACCAATTTTGCTGAACTATGACACAGTTAGCTGTGTGAGGCCTTTCGACATCCGTGCTTAATATGGTCCAGATAGGATATAGCTGCCATTTATGGCGATCTCCCGATTTAAGTTCTTGGACCCATAAATGTAGCTTTTTATAATCGAATTCGCTGAATTTTGACAATGAGCTGCGTGAGGCCCTTTGACATACCCCATATATGGTCCATATCGGTCTACATTAGGATATAACTGTTATGTCTGCTAAACTTCTGATTTAAGTTCTTTATTTTACGATTTCTCTGAAATTTGGTACAATTAAGGTATTCTCTTTCCTTTCTCTGAAATTTGGTACAATTAAGGTATTCTCTTTCCTTCTCGTTCCTACTTTTACCTTCTTTTCATACGCACCACCATAGGATGGGGGTATACTCACCAAGTCAATCCGTTTGTAGCACCTCGAAATATTCGTTTTTGAGACCCCACAAAGTTCGTATATTCTTGATCGTCTCGACGTTCCGAGTCGATCTAGCCATGTCCGTCTGTCCATCCGTCTGTCGAAATCACGATAGCGGTCGAACGCGTAAAGCTAGCCGCTTGAAATTTTGCACAGATATTTAATATTGATGTAGGTCGATGGGGATTGCAGTTCAGGTTTAGATAAAGCTCCTATATAAACCGATTTCCCTATGTGACTTCTTGAGCCCCTGGAAGCCGCAATTTTTATCCGATTTGGCAGATATTTTGCATGTATTGTTCTGCTATGACTTCCATCTACTGTACCAAGTACGGTCTAAATCGGTCTATAACCTAACATAGCTCCCATAAACATCAGTCACTCGTTTATCCCTGTTCGATTCGTAGAAACTTTAATTTTTGATGGTTTGGCAGAAGTTTGGTATGTAGAATAAATTCATTTTGTATAAACTCAAAGCAGAACTGATGGGTTTGGTTCCCAAGATTCGGCCCGGCCGCTTTTACTTATTCTCCTTGATCTTTGTCCTTGAGGACTTATAATGACAAAAATCTTTCTTCTTCGTTGTATATTCCTCCTATCACCAGAAGAGTTTGAAGTAGTCGGCGAGGGAGTGCATTAACTTCATTTGCAAGACAATGAACTTTGGAAATTGTTCCAACACAACATGAGAGATAAGAAATTTTTATAAAAATAACTTATAAGGGTTAAATATAGTGCGGAAATCTGCAAGGAATTTCATTGTAGAGTTATTTGCTGGAACGCAATAAGGAAGCGATAAGAAAGTTATGGCGAGTGCAAAAAGGGGTATGGTCGAGCAAAGGTTGAAGCATTAAGAAAAATAATGTATGAGAGGGAAAAATTGGGTTAAATAAACATTTCTGCAATTACTAAACAAAAACAATTTTGGAACATTAATTATTTATTTAATTTAAAAAAATATATTAAAAATGTTCGTTATGAAGAATTAAAACACTCGCATTGGGACTTTAAATAAAACACCTCACGCTAAATTTTGTGGAATCGAATCAAAATTGTGCCCTACACAGCCATAAAAGTCCAAATCGGATGAAAGATATATTGGGTTGCCCAAAAAGTAATTGCGGATTTTTCATATAGTCGGCGTTGACAAATTTTTTCACAGCTTGTGACTCTGTAATTGCATTCTCTCTTCTGTCAGTTATCAGCTGTTACTTTTAGCTTGCTTTAGAAAAAAAGTGTAAAAAAAGTATATTTGATTAAAGTTCATTCTAAGCTTTATTAAAAATGCATTTACTTTCTTTTAAAAAATCCGCAATTACTTTTTGGGCAATCCCATATATAGGAGGTGTATGCAAATCTAAACCGATTTATTATGAAATTTTGCACACACATGCAGACGTCAAATATAGCAACTCATGCCAAATTTTGTAAAAATCTGACCAAAATTGTGGCTGCTACAGCCATAAAATTGCATATCATATAAAAGCTATATATGGGAGCTACATCTAAATCTGAACCGATTTTGACGAAATTTTGCACACATATGAGGAAGTCGAATAAAACAGCTGATGCCAATTTTTTTAAAGATCGGAACAAAATTGTGGCTTCTATAGCCTTGAAAGTCCATATCGGATGAAAGATATATGTGGCAGCAATATCCGAATCCGAACCGATTTTGTTCAAAATCAATAGCGTTTGTCCTTGGGCCAAAAATTGCATGATAATCAAACAATAAATGCGGCCTGTACCTTGATCGCAAGAATGCATGGACATACAGACGAAAAGACGGACATGGCTAAATCGAATCAAAAGTGATTCTGAGTCGATCGGTATACTAGCTCTTCTCTTTCTAAGCGTTGCAAACAAATGCAATGTATCACAGTGGTGGTGTTGGGGTATAAAAACTAAACAATACACAGTATAACTAATTTATTTTTATTTTTTAAGGTTTCCATTTTTTCTTACCTCCTTGCAAAGAAATTTTCAAAATATTTTCACTTTCATTTTAAGACTCCAAGGAAAATTTCACCTTGAATTTTATTAGCAAACTACTTGAATTTATTGTTTGTTATTCCTTTCAAAGCATGATAAAGAGTGTTTTTCTCTTCATCTCTCTTTTTTGTTATTTTTTTTTTCAAACATTTCACCCCAATCCCAAACAAACAAAAGAAACCTCAAGATAGTGATCAATAATTGTTTGGCAAAAAAAAAATGAATATAACCATTTTTTCACCAAAAAAAAAAGGAATATCTCTTTCAACTTTCTGGTATTTTAAGACTACAAAGCCTTTTCTTACTCCTTTTCTATACGAAAAAATTCCCTATTCATTTGCCTTGGTTGGTGTTGAACTGTCAGAGCTGGAGAGTTCAATAACGTGAGCCGTAACGCCTCATATACGACTACCACTCAAGTACTCCTCTTCGTATGAAATTTTTGAAGTTCAATGTGCCTGTAGTTCAAGCAAACAATGAACCAAACGGCCATGCACAACCATCCAACAGTCACAGTCCATACAATCGTGGTAGGCAAGCAACCCACACACCTCCAGTTGTAATACAAAAACCAAAAAAAAAAAAAAGAGCAAAAATTCATATACCCAGTCATGCTGGTCGTCATACGTTTGTTTATTGAGTTTGTTGTCCTTGTGGTATGATCATTGCCTCATAACCTGAGGGGGGTTCAGGCGTAGAGATTTTTTTTGAAGGGGTTTACAAGTATTGGGTTGCCCAAAAAGTAATTGCGGATTTTTTAAATGAAAGTAAATGCATTTTTAATAAAACTTAGAATGAACTTTAATCAAATATACTTTTTTTCCACTTTTTTTCTAAAGCAAGCTAAAAGTAACAGCTGATAACTGACAGAAGAAAGAATGCAATTACAGAGTCACAAGCTGGGAAAAAATTTGTCAACGCCGACTATATGAAATTACTTTTTGGGCAACCCAATATTTGGCTTTTACGAAAAGTTTTCTGGGACCCTAAGTCGCAAGGGTTTTGTAATTACATTTTGGTATAATAATAACTCTGTTCTGCAAGGGGGGTCCACACTAAAAGATTTTTTCTGAAAAGTTTACAAGTGTTTGGCTTTTGTGATAAGTTTTTTTTGTTATTTTAAGACGCACAGCCACAAAAGGGTTATGTTTTCCTTTTTGGTGTAATAATTACTTAGCTCTGCAAAAAGGGTTGACACTAAAGGCCAAAACAGAATGAGCGCATTGAGCTTTAGTTTTGAGCGTCGCGCATTGCAAAAGTACCAAGGAAACTTAAAAAAAGTTCAACTTTGACGCTTGAAACCATGCGTCATTGGAATAGTTTTTAAGTTAATGACTTTTGCGGGTTGCTTTTTCCCATTTGTTAACAAAGTGGCAACGCGACGCTCCTCAACGCGCTCATTCTGTTTAGGCCTTATTTAGGCGCTCATTCTATTTAGGCCTCATAATTACATTAGGAATAGTAATCATATTTTTTTTTTTTTTAATTTTACTCTCCAAACCAATACTCAAGACCATAAGACACCACTTTTTCCCAATGCACACAAAACCCTTCAAAATCAAATTTCTATCGTTCAATGTGAACCTCCTTGGTTGTACAATAATCTTGCCTCATCATTTTATTTACTCCAGGGGCAGAAACTCTAGAAAAGCCTGCATCAAAGAGAAGGCTTTCTTCGTGACGTGTTGTTGGCTCTGGCAAATATGTTGCTATTCGTTACGATTGCCTGACTGCCTGCCTGCCGCTTCGTTTCGTTTCGGTTGCTGATGTTCGTGTTGTTGGGTTGTATGTTGTCGTTTGTTGGGTTAGTTACCCCATGCTTGATGGCAATGAACCAGAGCACCAATGACCAGTTAAGCTAACAACAATGCCTCCCAACAACAAAAAGTAAAAAAAAGTCAGTGCTACACCAACACCATAACGTAAATGAAGAACATGACGATGGTAATGGTATGACTTGCACTATAAGCACTCCTATTTTTTGCAACAATTTGCACTATTATCCTCATGATGAAACAGTTGCTGTGATTTTCAGTGGCATGCTCATGATCATGACCATCGTATTCGGAACAAATCATTGCAGTTGTTGAAGTAGTTAATGTTGCACAGACTAATAGTTCATCATTGTATGTTTGTGACTGTAGATCTGTGATGGCCAAAGTCCATGATTATTTAAAAACCGAGGAAAAGCGGGCAAAAATAGGAACTCTTCAAGTTTTTAAAATGTTTTTCGTACATTGGTAGAAAGAGGAATGATCGAAAGTATTGTTTGGCTGAAATGTCATTAATGTATGTCAACCACCTTTCGTGAAAATCTGGTGAAATATGCATGCCTTATGCCCCTTAGCAGCTATATCGAAATATGTTCCAATTTGGACCAAATACAAATCAGTACAAGCCATTGTTCAATTGTGTATAACAAAATATTGGTCGAAATATGTTCCGATCCGAACCATATACGACACGGATGTCGAAAAGCCTAACATAAGTCACTGTTTCAAATTTCAATGAAATCGGATTATAAATGCAACTTTTATGGGGACAAGACTTTAAATCGAGAGATCGGTCTACATAGCAGCTATATCCAAATCTGCACCGATTTGAGCTAAGTTGCAGAAAAATGTCAAAGAGTCTAACACAACGCACTGTATCAAATTTCAGCGAAATCCGATAATAAATGCGCCTTTTATGGCCCCAAAACCTGAAACCGAGAGATTGGTCTATATAGCAGCTATATCCAAATCTGGACCGATCTGTACCATATTGCAGAAGTATGTCAAGGGGCATAACTTAACTCATTGTCCCAAATTTCGGCGACATCGGGCAATAAATGCGCCTTTCATGGGCCCAAAACCTTAAAACGAGAGTTCGGTCTATATGGCAGCTATATCCAAATATGAACCGATCAGGGTCAAATTGAAGAAAAATGTCGAAGGGCCTAGACAAACGGAATGACAAAACGAATATACCCTGGTTTGGTGTTAAAACCTATTATGGCATACCATCTCAAACTTCATTTCGATTTATGCAACTTGTTGTTGCCACATTTTCTTGTTTAATGCAATTCTTGGAATGCAAACATCCGGCATAATGGGTGCTGCACTATGTATGTTTCGTCTCAATATCATAGGGTTGAACCTGAGCGATATGTCTTCTTGAAGAAGTTTCACGTTTACAGAAGGCTTCACACAAATTTTTCAGCATAACTTACTTACTTAAGATGCCTGTGACAGAACATTTGTCCCATTAGACGAGAGTATTATAGCTCAGCAAGCGCCTCTGCGCTCCTTTTAAAATCTCTGCCTACAAGTTTGGAGGTTTTTCCGTTTGCTATCGTGATAGCCTTCCAAATGCTTCTTTGCTGGGGGTTCTGCATCCATTCTGACAACATAACCTGGCCAACGCAACCGCTGTATTTTGATGCGTTTTACTATGCTATCGTTGTCATGCAGCTTGTTGATCATACGACGTCGATATGCTCTATATACGCAAACTGGTCCATATATTTTAATACGAAGGATTTTTCTCTCAAAAACTCAGTACTGACTCATCTGCTTTCGCAAGTACCCATGCTTCGGAGCCATACAACAGCACGGCTACTATCAGAGCCTTGTATAGTATAATTTTCGTATGTCGAAAGGTAGCTTTGCTCCTCAACTACTTGTTCAATCCAAAGTAGCATCTGTTAGTCAATATTATCCTTCGGTTACGGCAGTGCCGAGGTAGATAAAGTTGCCTTCTATCTATAAGTTGTAGTTCTCAACTTTTACCATTTTTCTTCTCTGCTCAGGTTTACAGCGTGGAAGCCAAACTGCACAGACGAGCTGATGCATACGCCTTATCAGCGTGTCGCCTCCGGTCTTAAATGGTTCAGTCAGCAACCTATCGGCTCCTGCTGCCTTATTGTTTTTCAGCCGTAATACTGCCACGTGGACTTTGTTTTGATTAAGTGGTACGCATCCTGTACCATCATCAGGGATTGGTTCTGCGGTACTCCCATGGCCACCATCATCGGATACCAGCAGCTGGAAAAAGTGCTATTTTCATATCCTCAACACTCTATCTGTATCAGTTACCAGATTTTCTTCTTTTTCTCTGCAGGAGGATGTGCTTGTTCCAAAGCCACCGTTTTAATATTTAATTCTTTGGTCGAATTTTCAGACTTTATTCTGGCTCCTGAACATCTCGATTTGCTCACACTCACGTCTTTGCATTGCCCTCTTTATGCGAAGGAGACGTTTCACCGCTCTCCTGATACCACTCTTTGGACTGGAGCGTTGCTACTCACTGTAATGTTGCTCTGCATGGCTCATACATGGCTTCAGTAGCGTTTTGTCACTCCTAGTCGTACCATGGTACCTTAATATGAATGTTGCGGCTCTTTCCATGGAGTGGGCAATGGTTTGCCATTGTGTTGCTATACAATCGGGGACAGGGAATGCTTTCTTCAAGCAGTTGGTTCAGCCTTCACCACATGTTGCGTTTGCAGCTTTCCGTTGTCCAGCTTCCGTGCTTTGTATGCGGATTGTGGCTAGCCTCTCATCCACCGGAGTTAACCTGGAGACAAGCTGCTTCATTTTACCTCTCGGTGTTGTTGTGGAGAACTTCTCGAGCCATCGTAAGCACTTCCTGAATGGCAGTAAATTTAATTTTAATTTGAGAATACGAGGTAGCAGGAGGGAGTTCAGGGGCGCACTTGGCTAGGTGCGCAAGTGACAGCGTGTGGTGGACATCTGGGGAAGATGATGGGATATTTTCCTATGTCATTTCCATTGTTAGTGACCGGCTTTCAGGGTTAACAGACTCCGGCAGTTGGGTGAACCCGCCAGCGCATAAAAAAACCTTCGAATATTTTATCAGCAGCACGGAATTCATGGCATTGATATCTTCGAGTATACTTTCAGACCAAGACCACATAACATGAAAATAACCTTAAGACCTCAAACACTGAAGGTATTGGTCCCAAGACAGAATATATTGTAAATAAAATGGACCCAAGCAATGATAAAAATTACCCCAAACTGTGTAAAGAGAAAGGTCCTTAACCCCTGACCCCCGTTTCCTTTGTCCGATTTTGATGAAATGTCATAAATTCATTATATAGAGCATTTATGTTGACGTAGAATTAAAAAAAAAAAATTAACAAAATTTTGAATTTTTGACAATTAATGGGTTAATGGGTTAAGAAAATCTCATACAACCCCTGACCCCCGTTTCCCTTGTCCGATTTTGATGAAATGTCATAAATTCATTATATTGAGCATTTATGTTGACGTAGAATATTAAAAAAAAAAATTTAACAAAATTTAAAATTTTTGAAAATTAATGGGTTAAGAAAATCTCATACACTAAGGAAAATAGCCAAATAAAGAAATTAAGCCTGAAGAAAATGTGCCGGAGCTTATCAAAAGCCCTCCAATAACAAAGACATCTGCTGGAAGGTATGACTGACTATACAAGCCCTCACTTTATGACATTTCGGCAGTAAACTATAGCCAAAATCGTTTAACCCCTACCCTTCATTTTATAAGATTTCGAACAAACGGCTTTACATTGTGGTTCCTACTCATGTAGGACAGAATTTCAAACTTATTTACATTACATGATAAATATACGTTGCCGAATATCTGGTTTTTAGAACAAAAGCCACGTTTTGAAACTGCGCAAAAGCTTAGAGTAACGTATTTTGACTTTTCTTTTCCTAGAATTTCACATAACCATAACAGCATAAATTCTCCGTTTTGACTTTTAAATGCCATTATTTTGTTGATGTTGACGTTTGTAATGAAATTGTTATGACATCATTGAGGTTTGTTGGCCCCCCGCCAAAATATATAAAAAAAAAAAAATACAAACAAAAAACTAACAAAACAAACGTTGCCAACAAAAACCCAATCCAATCACCAAAACCATACTCACTGGCATAATGAAGTGTGAGTGGGGCAATGAAAAAAAAAAAGTTTTAACCAAAAAATAAAAGTTGTAAACAAATATGGGTAGAAAAGGAAAATGAAAAATGAAAGAATCTTCTAAAACGAAATTATAGCTCACCCCACCCCTCCCCCCACCAAAAAAAAAATTAAAAGGGGGTAGGAAGACAAGACATGAATAGTGAGTGAGCGGGATTTTTTTGTTTTTTTTTTTCTATGCTTTGTTAAGAGGAAAGGCTTAAATTACCCATGTGAATGTGAATGGACGGACTTTGGTGGTATGGCAAAGTTTAAAAAAAAAAGTCATAACCCAAATAAACAGAATTCTTTTGAATTGTTGTTGACTATGATTATTGTAAACAGGAGAAAAAATTTGGACATGTGCGTAGGTTTCTATTACCTAATATCATAAGACTCCAACATTTTTGTTGCTTTACAACATACACAGTTTAAGAGCATAAATAAGAGTTGGACATAGATGGGAATAATACAACGAATCCAAGCTTGAGGCATGACGAAAAAAATTTGCCGGAAACTACTGTCATATCTTTAAACTCCAATAGTCCATCTATGACAAAAAGTTATGCACAAATTTTTATAAAATTTTGACCAAATCTTATATATAACAAGTAAAAGCGTGCTAACTTCGGCCGGGCCGAATCTTATATACCCTCCACCATGGAGCGCATTTGTCAAGTTCTTTTCCCGACATCTCTTCTTAGGCAAAAAAAGATATAAGAAAAGATTTGCTCTGCTATTAGAGCGATATAAAGATATGATCCGGTTTAGACCACAATTAAATTATATGTTGGAGACCTGTGTAGAATGTCAGCCAATTCGAGTAAGAATTGCGCCCTTTGGGGGCTCAAGAAGTAAAATAGAGAGATCGATTTATATGGGAGCTGTATTGGGCTATAAACAGATTCAGACCATAATAAACACGTAGGTTGATGGTCAAGAGAGGATTCATCGTACAAAATTTCAGACAAATCGGATAATAATTGCGACTTCTAGAGGCTCAAGAAATCAAGATCCCAGATCGATTTATATGGCAGCTATATCAGGTTATGAACCGTTTTTAACCTTATTTGACACATTCCAATCGGATACGAATTGCGCACTCTAGAGGCTTAAGACGCCAAGACCCAAGATCGGTTTATATGGCAGCTATATCAGGTTATGGACCGATTTGAACCATACTTGGCGCAGTTGTTGGATATCATAACAAAACACGTCGTGCAAAATGTCATGCCAATCGGATAAGAATTGCGCACTATAGAGGCTCAAGAAGTCAAGACCCGAGATCGGTTTATATGGCAGCTATATCAGATTATGGACCGATTTGAACCATACTTAGCACAGTTGTTGGATATCATAACAAAACACGTCGTGCAAAATTTCATGCCAATCGGATAAGAATTGCGCACTCTAGAGGCTCAAGAAGTCAAGACCCAAGATCGGTTTATATGGCAGCTATATCAGATTATGGACCGATTTGAACCATACTTGACACTGTGGTTGGATATAATAACAAAACACGTCGTGCAAAATTTCATTTCTATCGGATAAGAATTGCGCACTCTAGAGGCTCAAGAAGTCAAGACCCAAGATCGGTTTATATGGCAGCTATATCAGGTTATGGACCGATTTGAACCATACTTGGCACAGTTGTTGGATATCATAACAAAACACGTCGTGCAAAATTTCATTCTGATCGGATAAGAATTGCGCACGCTAGAGGCTCAAGAAGTCAAGACCCAAGATCGGTTTACATGGCAGCTATATCAGGTTATGAACCAATTTGAACCATACTTGGCTCAGTTGTTGGATATCATAGCAAAACACGTCATGCAAAATTTCATCCCAATTGGATAAGAATTGCGCAATCTAGAGGCTAAAGAAGTCAAGACCTAAGATCGGTTTATATGGCAGCTATATCAAAACATGGACCGATATGGCCCATTTACAATGCCAACCGACCTACACTAATAAGAAGTATTTGTGCAAAATTTCAAGCGGCTAGCTTTACTCCTTCGGAAGTTTGCGTGCTTTCGACAGACAGACGGACGGACGGACATGGCTAGATCGACATAAAATGACACGACGATCAAGAATATATATACTTTATGGGGTCTTAGACGAATATTTCGAGTAGTTACAAACAGAATGACGAAATTAGTATACCCCCCATCTTATGGTGGAGGGTATAAAAATCTACTTGTGTTCGTTTGTTTGTTGTCTGTTCCGCATAGACTCAAAAACGGTTGAACCAATTTTCTTGACATTTTCACAGATGGTGCATAATGATTCCTTGGTGAAAATAGGGTACTACCTTTTTTATACCCACCACCGAAGGATGGGGGTATATTAATTTTGTCACTCCGTTTGCAACACATCGAAATATCCATTTCCGACCCTATAAAGTATATATATTCTTGATCAGCGTAAAAATCTAAAACGATCTAGACATGTCCGTCCGTCTGTCCGTCTGTCTGTTGAAATCACGCTACAGTCTTTAAAAATTGAGATATTGAGCTGAAATTTTGCACAGATTCTTTTGTTGTCCATAAGCAGGTTAAGTTCGAAGATGGGCTATATCGGACTATATCTTGATATAGCCCCCATATAGACCGATCCGCCGATTTAGGGTCTTAGGCCCATAAAAGCCACATTTATTATCTGATTTTGCTGAAATTTGGGACAGTGAGTTGCATTGGGCCCTTCGATATCCTTCGTCAATTTGGCTCAGATCGGTCCAAATTTGAATATAGCTGCCATATAGACCGGTCCTCAGATTTAGGGTCTTAGGCCTATAAAAGCCACATTTTATATCCGATTTGGATGAAATTTGGCACAGTGAGTTGTGTTGAGCCCTTCGACATCCTTCGTCAATTTGGCCCAGATCGGTCCAGATTTGGATATAGCTGCCATATAGACCGATTCTCCGATTTATGGTCTTAGGCCCATAAAAGCCGCATTTATTTTCCGATTTTGCCGAAATTTGGGACAGTGAGTTGCGTTATGCCCTTCGATATCCTTCGTCAATTTGGCCTAGATCGGTTCAAATTTGGATATAGCTACCATATAGACCGATCCTCCGATTTATGGTCTTAGGCCCATAAAAGCCACATTTATTATCCGATTTTGCTGAAATTTGGGACAGTGAGTTGCCTTAGGCCCTTCGACATCTTTCTTCTATTTGGCCCTGATCGGTTCAGATTTGGATATAGCTGTCATATAGACCGATCTCTCGATTTAAGGATTTGGCCCATAAAAAGCGCATTTATTGTCAGATGTTGGCGAAATTTGGGACAATGACTTGTGTTGGGCCCTTCGATATTTGTCTTCAATTTAGCTCAGATCGGTCCAGATTTGGATATAGCTGCCATATAGACCGATCTCTCGGTTGAACAATGACATGTACTTATAAGCATTTGGTCTAAATCGGATGATATCTATAGAGCTGCTATGGGGCATAAGGTATGCATTTTTCACTGGATTTTGACGAAATGTGGTTCACATATATACCCGAGGTGGTGGGTATCCAAAGTTCGGCCCGGCCGAACTTAACGCCTTCTTACTTGTTTGATTTCTGAAGGGGGGTGGATCCTCTGCCTGACCTCAATTTTCGAAAACTCCAGATCTCGGAGATGGGTGGTGCGATTTAGCAAAATTTTGTGTGATCTGTTATAGTAACCTAAAAACGCCCACCCCTAAATCCTACCAAATATCTATATATATATATATATATATAGACCAATCACGACAATATGGGACTCAAATGAAAGGCAATTTAGATTAGAAAAGATATCTGATATCCAATTTTCGGACCAAGTGGTTGGGGGGGACCACCCCAACCCTCAAAACACCCTTAAATCGGACATATTACCCACCATGGCAATATGGGACTCAAATGAAGGGCATTTGCGAGTAGAGTACGTATCTGATATCCAAATGTGGGACCAAGTTTCTAGGGTTCACCCCTTCCACAAAAAACATCCCCCCAAAGAGGACTTATTTTTTGACCATGGCAATATGGGGCATAAATAAAAGGTATTTGCGTATAGAATACGAATGCGATCACCAAATGTAGGACCAAGTATTTGAAGGGCCGCCCGTTTCCGAAAACACGCCTCAAAGAGGACAAATATTCGAGCATAGCAATATGGAGCTCAAATGAAAGGTCTTTGGGAGTAAAGCACGAATCGGATATGAATATTCGGGAAAATTGTGTGTGGTGCAACCAAACCCTCATAACACCACCCAAAATGAGCGTATCTGTAATGGGCAGGAGGAGGTATTTTAGAGTGGAACACTAATCTGATATATATTTCCAGGGTCCAGTGACTGAGTGCCCGCCCCACTCCCCAAAACACATCCAAAACCGGACATGTTTGCAGACTATGGAAATATGGGGCTCAAATGAAAGGTAGGTATTTGGTAGTAGACCACGTATCTGATATCAACATTCCGGACAAACTGACTTGGGGACGACCCACTGCCATAACAACCCACCACGAGAGTGGAGTTCGATATTGATAGTTTTTAGGGCCTATACCCCAAACCTGATATATTTGCTGACTTTTGCAATAAGCGGTTTAAATAAAAGGTATTTGAGATTAAAAACAAGTTTGAAACACAATTTTGAGGCCAGTGGCAATATCGGGCTCAAATAAATGATATTTAGAGCACGATGCTGACATATTCAGGGCTAAGTGTTTGGGGGACCACCCCACTCCCCGAATCTGATATACAAATGTGGGACTATGTATTTCAGGCACCGCCCCTTGCCTAAAACACCACCCAAAGAGTGCAAATTTATCGACCATGGCAATATGTTGCTCAAATGAAACGTATTTGAGATTGGAAAACGAATTTGATAACCACTTTTGGGGCCAAGTGTTTGTGAAACGCCTCATCCCATAAACTTTGCTTAAACCAATGGCAATATGGGGTTTTAATAAATGTTATTTGAAAATAGAGCACGATGCTTATATTTTTTTTTAGGGCTAAATGCCTGGGGGATCACCTCACCCCCGAACACACCCTTAAATCGAACGTACATATTTACCGATCATGGCAAGATGGCGCTCAAATGAGCGAAATTTGAAAGTAGAGCAGGGATCCACACCACCCCCTAAACCCACCAATCAACACCCTGGGAACCTGCCAACTCCCAAAATCTCCACGAGAATATCGGGCTCAAATAAAGTCTTTTAAGAGTGGAGTACATCTAATATCCAAACTTAAATGACCCTTAACCATTCGAACGAACTCGTAGACCAATAAAGATAATATGGGATTCAGATAAAGGCATTTATTGGGTTGCCCAAAAAGTAATTGCGGATTTTTCATATAGTCGGCGTTGACAAATTTTTTCACAGCTTGTGACTCTGTAATTGCATTCTTTCTTCTGTCAGTTATCAGCTGTTACTTTTAGCTTGCTTTAGAAAAAAAGTGTAAAAAAAGTATATTTGATTAAAGTTCATTCTAAGTTTTATAAAAAATGCATTTACTTTCTTTTAAAAAAAACCGCAATTACTTTTTGGGCAACCCAATATATAACCATATTAATTTTAACATAATTTCAATAAAATTGCTTTCAAAGAAACTCTAATCAACTTTCTTTTCCTCCAACATTGTAGCAGCAGTTTCTTTAGTTTTGACTCAGATTAAAAGTGAATAAACTTTTTGGTGGCATTTTGTGTAACTTTTTCAATTATCTGTTTACAAAACAAAAAAAAAAAACACTGCAGCGAGAGGTTGTTGCTTCTTTGGGTGCTGCCAATGCATTTTCAAGTTTTTTCCACAATTTTTCGTTGAAATGCCAAAACTTTCTCGAGTTATTTTGCCATTTTTTTTTTTTTTTTTGTTATTGTTTGCTTTGCTATGCTATCAAAGTCATTGTGACTTTTAAATTAACAACTGAACTCGAGTTAATTTTGCAGTAAATTTTCACAGTCACTTTTTTGTGAATGTGCGGAGCCCCTGCACACACTAAGTGCAACGCCATTGTTGTTGTTTTGGCGCAAAATACTTTAAAGGGGAGCTAGGAGCAAAATAAATGATTTCTAACACAACATTTGAAACGAGGAAGGAATGGAAAGTTTGAGAAATTAACTAACATTTTAAGTTGGGAAAAAATCATGACGTTTTTTTCAATATCACATTAAAAAAAAATTTAAAAAATTCCTTCTATTTAAAGTGAAAGTCAAAATGATCTACAATATGTTTATAAAAATGTTATTTATGTGGAAAATTTTGTCAGATTTTGTTTCTATAGAAAATTAAAAAAAAAACACATATTTAAAAGTTCAATTATACTCCCAAAAACAATTTTTTTTTTATACCCCCCACCATAGGATGGGGGTATACTAATTTCGTCATTCTGTTTGTAACTACTCGAAATATTCGTCCGAGACCCCATAAAGTATATATATTCTTGATCGTCATGATATTTCAATTCGATCTAGCAATGTCCGTCCTAACTTTCGAAGGAGTAAAGCTATCCGCTTGAAATTTTGCACAAATACTTTTTATGAGTGTAGGTTGGTTGGTATTGTAAATGGGCCATATCGGTTCATCTTTTCATATAGCTGCCATATAAACCCATCTGGGATCTTGACTTCTTGGCCCACTAGAGGGCGCAATTCCTATCCGATTTGGCTGAAATTTTGCATGTGTTGTTTTGTTATGACTTCCAACAACTGTGCCAAATATGCTTCAGATCGGTTCATTACCTGATATAGCTGCCATATAAACCGATCTGGGATCTTGACTTCTTGAACCTCTAGAAGGCGTAAAATAATTATCCAATTTGTCTGAAATTTGGAATAACGGCTTTTCCCATAACCTTCAACATACGTGTCAAATATGGTCCCTATAGGTCTATAGCCTAATACAGCTACCATATAAACCGATCTCCCTACTTTACTTCTTGAGCCTCTAGAGGGTGTAACTCCCATCCGATTTAGTTGAATTTTGATATGACGTGTTTTGTTATGACGTCCAACAACTGAACTAAGTATGGTTCAAATCGGTTCATAAACTGATATAGCTGTCATATAAGCGTATCTGAGATCTTGACTTCTTGAGCCTCTAGAGGGCGCAATTATTGTCCGATTAGGCTGAAATTACAACGGTTTCTCCCTTGACCTTCAACATACATGTCAAATATGATCTGAATCGGTCTGTAGCCTGAAACAGCATCGGTCTATAGCCTGAAACAGCACAACAGAGATACCGCGCAAAGAACATGTTTCACTTTAAAATTTTTTTTCACCTTTAAAAATTTTATCAACATATTATTTTTAGACAAATTTTGTCCCAATGTTTTTTCTTAAAATAGTTTTTACAATCGAATATTGCCCAGTTGCAGACCGTAGGGTTCTCTGTTTCTATCGAAAATAGAAAAAAAAAACAATTTTTGAAGTTAGGCTGAATAACTTTGTCAAAATTTTATTTTAAAATTAATTTTCTCAAAATTGTATTTTTAAAAACAATTTAATAAAGCTTTTATTATTTAAACAATCTAATCAAAAAACGGTTTCTAAAAAAATTTTTAAACATATTATTTCTACTAAAATTATCAGCATATTACTTCTAAATAAAATGTTGCGATAGTTGAATTTTTATAGAAAATGTTGTCAAATTTTTATTTCAATCAAAATACTATCAAAATGTTATTTTCAAAACAAAGTCGAAATTATCATTTCAATAAAATTTATACAAATTTTATTTTTAAAAATTCTATCGAAATTTTGTTATTAAACAATTTAATTAAATTTTATTTTTTAATAATTTTGTCCAAATTTTATTTAAAAAAATGTTTCCAAAAGTGTAAAAAAAATTATCAAATTTAAAATAAAATAACTATTTTTTTAAAAATTTTATTTGAAAACATTTTAGTCTAAATTATACTGATAAAAAAAAAATTTTAGAAAAAAAAAATTAATTTGGAAAAAAAGGTTAATTTGGAAAAAAATTTTGTTTTTTTTTCAAAATTAGATTTTTCACAAATGTATTCTCTATGCAATATAGGATTATCGATGTTCTTTATTTAAATTTTTATTTTTTTAAGAGAGTAGCTCTAATATCTATTTAGCTAATTTGTAACTTATATTTGTATGGGCCATCTGTAGCTTCAAATTACATGCAGAAAATTTTTTCAGACTTCGTTTATGTAGAAGATATTGTCAAAGTTTTATCTGTTATCAACATTTTTATATCAATTAAATCTTTTTAACTTGAATTTTTATAACCTTTAATTTTGTTAGCTTTTTTAAATTTGTTTACTAAACTATGGTTGCCCAAAAAGTAATTGCGGATTTTTCATATAGTCGGCGTTGACAAATTTTTTCACAGCTTGTGACTCTGTAATTGCATTCTTTCTTCTGTCAGTTATCAGCTGTTAATTTTAGCTTGCTTTAGAAAAAAAGTATAAAAAAAGTATATTTGATTAAAGTTCATTCTATATTGCATTAAAAATGCATTTACTTTCTTTTAAAAAATCCGCAATTACTTTTTGGGCAACCCAATAATTTTGTCAACATTTTTTGCCCAAAATATTTTATCAAAATTTTATTTAAAAATAAATTGTAAAAATATTAAAATGTAAAATCTTACCCAATTAAAAAAAACACAATATTATTTAAAACAAATTATTTAAATAATATTGTGTTTTTTTTTTTTAATTGGGTAAGATTTTACATTTTAATATTTTTACAATTTATTTTTAAATAAAATTTTGATAAAATATTTTGGACAAAAAATGTTGACAAAATTATTGGGTTGCCCAAAAAGTAATTGCGGATTTTTTAAAAGAAAGTAAATGCATTTTTAATGAAACTTAGAATGAACTTTAATCAAATATACTTTTTTTTACACTTTTTTTCTAAAGCAAAATGTTACTTCCAAAAAAAAAATTTATTTTGTTCGTTTTGTCAATGTTTTATTTCTAAAAAAATAATTTTTATATCCACCACAATGGGATATATATTCGGCATCGTCTTGACATTTTGACAGTTCGTCCATCCGTCGCTCCGTCTGTCGAAATCACGATAGCGGTCGAACAAATAAACATAGCTGCTTGAAATTGTGCATGGAGACTTTTTATTTATGCAGGTCATGTATCGGTGTCGTATGAACCACGAACTGTATGACGACGTTGGCATAGTTAAACGTATCAAAACGGTTGCGTTGGCTAGGTCATGTTGTCAGAATAATGAAGAAGATCTAGCGAAGCAGTTTTCTGAAGGCGATCACGATGGTACACACAAACCGGGACGGCCAAAAGCCCAATGGAAAGATCAAGTGGTGAGAGACTCGTCGAAACTTGTTTCAGAGATTATAGAAGGAGCGCAGAAAATCGAGGCGCTTGGAACGTTATTCTACGTTCGGCTAAATGTTCTGTCATAGCCAATTAAAGTAAGTCCAGTAGGTCGTTGGGGATTTAAAATGGTCCATATCGTTTCAAACTTAGACATAGCCGCCATATAAACCGTTCCCCAGACTTTGATTTCTTGAGCCCCTAAAAGCTTCAATTATTGTCCGATTTGTCTGAAATTTTGCAGGGTGTGTTTTGTTATGACTTCCAACACTCGTGATATAGCTCCTATATAAACCGATCACCCGACTTGACAGCTTAAGCCCCTTTAAGCCATAATTTTTGCCTGATTTGGCTAAAATGTATTGTAGCTTCCATTTAAACCGATCTCCCGATTTTACGTCTGGAGCCCCCGGAAGCCGCAATTTTTGTAGGATTTGGCTTAAATTTTGCAATTAGTATTCTGTAACGACTTCCAACAATTGTGCCAAGTAATGTCCAAATCTCTCTACAACCTTATACAGCTCCCATATGAACCGCTTGTACGACTCATAGAAGCTTAAATTTTTGCCAAGTTTTGCAGGAATTTGGTACGTAGATTAAAATTTTGCCCTTCAGCCAAGTTTATATTGTGTACATTTTTAGCAAAATCCATGGTGATAGGTCAAACGTATCTGTGCCCAATTTCAGCTCAATATCTCAATTTTTGGAAGGCTCTAGAGTGATTACAACAGACGGACGGACAAATATACGGACATCATTAAATCGTCTTAGAATTTTGCGACGATCTGAGATACGGGAGGCCACCGTATCGCAGAGCTTAGCATGTCCGCCTGTGACGCTGAACGCCTGGGTTCGAATCCTTGCGAGACCATCAGAAAAAATTTTCAGCGGTGGTTTCCCCTCCTAATGCTGGCAACATTTGTGAGGTACTATGCCATGTAAAACTTCTCTCCAAAGGAGTGTCACACTGCGGCACGACGTTCAGACTCGGCTATAATAAGGAGGCCCCTAATCATTGAGCTTAAACATGAATCGGACTGCACTCATTTTTATATGAGAAGTTTGCCGCTGTTCTTTAGTGGAATATTCATGGGCAAAATTTGCATTTTTGAGATATATAAACTTTGTAGGGTCGGAAATTGATATTTCGATGTGTTGCAAACGTAATGACTATGGTGGGTATAAAAAAGATTTATAAAAATTTTACAATGAGTGAGTGCTACGTCATACGACACCTAACCTGCCATGGGGTTTTACTTAGAGCCTGCAGTTCTTTTATATACGAGACAAAGTGAAATTTGTTGCGAATTAAAAAAAACAAGTAAGAAGGCGTTAAGTTCGGCCGGGCCGAACTTTGGATACCCACCACCTCGGGTATATATGTGAACCACATTTCGTCAAAATCCAGTGAAAAATGCATACCTTATGCCCCATAGCAGCTCTATAGATGTCATCCGATTTAGACCAAATGCTTATAAGTACAAGTCATTGTTCAACCGAGAGATCGGTCTATATGGCAGCTATATCCAAATCTGGACCGATCTGAGCCAAATTGAAAACAAATATCGAAGGGCTCAACACAAGTCATTGTCCCAAATTTCGGCGACATCGGACAATAAATGCGCTTCTTATGGGCCCAAAAGCTTAAATCGAGAGATCGGTCTAAATGGCAGCTATATCCAAATCTAAACCGATCAGGGCCAAATGGAAGAAAGATGTCGAAGGTTCTAAGGCAAATCACTGTTCCAAATTTCAGCAAAATCGGATAATAAATGTGGCTTTTATGGGCCTAAGACCATAAATCGGAGGATCAGTCTATATGGCAGCTATATCCAAATTTGAACCGATCTGGGCCAAATTGACGAAGGATGTCGAAGGGCTAAACGCACCTCACTGTACCAAATTTCAGCAAAATCGGATAATAAATGTGGCTTTTATGGGCCTAAGACCATAAATCGGAGGATCGGTCTATATGGCAGCTATATCCAAATTTGAACCAATCTAGGCCAAATTGACGAAGGATGTCGAAGGGCTCAACGCAACTCACTGTCCCAAATTTCAGCAAAATCGGACAATAAATCTGGCTTTTATGGGCCTAAGACCATAAATCGGAGGATCGGTCTATATGGCAGCTATATCCAAAACTGAACCGATCTGGGCCAAACTGGCGAAGGATGTCGAGGATCCTAAGACAACTCACTGTCCCAAATTTCAGCAAAATCGGATAATAAATGTGGCTTTTATGGGCCTAAGACCATAAATCGGAGGATCGGTCTATATGGCAGCTATATCCAAATTTAGACCGATCTGAGCCAAATTGACGAAGGATATCGAGGGGCCCAACGCAACTCACTGTCCCAAATTTCAGCAAAATCAGATAATAAATGTGGCTTTTATGGGCCAAAGACCCTAAATCGGCGGATCGGTCTATATGGGGGCTATATCTAGATATAGTCCGATTTGGCCCATCTTCGAACTTAACCTGCTTATGGACAAAAAAAGAATATGTGCAAAGTTTCAGCTCAATATCTCAATTTTTGAAGACTGTAGCGTGATTTCAACAGACAGACGGACAGACGGACGGACATGTCTAGATCGTCTTAGATTTTTACGCTGATCAAGAATATATATACTTTATGGGGTCGGAAATGGATATTTCGATGTGTTGCAAACGGAATGACAAAATGAATAAACCCCCATCCTTCGGTGGTGGGTATAAAAATAATCCTTTGCCGAATATTTTTGCAAAAGCATGCATGGGTCGAGGATGATTTTTTGAGCTTTTATTTAGTGAGAAATGGCCTCTTGGGAAGGATTTCATTATAACTGCTTGGCACTGAATGTTTTAACAAAATATAATCAACATTTTTTTTAACATTTTTTTTCTAAAATTTTTTTCAAAAGTTTATTTCCATAGAAAAGCCCATCAAAATTTTATTTCTACAGATAATTTAATCAATATTTAATTTTTATAGAAAATATAGCAAAATTATAATTTTTCACCAAGAATTTCAAAATTTAAATTTTTCTTAATAACACCAAAACCAAATTATCGTTTTGTTGATGGTATGGTAGACGTTTTTTTAGATTTTAATATGACTTGATTTTTTTGTAAATTGAAATTTTTATAAAGAAAAATTTTTAAATTTTAATTTTTATACATTTTTTTGTGAATTTCTATAAAATATATTGTCAAAATTTATATAGAAAAAAATTGTCAAATTTGTAATTTTATAAAAAAATTTTTTTCAAAATTTATCGTTTGTGAAAACTTTTGTTAAGATTTAAGGTTTATAAAAAATTTTTTCAACATTTTATTTCGATGGAAAATTTTGTAAAAATAATATTTCCATAGGAAATGTGTTAAATATTTTCTTAGAAAAACGTTTGAAAAATGTTTGCCAAGAACAAAACTCCAAAATTAATTTTTTTATTTTAGAAAATGTTGCTAGTTTTGTTAAATTTCTTCCTGCCTCGTAGAATCTACAAATAACCCTAAGAAATCGCTGAACTAACGACCCTTCTCAAATATATGCCCACCATTGCCAATGAGGGAGAGAGCAAAAACCTCTTTTGCCGCAGATGATAGACCAGCAAAACAAAAGACCCACAAACAACTGCAGCAACGAAAAAACATTATGTGTTTGGACGCCTTTCATGCTTGCACTTTGTAACACCAGTTGCATATTTTCACTTTAGTTTGGAAGGTCAAAATCCTCCAAAGAGCACGACAAAGCCGCGAACACAGACAACCAGCCAGGCAGCCAGCAAGTCGAGCCATCCATCCATGCAAGTAGTAACCAGGCTTGGCTAAACGAACAACCAACCATTCCAGCAACATTGGCTCAATAAACTTGCAATCGTAGGCCTCCCTCCCTGTCTATGCTGTGTCTGCGTCCAATGTTGCTGCAACTGACTGCACGAACTGGGGTATAATAACCTCCAACGTCATCATCGCCATCGTCATCAACCAACATTTTGCAAATTTGGTGGAACAAACCAAATCATCATTTCAGGCTGGGGCCATTACCATATAACAAACCAAACGAATAACGTCTTTCCCTTGTCTTAAGCGACTTCGGTTCCCCATCCCCCTTCAGGGACTGCCAATGCTTTCTGTAAGTCAGTCAACTTTCATTCAAACCCTCGATCGATGACTTTGCTTGGGATAGAGCCAAACGCCTAACTGCCTGCCTACCTACCTACCTACCTACCCACCGTCTATTCAGCAGTAGTTGGTGGCCTGGACTTCCAAGTATGCAGCAGGGTGGGCTGCATGCCGTGCACTGTGGATTTGTTTTGTTTTGGCATTAGCCATAACTGTAGACGCAATATTTTCTATAGTTTAAGAGGTCTTTTGTTGTGGTCCGACTAGGTATCTTTGGCAAATGCTTTCGAAGGCAAAGGTGGACTGATACCTTGTACCAAGCTTCGAGGTAGCAGACCATGGTATCAGTCCATGCGTCCGTCTGTCCTTCCATGCCATTGATAGTAGTTTAGTGTTGTTCAACTGAGTATAATGTGGGTTTGTATTATTGCTTTGTGGCCGATAACATAGACGCTCACTCACTGACTGACTCCCTCAGTCACCCACGGTGAATGTCGTTGTCGCATAGATGCATTCATCGCTTTTTTTTTTTGCGCTTTACACTTTACAGGGCAATCACCTCGAATAGCAAAAAACTGATACTAAAACTAAAACAAAAGGCCAACAGCATAGCCCACAAGAGAGTTGGGAGAGCTGGCAATGACGTTCATATGCATGGTGCCACCTTCACTTGGCAACATATTTTTAACGTTTCACTATTTCGCAATGCCTTGTCATTGGACATGGCCGATATATTGAACTCCAAGAGTGTGTGAGAAAGTTTTCAGTTTGCATGGGCGCAATCTAGATAACAATTTGTTAAAAATCCTTAAATTTTCTGATAAACAATTGTCAAACATTGTCTAAGTGAGGGTGAATACTTACAGGTCGTAAACCTAAACTAGCCTTCCTTTAACCCCTTCCACTGACGCCTACATAGACATGATCCGTTTTGGGAGATTTTGGGGTGAGACGGACCCTTGTAGATGTTTGAACCCACATTCAAATGGCTGATTCATTGCATTTGCTACAAATGCTTTTACTTTTTTACCGATCCGTCTATATGTCCGTTCGTGTGGGGCGCTCCGCTTATTGAAGTCCGATATTGTACCTAACGGGCGCAATATGGGACTAGGCCCCAAAATGTTTATGTCCAAATGGTGTTTGTATTACCATAGGGAACAAATTCGCATAAACCGATTTGGCATTTTTGAGATATATGTCTGTGGAAAGCTGTGGTAAACGGGCCAACATAGTAAATTAAAAGATACAATCCCATAAAAAAAAGATCCTTCAATTTGACTCCTCGTGCCCCTGGAAAACGCAATTTTCATACGATTTTAAGAAAATTTGGTGGAAGGCCGAATTGGGACGAAAAGTTAATATAACCCCCATTTTAATTAGTAAATTTTCTTTCTATTTTTGTATGGAAAATTTGATTTTTATACCCACCACCGAAGGATGGGGGTATATTCATTTTGTCATTCCGTTTGCAACACATCGAAATATCCATTTCCGACCCTATAAAGTATATATATTCTTGATCAGCGTAAAAATCTAAGACGATCTAGCCATGTCCGTCCGTCTGTCCGTCTGTCTGTTGAAATCACGCTACAGTCTTTAAAAATAGAGATATTGAGCTGAAATTTTGCACAGATTCTTTTTTTGTCCATAAGCAGATTAAGTTCGAAGATGGGCTATATCGGACTATATCTTGATATAGCCCCCATATAGACTGATCCGCCGATTTAGGGTCTTAGGCCCATAAAAGCCACATTTATTATCCGATTTTGTTGAAATTTGGGACAGTGAGTTGTGTTAGGCCCTTCGACATCCTTTGTCAATTTAGTCCAGATCGGTTCAGATTTGGATATAGCTGCCATATAGACCGATCCTCCGATTTAGGGTCTAAGACCCATAAAAGCCATATTTATAGTCCGATTTCGCTGAAATTTGGGACAGTGGGTTGTCTTAGGCCCTTTGACATCCTCCGTTAATTTGGTCCAGATCGGTTCAGATTTGGATATAGCTGCCATATAGACCGATCCTCCGGTTTAGGGTCTTAGGCCCACAAAAGCCACATTTATTATCCGATTTTGATGAAATTCGGGGCAGTGAATTGTGTAAGGCCCATCGACATCCTTCGTTAATTTGGCTAAGATCGGTCCAAATTTGGATATAGCTGCCATATAGATCGATCCTCCGATTTATGGTGTAAGGCCCATAATAGCCACATTCATTATCCGATTTAGCTGAAATTTGGGACAGTGAGATGTGTTAGGCCCTTTGACATATTTCTGCAATTTGGTCCAGATCGGTTCAAATTTAGATATAGCTGCCATATAGACCGATATCTAGGTTTTAGGTTTTGGGCCCATAAAATGCTCATTTATTGCCCGATGTCCCCGAAATTTGAAACAGTGAGTTAAGTTAAGCTCCTTAACATACTTCTGCAATATCGCACAGATCGGTCCAGATTTGGATATAGCTGCCATATAGACCGATATCTAGGTTTTAGGTTTTGGGGCCATAAAAGACGCATTTATTGTCCGATGTCGCTGAAATTTGAGACAGTGAGTTTTGTTAGGCTCTTCGACGTCCTTCTTCAATTTTGCCCAGATCGGTCCAGATTTGAATATAGCTGCCATATAGACCGATCTCTGGATTTAAAGTTTAGGGCCCATAAAAGAGGCATTTATTGTCCGATTTCGCCGAAATTTGGGACAGTGCTTAGTGTTAGGCTCTTCGACATGTTTATGCAACTTGGCCCAAATCGGCCCAGATTTGGATATAGCTGCCATGTAGACCGATATCTCGATTTAAAGTCTTGGCCCCATAAAAGGCGCATTTATAATCCGATTTAATTGAAATTTGACACAGTGACTTATGTTCGGCTTTTCGACATCGTGTCGTATATAGTTCAGATTGGTATGAGGTATATGAGTATAAGGTATGAAATTTTCACCGAATTTTGATGAAAGGTGGTTTACATATATACCCGAGGTGGTGGGTATCCAAAGTTCGGCCCGGCCGAACTTAACGCCTTTTTACTTGTTTTTTTTAATTTTCCAAAAACATTTCATTTACAAATTTTTTTTAACCTCCGCCTAGGATAGGTTATAATGATTTCATCGTTCCGTTTGTAAACATTATTGGATCCGAGACCCAACAAGGTACATATTCTTGAACGTCTTGACTTTCTAAGTCATTTTGGCAATGTCCTTCTGCCCAACCGTCTGTCTGTCTGTCTGCCTGTCAAAAGCACCCCTCCTTTCGAAGGAGTAAAGATAGCCGCTTGAAATTTTAGGTTTGTAATGGGCCTTATTGGTCGATGTTTTGATATAGCTGCCGCATTAATCAACCACGAATCTTGGTTTCTTGGGCCTCTTGAGGGCACAGTTCTAATCCAATTTGGCTGAAACTTTGCACCTAACATTTTGTTATGACTTCCAACAACCAATTATGGTTTAAATCGGTCCATAACTTGATATAGCTCTTATTTATTTGGAAAAGTTATTCAATGATCTTGTGAGATGCAATACATGGTGAAGAGTATATTAGATTGGGCACTAAACACGCTTTTAATTGTTAATAGAATATTAGTTACCACTTGATTTTCGTATACAACAGTGAGCCCTGACCTTTGATACCCTCATCCGATGTTGATACAATATATTGACTATTTGGAGCATATTCAAAAATTACAAGTAAAACGGCCGGGCCGAATTTTGGAATTTTGGGAATATATGTCAACCACCTTTCGTCATAATCCGGCGAAAAATGCAGCTATATCCAAATATGGCCAGATTTCGACCAAATTCGGCACGGACATTGAGTGGTCTAATAAATACAGCTTATTGTTCAATTTTGGTTCAATATTGGTCTTTTCGGCAGCTATATCCAAATATAGACTGAGCTGAACCATATAGCACACAGATGTCGAAAAGCCTAACATAAGTCACTGTCCCAAATTTTGGCGGCATCGGACAATAAATGCGCATTTTAGGGGCGCAAAACCTTAAATCGAGAAATCAGTCTATATGCAGCTATATCCAAATCTGGACCGATCTGTGCCATATTGCAGAAGTATATCGAGGGGCTTAACTTAACTCACTGTGCCAAATTTCGTCGACATCGGACAATAAATGAGCCTTTTATGGGCCTCAGACCTTAAATCCAGAGATCGGTCTATATGGCAGCTATATGGAAATCTGAGCCGATCTAGGCTAAATAGAAGAAGGATGTCAAAGGGCCTAACACAACTCACTGTCCCAAATGTTGGCAAAATCGGACAATAAATGCGCCTTTTATGGGCACAAGACCTTAATCGAGAAATCGGTCTATATGAAAGCTATATTCAAATCTGGACGGATCTGGGCCAAACAGAAGATTTCAGCAAAATCGGATAATAAATGTGGCTTTTAGGCCTAAGACCCTAAATCGGCCTATCGGTCTATATGGGGGCTATATCCAGATATAGTCCGATATAGCCCATCTTCGAACTTAACCTGCTTATGGACTAAAAAAGAATTTGTGCAAAATTTCAGCTCAATATCTCTATTTTTTAGATTTTTACGCTGATGAAAAACACATATACTTTATATAGTCGAAAATGGATATTTCGATGTGTTGCAAGCGGAATGACAAAATGAATATAATACCCCCATACTTCGGTGGGGGGTATAAAAATATAAAAACTATTTAAAAAGTAGAAAAAAGACAATTTGAACATATTTAATTAAAATTTAAAAAATTATAAAAAATAATCAAAACAAAAATCCAGCATTTTAAAAAATTTTAAATTTCCTAAAAACAAGCTTTACAAAAATTTCCAAAACAATTGATGTTAGAATTTTCGCTCTTTGTAAAATTGCTGATTTTTGACAAGTGAAATTTCCCCAAAACATATAAATGTGAAATGTTTTGTGTAACCATTTCCATTCATCCAGTACATGCACTTTAAAACTCTTACCCAACTCGTGTAAAAACTTTTTTAAGACATCAACGTAGTTTTTTTTTTTTTGGCTCCAAAAAAATTATTTTTTCTCGATGTATGGCAAAAATTTGTTCCGCCTCAAGTCCGATTTGTAGAATAAATTTTCTGTTTTGTTTTTGCCCATAATTATGAGATTCTGCCACATCTGTTAGACCTAACTTAACAACCACTAACACAGTTTGCTGGTGGGCCTGCTGGCCAGGAAAGTTGTATAGATTGAGTATCGTAGAAAACGAAACACAAAATTAAATAATACCAAATGTCTTGACGATTAACGCTTTGCGGGTTCTGCGTTGGTTTAAAGGCGTACAAATGATTGTGGGCCTTTGGTGCTGTTTTTCGCATTTTTTGCAAAATCGAAATGCGAAATTAAACCGACAGACGGACAAACACACTCATGTGTTGGAATGTACAGACCCACACACACACACACACACACATACGAAGATACATACCTTTAAATGTGTATATATAATGGCGGTTAATGGAGGTCATTCACTTTCGCACGAATTGTAATGTTTCGCATTTTGCTCTTCTGTCGCTTTTTCCTTCCCTTTTTCAACGTCTCCTTTAGTCGGTTGGGTTTTTTGCAAAAAAAAAAACCAAAAGAAAACAAAAAGTTCTTCTTTGGTTTTGTGCCAAGTGTGTCTTAAAGAAATGTTATAAACGCTCTCTGGGCATTGTTTCTAAAGCAGAAAAGGCGGACTTTGATTTGGCGGCTTGTGCAAAAAAAATCAAAAATGAAACGAAACAGCGAAATAATCGCAACACGACAACGAACTTGAAGCAAAAGGAAATGAATGAATTCGCAACAGAGAGACTGGCTTCATATGGTTAGGAAGATCACAGAATTAGAAAAAAAAACAATATGAATAAAATAAAATAAAAATCAGAAAAAAAAATTAAATAAAACTTTCGAAAATTTTTCTATCAAAATATAATTTTGGAAAAATTTCCTATAACAATAAATTTTTTATGAAAATTTTATTCTGACAACATTTTTTTAAGGAAATAGAATTTTGAGAACATTTTCCAAAAGGACAAAACTTTGATAAAAATTAAAAAGAAATGAAATGTTGAGAAAATTTCCAATAATTTTTTTTACAAAATTTCATATAAAAATTAAGATTAACAAAAGTTCCTATAAAAACGATATTTTGTGCCAAGTGTGTCTTAAAGATAGGGTCCGGTTTGGACCACAATTAAATTATATGTTGGAGACCTGTGTAAAATGTCAGCCAATTCGAATAAGGATTGCGGCCTTTGGGGGCTCGAGAAGAAAAAAAGAGAAATCGATATATATGGGAGCTGTATCGGGCTATAGACCGATTCAGACCATAATAAACACGTTTGTTGATGGTCATGAGAGAATCCGTCGTACAAAATTTCAGGCATATCGGATAATAATTGCGACCTCTAGGGGTCAAGAAGTCAGGGGTCAAGAAGTCAAGAAGTCATCCCAGAACGGTTTATATGGCAGCTATATCAGGTTATGGACCGATTTAAACCATACTTGGCACAGTTGTTGGATATCATAACAAAACACGTCGTGCAAAATTTCATTCCAATCGGTTAAGAATTGCACACTCTAGAGGCTCAAGAAGTCGAGACCCAAGATCGGTTTATATGGCAGCTATATCAGCTTACAGACCGATTTAAACCATACTTGGCACAGTTGTTGGATATCATAACAAAACACGTCGTGCAAAATTCCATTCCAATCGGACAAGAATTGCGCACTTTAGAGGCTCAATAAGTCAAAACCCAAGATCGGTTTATATGGCAGCTATATCGAAACATGGACCGATATGGCCCATTTACAATACCAACTGACCTACACTAATAAGAAGTATTCGTGCAAAATTTCAAGCAGCTAGCTTTACTCTTTCGGCAGTTAGCGAGCTTTCGACAGACAGACGGACGGACATGCCTAGATCGACATAAAATGTCGCGACGATCAAGAATATATATACTTTATAGGGTCTCAGACGAATATTTCGAGTAGTTACAAACGGAATGACATCTTATGGTGGAGGGTATAAAAAGGCTATTTTAAGTAAAATTTTTTTTAAAAATTAAATTTTGACATAATTTCTTAAAAAATAATTAAATTTTGATAAAATTTCCTATCAAAATTAAGTTTTTACTACATCTTACACATAACCAGTAAGTACAGGCAAAAGTCTTACGATAGAACAAAAATTGTGGATTTATATAGCCTTAAAACGCCATATCGGATAAAAAATTTATATGGAAGCAATCTCACGCCCAATATTGTAGAGATCTGACCATAATTGTGGCTTCTACTGCCTTGAAAGTCCATGTCGGATGAAATATATATATGGGAGCTATATCTAAATCAAGACCGATTTTATTGAAATTTTGCGTACGTATTATAAAGTCAAATAAAACGTCTCATGCAAATATATATCATTGCAATATGGGGCTCAAATAAAATGTATTTTAGAGTAGAATACGAACCTAATATATATTTTCAGGGCCAAGTCACTCAGTGGCCGATCATCCTCCAAAACACCCTCACCCCCAAACCAGACATATTTGCTGACTATTACAATAAGGGGCTCAAATGAAAGGTATTTGAGATTAGAAAACGAATTTGATATCCAATTTTGGTAGCCAAGTGTTTGGGGACGCCTCATCCCATACAGGTGTCTGGGGGACAACCCGGACATATTATCGACCATGACCATAATGCGCTCAAATGAAAGGTATTGGGTAGTAGAGCACGAACCCATTCGCAAAACACCCCCGAACAGGACTTATTTACTGGCCCCATTGCAATATGGGGCTCCAATAAAAGTCATTTTAGAGTAAAAGACGCATCTGATATATATTTTCAAGGCCAAGATACAAAGTGGCCGCTCAAACCCCCAAAACAGACATGTTTCCCGACTAAGAATAATTGGACTGAAATGAAAGATGTTTGGGAGTAGAGCACACCCCCAAACCGGACATATTTGCTGACTTTTGCAATAAGAGGCTCAAATGAATGGTATCGGAGATTAGAAAACGAATTTGATATCCTATTTTGCTGATATTTTTCAGCGCTATGAGTCTGAGGAACCACTCAATCCCCCCCCAAAACACCCCTAAATGAGACATACATATTTACCAGCCATGGCAATATGGTGCTCGAATCGAATATCAACATTCGGGTCACCCCACCCTCAATACCATTGCAATATGGGGCTCAAATAAAAGTTATTTTAGATTAGAACACTGATACACTGATATATATTCTCAAGTCACTGGGTGAAATTGGTACCCACTTTCGGGACCAGATTTCAGGAGATCCAAACTACCCTTTGAACCCACCAACCAACACCAGGGGGACCTTCCCACTCCCAAAATCCCCATGAGAATATCCGGCTCAAATAAAGTCTTTTAATAATGGAGTACATCTAATATCCAAACTTAAACCGTCCGAGCGAGTTTATAGACCGATAAAGATCTTACGGTATTCAAATATAGGCATTTATATTGTTATGCTGTAAGCCAAGCGACATTTATACCATTTTCGTAGCATGGTATTTCAAACATTGCCGAAAACAAATATTCAAAGGATAATTTTGTTCCATATATTGTAAAAGAAGGCGCAGCGGAGCGGTCCCGGTTCAGCTAGTTTCCTATAAAAATTAAATTTCGAATCGAAAGAAATGAAGTCTTAACAAAATGAAAAAAAATCCATTTCGAAAAAAATTTTCCTATAAAAATAAAATTTTTACTAAATTTCTTATAAAAATTGCATTTCGATAAAATTTCCTACAAAAATTTAATTTTAATAAAATTTGCTATAAACATAAAATTCTGTAAATATGTCCATCGAATAATTCCTAAAGAAATAAAAATTTGACCAAGAAATAAAATAAAATTTTGAAAAAATTTCCACCAAATTTCGTACAAAAAAAATTTTTGAAAAAATATTCTAAAAGAATAATATTTTCACAACATCTAAATTTTGACTTGGATGCCACCGTAGCGCAGAGGTTAGCATGTACGCCTATGACGCTAAACGCCTGGGTTCGAATGCTGGCGGGATCATCAGAAAAATATTTTTTTGCCGCCGTTTCTTAACGGACAAATTTACATTTGCAAATTTTTTGGCTTATGGGGAAAATTGTAATCATTAGCTTTCTGTTTTTCTTCTTCGCATGATTCTGGGTTTTTTTTCCATTTCCTGCTTTTGTGGTAGTTGTGTTTTCAAGATCAACTTAAACGTTGTATCACTTGCGATTGGGGGAATTTAGCAGTCATCCATGCATAAATCCATAGCTAGGCTTTCCAGAAAAATCGCAGTACTTTCTGTTTTAGCAAACGGAAGACCAGACTCTCACCTATTCTCCCAGTGAAAGGAGTGAGGCAAAGCGCACTACTGCAACTTTTTGCAGCAGGCAATAAGGAACCTTGACGGGGCAGTGACTAACTTGTTGCTGTTTTCAGAAGAAGTTGTTGGCAATTTCAAATTGTAGAAAACAGTTACGAAACTGTGTTTCTATGTGAGTTTGGCTGCATGGCAAAAACAGCTTTAGGTGGAGGACGAAGCAGAGAAGTAGTAGAATTTTACCAACAGAAAAGGTAGGTCCAACTTGAATGACGTGCAGAATGAAGCTATTAAATTATGTGGAGAGCAAAAAACTAAATAGGTTCCTCTTCTTCTTATATGAGGCATAGTGCCCAGAATGTTGTGGCACATTGTAGCAGCAGAAGTGATCTTACCCGTTTGGCTAGATTAGCCTGCCAGAATGCCACAAAACTCTGCCAGCAGTGCAAACCTCATCGTAGCAAGGCAATAGGCGTGAAGTGATGACGTTTATGTGCTATGGTTGGCACAGCTTGTGGCACGGTCTTAGTTTCGCAAAAAAAAGCACTAACGCAGAGTCATTGAACGCCAGTTTCATGTTGGCAAAGGGTTAAAGACCCTTAGTTAGAGTGTTTGCTGCCTAGTCAGCCACATGCAGCAGTAATGCAAAAATGTAGCATAGTAGGAAAAAAAAACAGAAAGACAGACGCATGCGCGGACGGACATATAAAACGTGTTTCGAACAGTAGATTACTTGGCTGCCTCTTTGTTTTGTTATTCAACATAGTCGTCAGCAGGCGAAGATCATTGCCTTTTGCCAAAGCCAGAAAACTCGAGGGAACCACGAGAATATCTAGCAAATAATTGAGATGGGTAACCAAAGTAGTTCCTCCTCGCCTTCCTCTCCTCCCCGCCTATACACAACAATACTGTGCTATGTGCATTAAATAAAATAAAATCTGATCTCCATTTGAACTGAAGTGAACTGAACCTACATCAACAATGTGACGCTGTTGGTAAACGGCATGCGGGGGGCCAGCACAACAGTGAATGCACCACAGATCACGAGAATAACACAATGGACAAGAAAGAAAAAACCAAAACGAAAAAACAAATTAAATTAAACTGCTCTTCATTTGTAGAGCGAGTTATCTATGTGTGTTAGTGAATGAGTTAAACGACCAGAGAAAGGAAGTACAGATGGCTACTTCAAAACGCAATAAAGGCCTTCTAGAGCAAGGGAAAAAATTAGGAAAAGTATCTTGTCTTTGGAATAGGTATATTTTCCTTGGGAAAAGTATCATTTCTTCAAGAAAAGTATCGTTTCCTCTAGAAAAGTATCTCCTCTCGGAGAAAAGCATTTTTTACTTGGGGAAATTATCTTTCGCTTGGGAAACGTATCTTTTCCATGGGACGGATACCTTTTCCCGGGAAAAAATATCTCTTTTTTGCAGGAAAAAGTATCTTTCCTTTGGGAAATGTATCTTTTCCATGGAACGGGTACCTTCTCCCGGCTAAAAGAATCTTTTCGCTGGGAAAAGTATCTTTTCGCTGGAAAAAGAATCGGTTCGTTGGGAAAAGTGTGTTTTCCTCGGGAAAAGTATTTTTGCCATGAAAAGCTATGTTGTGGAAATGTATTCTAGAGAAAAGTGTATTTTCCTAAGAACACTTTTTCTTAAGGAAAACCTTATTTCTCCTAAGAAATTTCTTTTTTCCTAGAAAAGTCTATCGTTTCATAGGGAAAATGATCGTTTCTTCTGGAAAAGTATATTTTCTTATGAAAAAGTATCTTTTACTGGGGCAAAGTATATTTTCCCAGGGAATTGTATCTTTTCCCAGGGAAAAGTTTCACTACCTATGGAAAAGCATCATTTCCTAGGAAAGTGTATCTTTTGCTAAGGAAAAATATCTGATCGTGGGGAAAATTATCATTTCTAGTGGAAATGAAATCTTTCTAGACAAAAGTATATTTTCCTAGGGATAAGTATTTTTTCCTATGGAGAAGCATTTTTTCCTATGGAGAGGCATCTTTTCTTATGGGGAGGCATATTTTCCTTTGGAAAAGCATCTTTTCCTAATGAAAAACATACTTAGCTAGGGAAACTATCTTTTCCTATGGAAAAGTACCTTTTCCTATGGAAATTACCTTTTCCTATGGAAATTACCTTTTTCTATGGAAAATCATCTTTTCCTAGGGAAAATTATTTTTGCCTAGAGAAAAGTATCTTTTCGTAAGAAAAAGTATATTTTCCTATATAAAAGTATATTTTCCTAGGGAAAAGTATCTTTTCTTTCTTGCTAGAGAAAAGTATCTTCTTCTGAGGAGTAGCAACTTTTCCTACGTAGAACCCCTTTTTCCTATGGAAAGAAGAATCTTCTCCTAGGGAAAATTATCTTTAATTTTGGAAGAGAATATTTTCCTTTGGAAAAGTATCTTTTCTTTCGAGGGGAAAAATACCTTTTCCTAGCGAAAGGTACCATTTACTAGGGAAAAGTACTTTCTGCAAGGAAAATACATCTTTTCCTGGGTAAAAGAATCATATTCTAGGCAAAATTATGTTTTATTATGAAACAGTATTTTTCCCTAGGGAAAAGTACCTTTTCTAGGAAAAGTATCTTTTCCTATGGAGAAGCATCCTATCCTATGGAAAAAAGTACCTTTTCCTATGGAAAGTACATTTTCCTATGGAAAAGTACCTATTCCTATGGAAAAGTACCTTTTGCTATTGAAAAGTATCTTTTCCTGTGGAAAAGTATATTTTCCTATGGAAAAGTATCTTTTCCTATGGAAATGTGTCTTTTCCTATGGAAAAGTATCTTTTCCTATGGAAAACCATCTTTTCCTATGAAAAAGTATCTTTTCCTATAGAAAAGTACCTTTTCCTATAGAATAGTAAATTTTGCCATGGAAAAGTATCTTTTCCTATGGCAAAGTACCTTTTCCTAGGAAAAAGCATTTTTTCGTATACAAAAGTATCTATTCCAAGGGAAAAGTACCGTTTTCTAGGAAAAAGTTCATTTTCCTAGGGAAAGATATATGTTCTCTTTTACAAGAGAAAAATATCTTTTTTGGGGAAAATCTCCTTTTCCAAGGGAAAATACTTTTGCCTAGGGAAAAGAATCGTCTCCTAGGGAAAAGTGTATTTTCCTTGGAAAAACTATCACTTCCTAGTGAAAATATCTTTTCCTTTAGAAAAGAATCTTTTCCTATGGAAAAGTGTCTTTTTCTTGGGAAAAGTATCTTTTTCTGGGGAAAAAGTATTTTTTCCTAGGAAACAAGTTTATTTTCCCATTGCAATCTATCTTTTACTAAGGAAAAAAATAATTTTCTTGGAGGAAGCATCTTTTCTATGATTGCTCAAAAAAAGCTACGATTTGTTTATTTCCCAGTGAAATAAAATAGGGTCTATTATTTAATCTTTCTTTTCATTTTCTCCAGCAGGTTCATCTGTACCATTGTTGCATTTTTAAACTGACTGCATCTATTTTTAAAGAGATCTGCTCCTTCACTTTTTATGCCCCCTTCACTTGCTGCGTCTCCCTATCTCTCTCTCTCTCTCTCTCTGCCATTTACACACTGAACTGGCTGTGGTGGTCTGGTGGCTTTGAACTTCAAATGAAATGAAAGAAAATTCAACAACAACAACAACAGCGACCACTATAAAAGATAATGCATTGCATATCAGACTACATCAATACAACACCATGGAAATGAACTGAATAGATCTCTGGGGGAAATATGGTTGTATAGTTGTTTTTGCGTTTTTTTTTTATTGTACGCTGTTCTCCACGGCACATTCACATTGAAATGGAAAATCTAGTGAAAATTGTTTTAGACCCCAAAAGATAGGCAGCAGCAACAGCAATTACATTTCATGATCATGGTGACTATGATGACGATCAGCCACAACATCTCTGACAATTTTCATGATAATGATGATGTTTACATTTACAATCGCCCATTTGTTGTGGTAGCCAAGGGAGCAATGCCTTGTTGTGAACGACAACGAACTACATCGGCTTGGTTTGTTGCTACGACAACAATGACGTTGACAAGGCATTGGCATTGCAACAACATCATAATCTGTGTATATAGGCGAGGAGAGCAATATGGCTACAAAATTGCGTTTGCTGCAGCTGATCTCGATTGTAACAAGCAATGCAGGCTGATGGCTGGGTAATCGCTGTTAATTCAGTTATAAATACAAAGCGGAATTGTAGGCAAAGTTATGAATAAGTATATAATTCTGTTGAAGTTCACAAGATATGTTATATAAAAAAAATTAACAATTTATTTTTAAAAATGTGTTTGGGTCTTTTTCTCACACAATTCCCCTGTCTACCAAGAGTTTGCTTACTACGGCTTTCTTGTTGCGGTTTTCCTAATTTATTTTCAATGTCAAGTTTTTTATAGTCTTCTCTTCAAAAAAAAATATCACTCTTATTTTTTTTTTTTTTGCAACTAGCGTGGTGACTTCGGAAGGAGGATTGGCTAGATTTAATGAAAATAGAGATTTAAATTTTGGCTATTGTTTTTTTTTTTTTAATGAAAATTTTGCCTAATTTGTTTCCATTGAAATCTTTAGCAAAATATTAATTCTACGACAAGTTTCTTTATTCTTATTTCTGTGTAATATTTTGTCCAAAATTCACTTCTATATAATTCTATTTATATAAAATAAATTTTATTTCTATAGAAAATTTTTTGTATTTCAAAACTTTTTGTTATAAACTCTTTTTTTCAAAAATGTATTTCCTAGACTCGTTTTTTTCAGTGTTTTTCTGAACTACATCTATGTGATGCATTTATAAAAAATATATAAATAAAGTGCAATAAAATTCATCCTCAATAACTGAAAAGATCATTGAACGTAATTAAAGTAAATCGTAATCTTTGAAATATTCATTCACATTCCGTCACTCACTTACTGAGTCACTCATTAACTTCGAATGATTGAAGTTGCTGCATATGATGGCCGTTGTGAATGATGCCCATTTGAAAGTCAATGACTACAGCAACTTGAAGCCTCAAGGCGTTTGAAGTTAATAACATATGAGGATTATGGCAGCAGTGTAAAAGATCCCTGGCTTTCAAATTTTCTTTGGGAAATGAAAATTTTCCTATGCTACTACTCTACCCCAGCAACGGCACAGTTAAGAATTTTCCTGATTTTCTTCTTTTGTTGGGATGTTTTCTTTCCCTTTCCTGCTAGCGATTAATTATCTTCCCATGCCCGCTTGGAAAATTCTAGCAAGATATAGAATTGTTACACAACGTTGCATGTGTTTTTTAGCCCAACGCTATGTGGTTGCTTTTCACTCTTGAGTTAGAAGAAAAGCATGCATTATTTATGAGTTCAGTTTTCTTTCTTGTTGTGTTAATCGCCGTTGAATCGAGTTCAAGTGCAATGCTATTGAAAATGGAAAACGAGATATGAAATGAAAAGAAAAAAAAAAAACAAAACAAGAAAATTCACATAAATGGAAATTTGATGGATTAAAATTTGAATGTGTATGGAAAAAGGTTCGGCTATTGTATTTTCCCGATACTAATAATAAACAAATAATACACATGAATTAACAACACAAACATAAACTTTTAGTGGCTAAATATAGATGTATGTTAGCTATTTAGGATACAAAAAAATGCAATTAAATTTAAACCAGAAGGTATGGTAAGATTGGCTGTCCTTTCACAGACTTAGACAATTTTAAATCCAAAAAATTTTCCAATTTTGAAGTACATATTACAGAAAGTAATATGTACTTCAAAATATGAAGTACATATTACAGCTGACAGAAACAAAGAGAAGAAAATGTTAAGGTTTTTATGCAACTGTTTTCTATAAAGACTATTCAATGAAAGTACTTTTCTCGACCAAAAAATGCAAAAAATCCTATTTTTTTACAGTTTTTGACTTCCAAACTGTATGATTTTGAACTGAATTGCCGTATGTTGACGCATACTTCAGCAAAGTCTTTGTGAATTTTATCACCAATCCAAATCATGCATCAAATCGAAACACAAATGCCTTCGTCAATCGCAAAATACAAGGCCAAACTCGTCCAAAATTTCAACAAATAAAAATTAAATATCGAATATCCCCTTACTCAGTGAAGATATTGTTAACCTCCAGCGGACTTTTTTGTAGCGATTTTTGAACACTATCCTGCAAAAATCGGAAACATAAATGAACATCGGAACATAAGTGAAGATTTGGCAGACCGAACAATTCTTCGAAATGCCGAGGTTACCAAATTCAGGTCCCTGCCAAGAGGCACTTAGGGCCTTGAAATTTTGCACATGATTTCGATAATACCTCAGCTCTAGCCATTTCAAAGATTTATCTCTATCTCTTCTCAAATGGTATAGTTTTTATATTAGTTTTTTGTTATTCTATCCCACTGTGCAATAGCACGATGTAACCCTGCTATTTTTTACGACTTCTATTAATCATGACGAGTACGGCCCATCTGTATCGATATCTCGTACATATTTGAAAAAGTCATTCAATGAATATGTCAAATACAATACATGCTGGAGGATACATAAGATCCGGCCCGGCCGAACGGATACATAAGATTCGGCCCGGCTTTACTTGTTTTTTTTTATCTTTTCTTCAATATTTGTATGTATTTGTTTTGCATAACCTCACAACTGCATTTTTATATACCACTAAGGAAATACAAATTTCTCCTGGCTTCTTTCCCCCTCCTTCTCTTCATGTATTATCTTAACAAAGCATTTTATCGCTGCTCTTTATCGCCCAAAGAAACCACTACAAAAAAAATGAAGGTCACCAGCACACATTCCAACTTGTGATCTATGTGTAGCTGCATGCGCATGTGTGCGTGTGTGTAAAGCCATTTAGAAATTAACTCAATTTCCTTATCAATTCCAAAAAAAAAACAACGCAAAATAAATTCGTTATGAATTTTGAAAATTTGTCGTTTTTGTTTTTTTCATCGCCAAGTGAACGTCACTTTTCACACGCCAGATGATTAGAACGGTATTAGAACACAATGTTCGAAATGTCCATATGTGTACAGCATGGCGGCAGGGTAAGGCGTTGCTAACGATGGCTCGTACATACATATGAGGGCGTGCATGACTGGCTATTTGCCCTGAAACAAGAAATCAGCAACCTAAGCAACTATTTAGTTCCAAATGCTATCAACCTATCGGGGCAGCTGTGTATTTTCGTTTTTTTGCAAAACCCTGAAACAAAAGGTGAAAATTCGATAACAGCATTTCAAGGTCCCCCTATCAGCTCTATGAGAATGTGACTATCTTTGAACACAAAAAAACACGAACTCTAAACCAACAGAAATAGATTAATGGCATACATTAGCTTTTTTTTACCCGACACTATAAATTCGCAATAATGGGAAACAGTATTCTAATAAAGGAGCCAAATATGTTTTATAAGCTATTAATCAATTTCAATTTTAATTAAAGTGTAACAACGTTGAAATGAAATGAAAGTATAATAAAGACATCGTCGAATTGTTTTTGTATAGAAAATTTTATCCCCACATTTTTCCTGCAAAATTTTTTGTAAAATTTTGCTGTTTTTTTATGAAAATTGTTTGAAAAAAGTCTATGGAAATTTGCCTTAAAAGTTTATTTCTATATTGGGTTGCCCAAAAAGTAATTGCGGATTTTTCATATAGTCGGCGTTGACAATTTTTTTCACAGCTTGTGACTCTGTAATTGCATTCTTTCTTCTGTCAGTTATCAGCTGTTACTTTTAGCTTGCTTTAGAAAAAAAAAATTAAAAAAAAGTATATTTGACTAAAGTTCATTCTAAGTTTTATTAAAATGCATTTACTTTCTTTAAAACAATCCGCAATTACTTTTTGGGCAACCCAATAGTTTTTGTTTTTAGTTCGGCTTGAGGTCATATGTAAAAATTTGTTGTAATTAAAAAACGATGTTTATTTGTTTTAATTATTAATTTTATTTCTTATATCCTTTTTAGAGACAAGTTTAGCTAAAATTTTAATATTTTACCTTATTGTTTATAAAAAATTTTTTGACAAAATTTTATTTTTATGGACAATTTCAAAAAAAAAAAAACTTTTTTAATTTAAAATTTAAAATAAAAACATTTAAATTTTAATTTTGTTCACCATTGTATTTTATTTCTATGAAATACTTTTCTTATTTCCATCTTTTTCATAAATTTTACAGTGAAATTATTTCAAAAATATTTCTTCTATAAATATTTTTTCATAATTTTTATTTTTATAAGAAAATAGCCGAATCGGGCCCGCTCCGCTGCGCCTTCTTTAACGCTCTAATATGTTTTTTTTAGGGTGGGTACACTTCGCCCTGAATGTGGATATCAAATTCGTGCCACTATAGCCTATCTCCGCCTATGACGCTGAACGCCTACTACCTTTGCGAGGGACCATGTCATGCATGATCATGTAAAAAACTCTTCCAAATAAGGTGTCGCATTGCGGCACGCCGTTCGCACTCGGCCATAAAAAAGAAAACATGCCATATCAGAAAGTTTTAACTTGAATTGGATACCACTCAATGACATGTAAGAAGTTTGCTCCTGCTTGGTTCCTGAGCAAATTTTTACTTTACTCCCAAAATGCCTATCTTTTGAGTGCTATATTATCGTATTGGTAAATATTTTCGGTTTAGGGGATATTTCAGGGGTGCGGTGGCCATCCATACTCTTGGCACCTCAGGCATTTCGACTCAAATGTGGTTACTAAATTCGTGCTTCACTCCCAAATCCCTTTAATATCAAATTCAATCTTTACTCCCAAATAGTCAGAAATGAAGTTCAGTTTAGGGGGTGCTTTAGGGCGTACCCTTTGAGTTTCATATTGCCACAATGGGTCAATTAACCTATTTGACGTATTTTTAGGAGGAAAAGCGCCACCTGAACGCAAATTTTAATGTCATACTCGTATATGTAATCTACTCTCAAATAGCTTTCATTTGAGTCCCATATAGACATGGACGGCTAATATGCCCATTTGGGGGTATTTAGGGGCGGGGCGACCTCCCATTACTTGGACCCAATTTTGTATGCCATATTTGTAATCTACTGTCGAATACTTTTCGTTTGAGACCCATATTGACATGAGCGACGAATATATCTGTTTAGAGGAGTTTCGGGTTGGGGCGGCCCGCTGGGTCCAAATTTTCAAATTTTCATACAATTCTAGTCTCCCATACCTTTCATTTGATACCCATATTGTGCCTACCGGTCCCCACTTGGTTTTAGATGGCGTTTTTGGGGTATCCGATATCTGCAAATTTATAATCTATGTTTCCGTTCAGACAAACTTACACAATCTGTGAAAATTTTAAGAAAATCGATTCACCCATTTTTGATTCCAAGGAACAAACAAACCAGTTCCCATATAGTCATGATTGGTTCATATGCCCATTTGGGGCATTTTTGGCGGGTGCCTTAGGAATTCTTGTTGTGTTTTCTTGTACCTAGCAGCCATTTGTGTGTGGCTCTTATATTTTTTTGTCATTGGGCATACCAGCACTTTTTACCATCCGCACTCCAACCTGAATGCTCTTTGCTCAGTCAAAACAAAAAGAAAAAAATGTTGCATATGGGAATTTGTCTATACCAGAGACGAGCAGATAATTGCAATTATTTGCAAGCCTATGCATCTACCTGGGATTATTTTCTTGTGTACGTACAAAGTAATGTGCCATAGAGTGAGTTTTTTTTTGCCAACCTCGGGTCTATACGCTCAAATACTCATCCTTTCTCTCTAGTAGGAGAGACACAAGAGAATAATTGAGCTATCGAAATACTTTTACAGTTAAAGAGTTTTTCACAACAAACGGAAGGTATTTTTACCGTAGACGAAGCTGTTGGCTTTACAATAAACAAAGATAGTTACGTTCAATAATACAACGTTTACGGCTACCGTCTGATATGTTGAAGCGAAACGTTACACGGTTACAATAAAATCATTTGGTTTGTCGTAAAAATATCCCAACGTTTTATTTGTTTGCGTGTAGTGATTTTTTTTATTTTTGTTTTTTTTTTTCTTAAAATTTCTCTAACAAAGTTTTTTTAAGCAGTTTAAAATTTTTCCAAAACTGTAGTTCTTACAATATGTTGACAAAATTTTTTCAACATTTTGCTTCTCCAAAATTCAAGGCCAAGCCATATTACCTTAGTTTTGTCTCTAGAACTCTCATCACCAAAAATTTCGATTTTTATTTATGGCACACTGTTAATGAAAGTGTTACATATGTGTGTACGTACACCTCAAGAAACTGGCATTAGTGTTTAGCTATCGAATTAACACCTTTATAGACTTGGTCCATATTCAAATAGAAAACAAACTTTTGCGGAGAGCCTCTTGGCAGACACAAGGCCTACGCACAATTACGCACCACTAAAAAAATAAAAGAATTTAACAAACCCCACTCAATCATGATGGTGCTTAGTTCTTCACTACATGTCGTTTATATATCGTTGTTCTTTCATTGTACAATTCCGATGATGATGATGATGAGGATTTTGATTTGACCTTGGCCTAAATGAATAGTTCAATAAACGATAGGTCGTTGACAAGCAATGTTAGTTTTTGCGTAGCGAGTGTGAGCGAGCATTGGCAGCAGTTAGCTAAACTATCGAGATTAGATTAGTTTTCTGCACCAGGTAAATGAACTGCTCAAGGACATTGCTCACATGGGAGTTCATTTATTTCAGGGGGAAGTAAAAGGTGTATCCAAAACATTGTGACTACGACGTATTTATGTGGTCAAATGTACTGGGGTTTAGGGTAATTAAACAACTTTTTTTAATATTTTAAATCATGACTTCTTCATTGAAGATTAATTTGAATATCAATTTCCGCTATTGTTTTTTTTTTAATTTCTTTCCATTGAAAAGTAAGACGCAAATCAATGTTGGTAAATCAAAAAAGTCATAATAAGGTTAGAAGAAAATTGAAAAAAATTTATTCTGAAATATTATAACAAGTTTACTTAAAACAATTATTAGAACTATTTTTAGAAAAAAATTTGTCAAACTTTTATTTATAAAGAAAATTGTAACAATAATTTTTTTTATATTTTTTTATAAAATTTTTCAAATTTTATTTTTTTGTAATATTATTTCTATAGGAAAAGTTTGAAAAAAAAAACATATTTGTCAAACTTTGTTTTCAACAGAATTTTTTGACAGAAAATTTTATTTCTATAGAAAATTTTGTCAAAATTTTATTTCTATAGAAAATTTTGTCAAAATTTTATTTCTATAGAAAATTTTTTCAAAATTTTTTTTTCTATAGAAAATTTTGTCAAAATTTTATTTTTATAGAAAATTTTGTCAAAATTTTATTTCTATAGAAAATTTTGTCAAAATTTTATTTCTATAGAAAATTTTGTCAAAATTTTATATGTATAGAAAATTTTATCAAAATTTTATTTCTATAGAAAATTTTGTCAAAATTTTATTTCTATAGAAAATTTTGTCAAAATTTTATTTCTATAGAAAATTTTGTCAAAATTTTATTTCTATAGTGCACAAAATTTGTAGCCTTTTAGGAAATTTGATTAAAATCGGGGAAATTAAGAAACTGCGGGAATACTTCAAATGACTGCAGTTTGGCGGGAATAAAACCTTCCTAGAAGAGCAACGAGGGATGTCTTTTTTATTGACAGTGGTGGCAACCAGTGTTCGCCTTATAGACTCCGCCGTAAGTAAAACAAAAACAACACTTGTTAGTACAAGCAATGTGAAGTGTGGGAGGATTGAAACGAGGCTCACCGTTTGATTTCTGGAATGCAATTGAATTTTTATTCTTCTTTAAACTAGGTACGAACATCAATATGCTTGCCGAAAACCAGTTGCTCTCATTTATTTTGCCGCCCAATCTAAACGAAGGTATTATGAGAGAGTTTGGATAAAAACTACAAAGCTACAGATTGATGTTCGATAGCAGATAATAATTACATGTTGTTAGTTACTTAAATTCATTGATTGGCAACTATAATCCGTTATTAATTCAAATAGATACAATTTACATTATGAAGAATTCAATAAGATTAATGTAAATTTAAACATATAGAAAATTTTGTCAAAATTTTATTTCTATAGAAAATTTTGTCAAAATTTTATTTCTATAGAAAATTTTGTCAAAATTTTATTTCTATAGAAAATTTTGTCAAAATTTTATTTCTATAGAAAATTTTGTCAAAATTTTATTTCTATAGAAAATTTTGTCAAAATTTTATTTCTATAGAAAATTTTGTCAAAATTTTATTTCTATAGAAAATTTTGTCAACATTTTATTTCTATAGAAAATTTTGTCAAAATTTTATTTCTATAGAAAATTTTGTCAAAATTTTATTTCTATAGAAAATTTTGTCAAAATTTTATTTCTATAGAAAATTTTGTCAAAATTTTATTTCTATAGAAAATTTTGTCAAAATTTTATTTCTATAGAAAATTTTGTCAAAATTTTATTTCTATAGAAAATTTTGTCAAAATTTTATTTCTATAGAAAATTTTGTCAAAATTTTATTTCTATAGAAAATTTTGTCAAAATTTTATTTCTATAGAAAATTTTGTCAAAATTTTATTTCTATAGAAAATTTTGTCAAAATTTTATTTCTATAGAAAATTTTGTCAAAATTTTATTTCTATAGAAAATTTTGTCAAAATTTTATTTCTATAGAAAATTTTGTCAAAATTTTATTTCTATAGAAAATTTTGTCAAAATGTTATTTCTATAGAAAATTTTGTCAAAATTTTATTTCTATAGAAAATTTTGTCAAAATTTTATTTCTATAGAAAATTTTGTCAAAATTTTATTTCTATAGAAAATTTTGTCAAAATTTTATTTCTATAGAAAATTTTGTCAAAATTTTATTTCTATAGAAAATTTTGTCAAAATTTTATTTCTATAGAAAATTTTGTCAAAATTTTATTTCTATAGAAAATTTTGTCAAAATTTTATTTCTATAGAAAATTTTGTCAAAATTTTATTTCTATAGAAAATTTTGTCAAAATTTTATTTCTATAGAAAATTTTGTCAAAATTTTATTTCTATAGAAAATTTTGTCAAAATTTTATTTCTATAGAAAATTTTGTCAAAATTTTTTTTCTATAGAAAACTAGCTGCACCAGGGCCGCTCCGCTGCGCCTTCTTTCACTTTATATGGAACAACATTATCCTAGTGTAAGTAATATACTAAAATACCTTTCACTTGGGCCACATATAGCCATGTCGGTAAATTTGGGGGTATGTTTTGGGGAAGGGGCGGTGCCCCAAATACATGGTCCCACAGATTCGAATTCTACTCCCAAATACCTTCATTTGAGCCCCACATTGACATGGTCGTTAAATATGCCCGATTGAGGGATGTTTTGGGGATTGGGGTGGTCCCCCAAACACGTAACCCTGAAAATATATCAGCATAGTGCTTTATTCTCAAATATCATTTATTTGAACCCCATATTGTCATTGTCCTCAAAAGTGGATATCAAATTCGTTTTCTAACCTCAAATAGCTTTTATTTAAACCACTTATAGCAAAAGTCAGCAAATATTCCCGGTTTGGGGTATGGGCCCTAGAAACGATCAATATCGAGATCCACTCTCTTTAATGTCTGTTTGGCAGTGGTTTCTGAGTTGGGGCAGTCCCCCTGGGACTTGGCCCCTAATTTTTATGTATGTTTGGTATTCTTCTCTCAAATACCTTTCGATTTAGTTCCAATCGGTGGTTTTTGGAGTAGGGCGTCGTCCCATGGTTATGAACCCAAAAGTTTTGTACAAGTTTTGTGTTTTTGGGTTGCGATAGGAGGGCATGCATAATTTCGCTTAAATCGATGCATCCATCTCCGATATCTTGCGTTTTTGAAAATTGGGGTTAGGGGGATAACCCGCTCCCTCTTGGATACCACAAGCCGAAATATACTATTTTTACCGAGGGCCCAACCCTACCATCTGTGAAAATTTCATGAAAATCGGTTCAGTCGTTTACAAGTCTTCTCGGAACAAAGGAAGCGCAACACTGCGCCTTCTTATACACCACAATTATTCCTCTTTTATATAACTTTTTTGTATAACTACCAAAAATTAAAGGTTTCTATCTAGGATAGCCTATTGTGGAAGCTTGTGCCAGGGTAGGAGGGCTAACATAATAATAAAACCGAAAATAGTCAATTTTCAGTTCCTTTATTTTATTTATACGAAGGACGGACAACTTGTCAAAACTGTGGTGGAAAGCATATGATCAAGTTTGAACACTTTCTTCTCTCTTTCTTTATCTTTATTCCGGTTTGGTTGCTATTCAAATGAATAATATCCCCCAATAGATGGAGCTGAAGCTGTGGTGTTTGGTGATGCTCGCTGTTGATTCCCATCATATTGTCATTTTGTTTTTTATTGAATTCAATCGAATCGGTGAAAAACCTTACCCGTGGCAAGGTAAGGTTTTTCACCAATGACACTGAAGGCCTAGGTTTGAATTTTGTCATAAACGTTAGAGAAACGTTGGTTACCTCTTTAATAACAGTTGCGAAAATTGTGAATAATTTAGCCATGTAAGACTTCTTTACAAAAACGTAGTGCTTAGCCACTTGCCTCTTGTACCCAGGTTTTAAAAACAAGCTTCTTTGCGTTGAGCTAACATTTTAATCTAACCCGCTCCACTAAGCTTTCGCTTTCAAAACGTGGAAAATATTTCACTTATTTATTTAAACCTACTCTCTAATAGCTCTTATTCTGTGTGAGTTGGCTTCACCTCACCTTCTAATCGTACCCTACTAAACAAATGTATCTCACTTAATTCTCACGCTGTCATGATCTGCGGTTGTTTTAGAAAGAGGACCTCCTCCCAGATCCTTGGACCCAAAACTAATTGTCATAGTCGTATTCTTCTCCATAATACCTTTCATTTGACTACCTACTTATATTATGATCAATCCATATTTCTAATATGGGTGGTTTCGAGGCTTGGGCGGTTCCACAGATACTTGGAGCTAAAATTTACTACCAGATTCGTACTCTACTTCGAAAAAACCCTTTATTCGAGTCCCATATCGACATGATTAGTCAATAGGTCTGTTTGGGGTTTTCCGTACGGGTATAAGGTTGGGGAGGCCCCTCACATTTTTGGTCCCGAAAATCAGTATAAGTTTCGTGCTCTACTCCTAAATATCTTTCATTTGAGCCGCATATTGTTCTAGCCAGTTAATATGTCCGGTTTGGGGATTGTTTCGTATTCTACTCTCCAATACTTTTAATTTGATACCCATATTGTCCCGATCGGTCTACTTTTTTTTATAGGCCGTGTTTTTGGGTAAGGGGGAGGGTCTGCCCCTTCCGATATCAAATTATATAGCCTATTGTTCCTTCCAGACCAACCTCACAATCCGTGAAAATATCAAGAACATCAGTGTAGACCGATTTCCCGATTCAGAGTGTTAGGCTTTAGACGCATTTATAACCTGATTTCGCTGAAATGTAGCACAATGAGTTGCGTTAAGTTTGGCACATTAAGTTGCGCATAGACCTCAAAATTCGTGCCAACTATGGTCTAGATCGGACTATATCCTAATATAGCCCTCATATATACCGACCTCCCGATTTAAGGTCTTGGGCCCATGAATTGCCCGATTTTGCTGAAGTTTGACAGTGAGCTGTTTTTTTCTCTCTTTAACGTCCGTAGTAAGGTTTGGCTTGGACCATCTTTGGTATATTTTGGGTGGGCGATACAAGGAAGCCGGTCCCCCAACCGAAACTACATTTCTTAATACAAAATTTCAATGAATGGTCTATAAAGACAAAAAGACAGAATTATCCCGTTATGCTATCTGAAGGGGGCGGACCCTCCCCCGTACCCCAATTTTCAGGAAAGATAGATCTCGAAGATATGTGTATCGATTCGATTTGTTTGCACTCTTATGGTAACCCAAAAACAAAAATGTTGTATCCAAATTTCGGGTGGGATGGCTAGGGAGGCCGCCCCAGCCCCAAAGCCCGCCAAAAGGATATATAAGCCGATGTTTACAATATGGGACTTAAATGAAAGATATTTGAGAGAAGAACATGAATCTGTTATCCGAATGTGAAACAAAGTGTGTGGGGGCCGCTCCACCCTCAAAAAACCTCCCAAAACGGATGTATTTACCGACCATGACAAAATGGGGCTCAAATGAAAGATCTTTGAGAGTAGAGCACAAACCACTCAAGTAGGACGTATTTGCTGACCTTGGAAAAACGGGGCTCAAAAATGTTACAAATGGAGTAGAGTACGAATCTTATATCTACTTTCAAGGCCAAGTGTCTGGGTGGCACTGCCAACCCAAAAACACTCCCAAACCGGTCTTTTTTACTTACCACGGCAATATGGGATTCAAATGGGAGGTGTTGGGGATAGAGCATGAATTCGATATACTGCTGCTATACAAATTTGTGGTCTAATCATAAAAACGCAATTGTTATCATCAAAAATGGTTTAATTGTTTTTTAAAGTATCCTCCAGCAAGATTTGTAAGTTTTGCACTCTCAAACTCAAAATTGTCGAAGAACTTTTTCCACTTCGATTTAGACTCCTCCAAAACATGGTTATTAAACGCTTCGTCCTCTCTTGTTAATTTTTCGGATTTCTCCCAAGACTTCAGGTAATCAAATTTTGATGCTTCACTTAGAATTGACCTCCTACATTGCTCAAGTGAAACAGTCGCCACATGACAAGTTTTGCCGAAGAAATTGGCAACAATTTGTTTCGAAGTGCTTCTTCCACAAAGAACTTTCGTTGGATTTGGCTCAACTTCGAAAACCCACTGATTGATTGTTGTTGTGTTTCGTGATTTAGCTGAAGTTTTTTACAACGACTTCTCCCATGACCTTCAACATAAGTGTCAAATCCTTTGTTAACCTAAAAAGAGATTCCGGGAAAAAAAACTCGACAAATGCGATCTATGGTAGAGTGTATATAAGATTCGACCCGGCCGAACTTAGCACGCTTTTGACTTGTTTCAATTCACTGTAAGTAACACTAATGATGGTCGTACGTCGAAACGTTCTGGGTACGATTATGCTTGAAAATGTCAAACTTTCCAATGGAAATGTCAGATTGGACCTGACCATAAACTTATTTATCATCCCCCTCGTATACAGGCGAAATATCCAATATAGGGCACAAATGAAAGATATTAGACAGTGACAGGCCACCGTAGCGCAGAGGTTAGCATATTCCCCCATGACACTGAACACCTGGGTTCGAATCATGGTGAGAACATCATAAGAAATTCCCCTCCTAATGTTGGCGATTTTTGTGGGGTACTATTCCATCTGGCATTGCAGCCGGGTAAAAACTTCTCCATAAAGGTGTCGCACTACGGCACGGCGTTCGGACTCGCATATAAAAAGGAGGTCCCTTATCATTGAGCTTAAGCTTGAATCGGGCAGCACTCAGTGATATGTGAGAATATTCCCCTATTCCTGGGCAAATTGGCATTTTTGCATTTGCAAACAGTGAAAGAAGTTGCTGCGGAGGGGACTCGGTTTCCGATTTGGAACCACAGTGAGTTGGTTCAGCGCAGATAGCATCATATTCGGATATAGCTGCCCTTTATATCGATTGCGGTCTTGAATCCATTTATTATACGATTTCACTGAGATTTGGAAGAGTTTGATCAAGAAACAGATCATATTTCGATATAGCTATTATGGGCTCATCATTGGTGCATTTGTCAACGGATTTAACGAAATGTTGTTCATATATATATTCGAGGTGGTGGCTATATCCAGCCCGATGAAACTTATGCATTTTTTTTCGCGAAAAAAAAAGTTTATCAAAATGTTATTTCTCAAGAAAACTTGTGTCAAACTTTTTCTCTGCTGAAAATTTTTTCAATTTTTCAAATTTAAAAGCTATTTGGTCAAAATTTCAAGAATTTGTTAAAATTTATAAAATCGGTGTCATACAACTTCTATCTCTTTACCTCCAAAAAATCAACTCCTGAGCATAGTACAATAACACATATTTTTTTTTTATTTTTGCAGCCATGGGCTCAGAAAACATTCAAAACAAAATAAACGTTCAACTTTCAAAGTCAGGGTTAATCCAATGATCAGAATGATCTGTTTATGAGGTCAATGAAATTAGGTTTAATGACATTCTACCTTGATGTGCCATACATACACCTAAACAATGAATGACACATCTGGTTTGCCGAATGAACTACAATCAAGTCAATAACGTATTAAACACCATTGGAGGCAGTCAGTAGTGGGTTCAAGAAAAATCATTTTCGGGGAGATATATGAATTTTATCACTTTTTAGCAGTAAATAATGACAGTTGTTACAATAAAAGTAATAGTTGTACAAAAACCAAAAGCCAACAAACATTGGCAACTAAACCAACTGCCAATACGAAGTGAGAGTTAACAGAAAAAAACAACAGCAACAACAATGAAACAAGTTCAAATTTGTTGGTTTGGTAAAATATGGTCATATTATCTACTCAACTATTATATTTACTCGCATTTGAATTGTTTTACAGCGTGTCGGCTGTGTAGGTAGGTGTGCTCTATGCCAGCAAACTGGCCA